>NC_090932.1:618908937-619219461 GCF_040938575.1 Ambystoma mexicanum | reverse complement strand
CTCCAATTAGCATGAGGTCCGTGGAGTCTCTGGCGATCAGGGGCATGATGTTGTTGGTCAAGGCGGCTAATAAATTTGGTGGTACGTAAACTGCGAACATGGCCATAGTGCGTTCCCAGGGAGTCTCTGTTATGTACACAAATCTACCTCCTGTAACCTGTGTAACAGTAGAAAGATTAAAGGGGAGTCTTTTATGTATTAAAGTAAGTACCCCACAGGACCCCAGGGTGAACCCAGCATGTATCGCTAACTGGTAATTGGTGCGTTTAAGTAATGTGCAGTTTGTACCAGCCAGGTGGGTTACGGTAAGGAACACCACGTCTGGAGAGTGCCGATTTAACAGTTGTAGGACTAGGCGCCTCTTAATGCCACTGCCGAGCCCATTCACATTCCAGGTCATAACTCTGATGGTTCTGCTTTTATTCCCATTGGAAACTCTCACCATCTGGAATATATACGAGCTGTATCAAATGTATATTGAGTACCCAAAGTTACGGTATGCTCTGACTGCGTGACTAGGGACCTGCCTCATCCACGTGTGGAGTGGCCCACCGAAGGGTCATGTTTACTTGTTGGTATGATGTGTCTTGTTGGTGGGGAGATTAGTGTACCATACGTGTTGGGGCTAGTGTGAACCAAAACAATAGAACTTCGTTCCCCCCTCCTCACACTCCACCCAACTTGAAGCATCTATCGCCCGAACAACAAAAAAACACTGTCAAAAGCGGACAGTCAACTCGCTGAACATTAACTAACACCTTTTTCTCCCTAGGTACCTGACGTTCACGTCCGAAAAGAGCGAGCTATTGTTTGCCCCCTTGGGGGCGGAGGGGACTTTTAAGGGGCCTTCCTCGTAGCTTTCCACCGGTGTGTCATACGGGCTATTGCGTTCGTTAACCAAGACAGCCCTGCATGAATCATTCATCTGTGCCTGGGCGGACACCGCAGGCTCTATTCTTGTTCTCCTTCCGGGCGTCCCGGATCCGGTAGTTGCGGTTGTATTAGGGGCATTCTCCTGTCCAATCGGGGCCGGGGTTCTCTGTTTCTGTTGTTCCGAGGAGTGGACCAGTCACCTTCAATATGTTGCTCGGCCCATCGCCATGCCTCTTTGGGGTCGTTGAAGTGGACTGTAGTGCCCTTGTAATATATTTTGAGTTGAGCAGGGAATAGCAACCCATATTTGAAATCCAGCACTTGCAATTGCTTCTTTAGTTGATCAAACGACTGTCTGGCTTTCTGCACCTCTCTCGTGTAGGCAGGGAAGAAGGCGATTTTGGAGCCGTTGTGCGTTATCGTGCCCTTGGCACGTGCTCATTGGAGCAGTGCATCCCAATCCCTGTCGTTGCGGAGTTTGGCTATTATTGTGCGTGGCGGGGCTTCCGGCACCAGTTTTCTGGTCGGCACTTGATGAGCTCTTTCAATAGAGAAGAATTTAGAAAAAGTTTCTGGTTCAAATAAGTCTGTGAGCCATTGTTCTAGAAAGAGCTCTGTGCTGGGGCCCTCGGCCTTTTCCGGCAGCCCGATTATTCGGACCTCCCTTCTCCTTCATCAACCCTCTCTTCCATTAGCTTCAGTCTGGAGCTGACTCCGGCTAGCTGTTGTTGCATGCTGCGCATTGCATCCTCTGTGTCAGAAATTCATTGTTCTGCTTTTCCGGTGCGTGAGGTCAGCATTTGTAGGTCATATCGGAGTAGGGATACATCTGTGCTTATGCCGTCCATTTTCTGTTCCATGGATGCTCGGGAGTCCGCAATTGCCGCCACGACATCTTTTAGAGATAGCGTGTTTTCGACTTCCACCATTGTTTTCTGGCAGGTTATGACATTCTTGTGTTTGCATTGTTGGTGTTGTGTACTGGTCGATTCTGTTTTGTACAGGTTGTTTCTTCAGCTTGTCTTTGCCCATGCTTGACTCCGGGTCTGTACATGTGCTATGTGTCTTGGATCGTGGATAGCACTGGTGCACTTGGCTTTGTGGAATCTGCTCTCGGATACAACAGACTAGGCGCGGCAGACCTTGAGTATTGTTTGGTATTGTTTAGTCGTGTTCCATACTAACCAGTTTAGTTTGTTCCTCTTCACCAGTGTTGTGGTTTTCCTTTGATCTGTGGTAAACAGGACGGTGAGGTAGGGTGGCGCATACTCACACGGCCAGTCCCTTATTACTGTTGTTGCCTCAGGGTGGTATGAGGAATATTTGCAGCTCAGTGTTGTTTCTCATTTGACATTTGTACACGTTTACATTTGGCAGGGAGTAGCCGGGAGTGTTTAATAGCTTCAGAGTGCTTGCCTGCAGCAATCCAGGGGCGCTGCTGTAATAGACATAGTAATGTTTCCCTGGGCGTCAGACCGGCAGTGCGGTGTAACAGGGGTACCACTGGGGCAGCGCAGAGTTGGGGCACCTCTCCCCCCGGTGACAAGATGTGGCGTTCTCCAACTGCAACTCCTATGGTAGGAGAAACCGGTGGTCCCACTCCAGCACAGCAGCCGGCTCCTGGTATCCCGACAAGGCACTAGAGTTCTTTCCGTTTACCTCCTCCGGCTGACGGTCGTGGGGGGCCAGATTCCGGATTTGTGTGCCTCTGGGTACTGCTTTCTTCCGTCCAGGCACTTCTGGACTATGGTGTCGGCCAGTGCAACAGTGATCAGGTCGTGAGGGCGCCCACCAGGGTGCTTGCAGGATATTCACAAATGCAGTGTGTTGCCTTTGTATGCTGACACCATGTTTTGCTGTTCGTTAATTGTGGTGAGCCAGGAGGGCCCGCTCAATGGAGCAACGTTCCATTCAGGGCTGCGCAAGCATGGTTGGGTTTGTGGTTGCTTCCACGACTTGAATGGAGATTCCCTTTCCCTGCGCCTCGGCAGTCTATGACCACTTGTCTGGGGTGTCGGAGGCCCTTGTCGGGCACCCAGCGGGCAAAGCAAGACGCAGCTGCCACAGCCGGGCTGCCGCACCGATGGTCAGGGACGTGTGTCACTGCCTCTCCATAGCTGTGCCTATTACGACTCCGGGACCCTCCGCACTCCTCCGGACACTTCTGCGGCCCTCCTCTGCCGATTGGCGCACTTACTGTCTATTCCGGGTTTTCATTGGTTGACATATCACTCCGGTCTTGCAGGTGAGTTGTGCCTGGTCCGCGAGGCTCCACGGGATCGAGGGTGTAGTCCATGCTGCCGTCAGCGTCGTGTAGGTGCTACGGGCTCTCATGCGAGACTTCGCAGTTGACTCCCGACCTGCCTTCGGGTCTCCGCTGCGCGCTATGTAATTGTTCATTGGCCCGCGATCACTGAGCTCTAATTGTGGCCATTTTGTCTCTCTTTTCCTGAGCGCTTGAGCGGGCCTGCAGAACTCGAACGAATCCTCAAATTATTGCAGCTGTTGATGCCTCCGGATGTTCGGTGCCCTCGGTGAGCATTTGGGGACCAATATCGAGTCTTTATCAGGCTGAAAAGCAGGATGTTTGCGGCCAGCCAAGGAATGAAGAAGGCTCATGTCTGCATCGCTTCGTTGCTAACCACGGCCCCCCCCCCTCCCGCTTTTAATCATTCTTAATCCCAAGGATTATTCCTGATGAGATTAAATCTGCATTTCAACAGCAGTCAAACAAAAAGTAATCATACAAATGAAATATACCTCTTTGAACCATTCACTTATTTTATTTAGTTTTTGTTTTCTTGAATTCAGGTAAATATTGAGAAGCCGGTTGTGGGCATTGTGGGGTTTGCCTTTATTATGCATATGTGCAGATGACAAATGCAGCGCAAAACAAACAGGGACCGGATAATAACAAGCAAGTGCAACTCAGCACGAGCCTGCGTTGGGGTGCTCGGTTCCACATGATCTCACTCTAGCCTTTGGTCCTAGGGTGACTTGTCTCCTCTTTAAAATAAAAAAAAGTAACCTGAATTTTCCACCAAATATGCCATGTAAATGTCAAACACTACGCTATAACAAGCCCAATAACACCCAACGGTCTGAAGTAACAGTTTAACATTCATTTGCATGCTGCTGCAGAGCACCCAGAGCTACTAACTAGTACAAGCCTCATAAGTTACATAAACTCCCTCTAATGTCTCCTCAACATGCTATTGCCAAGTAGCAGATTTGCAAGGTGTGCTACATAAACCGTTATGCCTTATTAGAATGCATTTATGACATGTTGCCGGTTTCCCTTAATTAGAACTTATGCACAAGCCAAATTTGTTTGCTCTGCCAATGCTTGTTTTTAACAGGATTCCTGTGAAGGACATGCAGAGTTCTTATAAATCGAGTGGATGAAGGTGGCCATGGTAAGACAACGTACAACTCCAACACTCAGTAGGCTGCATGAACAAATAATGGCAGACACTTTGAATGTACAGTCCGATGGAAGGGCTTGAATAAAGCCAGCTCAAAGAGTTCCCATGAGGAGGTATTTTGGGTGTGTAGAGGCAGTAATGGGTGGGAATGTCCATAGGGATTAGCATGGCCATGGGTGGGCACATCCACAACCAACCCCTACAGGCTCTGGATCCCTCCTCATATGTCATTCTGGTCAGGACCCCCTTTGGTTCCCACTCCACCCCTGTTCCTCCCTATCTATACTCCAATGCAATAGTTTTGGCTGATAGGTGTCGCAAGCGACACCTAATACCCAGACTAAAAAAGGCTTTATAAAGAAAAAACAAGGATATTGTGTATGAAGCCGCATTTGGGGATGTACAAAATAAGGGGGGGTCTCAAGCAAGTGCAATAAAGACATATCCTACTGTTTTCTTCAAACATAGCAGGATTGGCATTTCGTGCTTTTTGTTTTCACTGCTTTAAAATATGTTTCAATATTTAAGATAAAGCTACTTACATTCTTTCACGAAAAGCGACCTTTTAAAAAGTGAACATTGCTGTTCTTGTGTTACGTTTGGTGGTTAACACGTTGGTGTGAATATGTTCTAAAGATTCAGCTTGGAAGGGGTAGTTTCGGCTAAATGAATGACTTGTTATCAGTATATCTGTTTTGAAAGCATGTATTGATTTCTAAATTGGACTGCTGAGTTGTTTCGAATTGAAACATCTAAAAACTAGATAGCTTTTGCTCTTTAAATGCTTGACATCCTGTAGGTGGCACCATTGCTATTATTTTTTGGGGTACTTGGATTTCAAATACGTTTGCCCTTAACTCTCCTGACGCTCATGATACAAACAACGTGCTATCAAGCAAAAAGTTCACAAAAAAGCTGCGGGGGAAAAAACTTCACGTTATTCCAGCAGAGAGGTTGCAGCAAATGCCCATAAATGCTCGCAGGAAAGTTTCGCATTCGCAAATTGACATTTCATAGGGGAAGAGAAAACCAGGCGCGAATATCAGTATGCAGGAACAACAAATCACCAAAATGCCTGGGGTAGCGAAAGTGCCAGCACACACGCATTGAAAACCACAGGAGGTTTAGGTCATCACATGGCCTTTGACCCCAATTACATCACAGGATGTAATGTCACGTGATTTTTGTCACTGATTTTATCCCAGAAACCACATCATAAAAATGTTTTTAAAATACAAGAATTATACGATTAATGAGATTCCAAATACTACCAAAGCGAACAAAGTGTGTCTTCAACCGTGAATAAGTAGGTTGCTGCTTCGAAAAGTCATGACTGCAGTAATAGCATGCATGCCACGCGTAAACCAATCACTCACCATAAACATAATCTACAATTGGGGTTTTCTGTTATCAGTGTACATGTTTTATGAAGTACGGTAGCGCTTTTATAGTTTGTGTTTATCTGTAGTTATCCCTATTTTTCACATGCACATGGGGGAAACAAAGTTCCTCCAGGGTTTTCAAAAACACTTGCTTTTACATGAGAGGAGTGTTTTTAAAGCAGGAATATCAAAGGCTATGCACACAGGTGTATACACGGCTGAAATATTACAGGATGTCTTACTTGGAGGGAGACAGGGAGGACAGGAGAGAAAACAGAGTGGAGATGCAAGAGAATGAGAGGGGGTGAGAGCGAGATAAAGGGGAAGAAAAGGGATGTGAGGAGAAGGAGGGCAGGCGCTGCAGGTACAAACCTCAACGTGGCTCAATGTAACAGCGACATCACATTTCCAGTCATGCGCTTCGCTTTTCCAAATCATCATTGTTATTAGGAGTGTTGCTGGCATTAGTTTAATTGAAGTGAGCGAAGACTACAGCTGCCAATAGAGCTGTTAATAGAAGGACCAGGCCTAAAAGGGACAATGCAATATCATCTGGTCACCGTTTCCAGGAACATAACGCATCACATCTGATTGAAACTCATCACATTCCACACCCCCACCAATCATCTTCTCACGCATGAAAATGTACATTTAAAAAAAAACTTTATCTACAAGGTTCCAAATTTACAGTAAATGTCCAACAAGAAAAAAATCCAATGTTGTTCCAATCAAACCGGAAAATAAGTCAGAATGCAAACAGGAACAACAACAATAGAACCACAAATGTCATTGAAATAACATAAGATATAGTAGGATAAGTGTTATAAACGTTCAATTTCAATTGGAAGTCAACAAGTATGTATTTAGTTCCGAGGATAAAACAAACAGACAAAGACGAGAGAGAACAAAAATGTATTTGATCTTGACTGTGCACAACAAAATATTAACAGCCCAACATCATGGGACACACCAACTGAGTCAGAGCTATCCATATAAACTGTTAAAATACGTCCTCACATCCTCATATATATCTAAACGTCTCCCCTTCTCATAATTGGACAGTATAATCAAATCATTTAGCCAGGTATCAATGTAAGGTTTTTTCCTACTTTTCCACACCTTTAAGATTTGTCTCTGAGCAACCACGAATGCTCTGACAGTTCACACTTCCAGCTTATAATTGGATCCCATGTTATATTTACCCAAGAACAGTATTGTATGTTTAGGACACCTAGAAATACTAGCATTCAGTACCAAATCAATATGATGGCGAACTTCTCTCCAAAATACTTCAACCCTAGACAAGTCCCGCAACATGTGTAACAACGTCCCCTTCCCCTCACCACATCACCAACAATGGTCATCACCTAGAAGACCCATAGAACACATTTTGTCCGGGATCCAATATAATCTGCCCAAAATCTTGCACAAGTCGCAAATTAAAATCTAATTGCATCAAGGTCACTTTCTTAGTTGCTCTCTCCCATTCATCCTGTGTCAATTCGCCATCTAACTCTGCAGATCATTTCAATCGCAAATGATCCCACCTTTACAAGATCTTACTCCCAACAGGCATACGTTTAAGAAAAGATGACACCATTCGGGGGCGGGGGCTGCAGTCAAAAATCCTAAAAAGCTCTGGTTTATCAACCAGAGGGGTGTTTGTTATAAGGACCCTCTGCAACATTAGTGTACTTAAATCTATGAACTTTTGTCTCTCTGTCACAAGTAGATTATACTTATACCGCAATCTAGAAATGTACATATTGAAACCTGCAGTGGACGGTTGGAGTTGAGAAAGATGAAGGCATAAAGACTAGGCAATTAGGAAAAAAACAAATCTAGATGAATAACTTAAGTGCAAAGTGCTCCACACGAGTTCAATGACCCAGTCGGATTCACTCAGCCCTACATTCTCCCGAGGTTGATAAACTGAGTAGCTCCATTGGGCTATAACTGTGACACCAATTATTGCAGTGCTTAGAAACTTGAGGAATCTGAAATGCAGCACTTTATAAATCACCAAATTATTCTTAGTAACACAGTAGTTGTTGGAACCATGAACTGTCCATGAACCCCGAAGTCACTGAAAATATCCAACGTATGTCAATATTATCCCTCTCAGTGATACTATTTGTATTGTCTTCAAAAGGATAATACGATGCAAACTAAGAATAGGTCCATTCTGTTTGCACCCATATGTCAACAGATTGCTGTACAATTACATAAGCATGGTATGTGGCCTCATGGGACGAATAAAAAGAATATCAGCAAATGTTTCTCCTTCCTCAGGCAATATCAATCTGCATATAAAGTAATTGCTGAGGAGGACCATTCTAAAGGCTATTGGGCCTAGCTATGTTGAAAAACTACCGCCTCATTTTCTCCCCATAATACCACTTATTAATTTAAAGTAATGTATGCAAAAATATGCAGACATGGAGATCTTGTGTGATATTTTCCAAACCCAATCTTTTAAATTCATGCTATTTATCTTTCCTGTACTTACTTGAAGTTGTGTTTCCCATCCTAAATTCATGACATGTAGCAGAATGCAAGTGAGGTGGTCCTATGTCTGAATAACCATCTCTCACCTTACACAGAGCCGCTTGTGATTTCTACACAATATTTTCTGCCAGCAGCTATGCCGACCACCAGTAGGTGTCAAAACCTGTGCTCCGCCACTGTTATGTACCTCTTCTCTGAAGGTGACCAGGAAGCTTAATCTTTGAGGTAGTCCTCCTTCTGGCTTCCAGGTGTGAGAAGTGGTACTTGTACTACACCAGAACCAGCCAAAGGCATCCCTCGTAAAGCACATGTGGGTTTTCCCAGGGCTTAGCTCCCTGCACCACAAGACTGTTTCCACAGATTTATGTGGTGCAAGGACAGCACAAGTTCTGGACTGGGGAGCCGAGAGGAGATCATATAGTTAAAGGTGGAGTCCAATCAAAACCGTAGTTGGGAAATTCTCTGGGACCATGCAGGCACAACCGAGATCAGAAAAGCAAGGAGGGACCTGGAACAAAGGAACCTGAGCTGGCAAGGAAGAGGCAGCCAAAGAGGTAAAAGGCAGCATGGAGGACTGGCCAGAAGAGCAGAAGCAGGGAAAATAAGAAAAGGAGGCAGAGCAGGCAAGCTCAGAAGAAGGACAGGGAGTCAGGAGCAGGCATCTGAAGGTAGGGATCAAGGAGGTCAGGCAGAAGCAAAAGGGCAGTCAAGAGCTGGAGATAAGCGGGAGTGTGGTAACACAAACCGAGATAAATGTGTCAAGACGCAATATGTGTAGTAAGGTGTTTATTTCCCTGCCACAAGGGGAAGAAGACAAGACCATCCGATTGTATTAGGCAAGGCCACGAAGGATGCTCTTCACAAAGTACACATGCAGGAGGAGTGCAATGCCGGTCCTCTGCACCTGCATAAAGGATTCAAGATGACAGTGCCCATGGATCGGGAGTACTCTGTGTCTGCCCTGCCTTACCACAGCTCATGTGTCCCCTGTGTTGCCCCGAAGGATTGACAAAGTCCATGGAGTGGAAGGCACCATCAGGAGTATAGCCCCCAAGAAAGTAACTGCCTGTGCTGGTGGAGGGCATTGTTGTGTGACAACCCCCACTCCCATAATCGTATGCCATGGTGGTCACTGCAATTAGCGGCAACACCCACAAGCCCTGAGGTCAGAGCTAGATTTACCCTTCACTTAATTAAAGGTCCGAATATGGGTAAACGCCACGAGGATTCGGACAGGAAGGAACATCTCTGGTGTAACATGGTCTTAACAGAGGGCGTCTGAATCCCCAAATTAAAAGCAGTGTGCAAACTCAGGCAGGCATCCTGTTCACATGCTACAGGGTCTGTGATTGGGTGATGGATTGAGAAGCACTATTGCAATGGGAAGAGTGAGTTGCGGAGTATAGGGTATTATGGTGATTCAAATGCAATGGGCTTCGTCATGAGTCAGGTGCTGAGGTAAAAAAGATGTGGTAATTCCATTACTGCCACCATTTTGCATTACCACCCTTTTTACTGTACTGCTGAATTGCGAGTGTGGGGATACAGTGTATGGTTTAACTCCAGCAAGAAGCTTGAGGTGAATCCTCCACTTTAACTCCAAAAGTCAGTGGATTTACTGCCGAGAAATTACTGCTCACAATAATTCTACTAAAATCAACCTGGAGTCCTGTGTACTCCAAAATGGGGGATTTACAGTGCCTTTACACTACTCATAATCCTGTGGTAAGTACATGGCACCAAGTGGTGGCAACAGTAAACGATTTTGACAGTAATTTGGCAGATTTACTGCCAAATTACTTTCAAATTTGCAATGAAGCCCAGTATGCCTAATGAGAGTGCTGGAAGGGCCAAGTGTAGACTGTTGCTATAATTTAAAGATAGGAAAGCTCACAACAAAGGTAACTGACATTTCGCTTTCTTATTACCATGACGTGGCAAAAGCTTGCTCTTAACTGGAACTGCCTGTCATTTGTGCATTCTAACCGAAATGTGCCAATCCCAGTGTAATGACTGGAGCAATGACATTCCAATTAATCTGCCTCTGATATCTGTCTTTGTGGCAACATTTTAGTTACAAGAGAGTTGCCAGGTTTCTTTTGGTTGGTGAAAACAAAAGAAGTGCTACAAAATACCCCTCCAGCTCCAGAGTGACAATGCAAATACTTTCTATTTCCTCATGTCAAAGTGCCACGCAAGGGGGAATTAAAAGCTGTGCTTTTAGGTTAATGCCAAATATATAACATTTAATTTTAGTGGGTTTCCCCCCATTTTCTAATTAAGGTGGAATGCACATCTATACTAATGACATGCCACTGAGAGTGGGAGACCCTTGCGGGGTCCGAAAATAATGAATGGAACATTGATACTTGTCCCAGTAAGGACCAAGTATTGGAAGTATATATGAAGAGCAAGAATTGTTACTGGAATACTCATACTCATCCCAGTAAGGACCAAGTGTTGGAGATGGGTGAGAATCATTAATGTAACACTCATACTCGTCCCCATAAAGACCAAGTGTTGGAGAAGAGTGAGAAACATTAATGTAACACTCATACTCGTCCCCATAAAGAACAAGTGTTGGAAATACCTAAGAAGAGTAAGAATCATTACTGTCATTCTTATATTAGTCTCAGTGGAGGTATATAAGAAGAATGAGAATTATAATTGGAGCAGTCCTATTTATCCTAGTAAACAAAAGGATTGGGCATTGAGTAAGGAGAAAGTCTCAAGTTTGACTAACAAGGGAAGAACAGAAGTGTCCCAAGGAAAAGGGGAAATAAAAACAAATACGATTACAAGAGAACAGAATAAAAGGGAGAGGCAGAACCAGTGTGTGAAAGACGCTGTTGAAAGGATGAAGAGTGCAATATCTGAACTATACGACTTTATAAAAGTAGTTACAAAGAACTTCCTATGAATACTTTACTAAAGTGAACTTGCTGAGAAACCAGTACACAGGAGAAAGGAGTCATTCTCCTGTGCCTTAGTTTTTCTAGTGGCAGGGTGAGGTTATATTAGTTGGACAGTGGGCAGCTCTTCCTATTGGATTCACCGACAACTGATGAGTACCCTAGTAGGTTGGTTTGTTCTCCCTCAATATGCACGCTCACGTGTGTTCATCACTGCAAAATAGTTATGCATGGGGTGTTGCTAGGTCTGGAAAAGATCTGGGGCTAAGCTAATGTCGGGACTCAGGGCTAGCTAGCCTTTTGGTTGTAGCCCCTGAGCTTCTATCTGGGGCTACAACCAAAAGACCCGAGGCTATATCCTCCCCCAGACCCTGTACCAGCGCCTCTGATGTACGCCCCTCCAGAGAAAAAATCACATCGCCTCATTACTATTTGGCCTGCCTGATTACTGAGGGTTCATAGTCAGCACTTACTTGTGGACTCAAATATGCAGCTACAGTGGTTGTTGACACCATTTAATTGTCCTCAACTACTGTTGTTGCTACCTTTTAATTGCTCTCAAATTCAGTATTGGGTATAATGTAAAAGACGTTGTTCACCTCCTCTTCTGCAAAATCCAACAGCAATTTGTGCTGTAGAAATAGTAGTTTAGGAATAATAGCTGTAGCACCAGCCTGGGCCCTGATGACTATAGCGCCAACTGGCCTGAAAAGGAGGAGTTGAACTGCAAAATAGTTATGCATGGGGTGTTGCTAGGTCTGGAAAAGATCTGGGGCTAAGCTAATGTCGGGACTCAGGGCTAGCTAGCCTTTTGGTTGTAGCCCCTGAGCTTCTATCTGGGGCTACAACCAAAAGACCCGAGGCTATATCCTCCCCCAGACCCTGTACCAGCGCCTCTGATGTACGCCCCTCCAGAGAAAAAATCACATCGCCTCATTGCTATTTGGCCTGCCTGATTACTGAGGGTTCATAGTCAGCACTTACTTGTGGACTCAAATATGCAGCTACAGTGGTTGTTGACACCATTTAATTGTCCTCAACTACTGTTGTTGCTACCTTTTAATTGCTCTCAAATACAGTATTGGGTATAATGTAAAAGACGTTGTTCACCTCCTCTTCTGCAAAATCCAACAGCAATTTGTGCTGTAGAAATAGTAGTTTAGGAATAATAGCTGTAGCACCAGCCTGGGCCCTGATGACTATAGCGCCAACTGGCCTGAAAAGGAGGAGTTGAGCGTATGGCTACAGCTTGTAGCCGCCTTCTGGGGTTAACAGTGGCATCTGCTGTCTCATCCTGTGTCTGTACATTTGTCATTTTACTGCACCACACGCGTCAGATACCCCCTGCCGTTCTACCGGCCAGTGGATTGTAGCCGAGCCTCTTTATTAGCTATGGGGGGGGGGGGGGTGGCGAGAGAGAGTGCGTGTGTGGTGTGTGTGTGTGTATGTATATATATATATATATATATATACATATATATATCACAAAATCAACAACACTCCAGGTCATTCCAAAATACAGGTTTTTATACACATCTAAAACTAGCACCGTATTTTTTAGTATGCCACACAGCGATACATGCTGAACAATTAAAAGTGCGTTTACATCTTCCTCCTTGAATTCCACCTGTAACACAATTGTGTCACTTTTCAGAGCGCTAGAATCTGCAGATGGAGAATGCCATGAATGTTATTTTAATCTCTCAAGATACAAGGATGTAGACCCAGTCCTTCTAATTTGTGTTATTCGTGGAAAGGACATCTGCAATGCCAGCGCCCTGACTGTGCAATCTAAGCAGGATCAGACTGCAGCAGGCTGCCATAGAATAGAATAACCCCATCAACAGCAGTTGCACCAACTGACAAGCTAACAGCATGGGTGGCAGAAGGGGAAACATGCCCAAAGCAAACAAAGAAACTGCAGTTTCATGCTGACTCCCTCTAAAATATTCATACTTGTTGAAACACATGTTGGTAATGAGTTAAGTAAAATAGCTCAATGAGTTGAGCGCTCGCTGCTGTGATCTTTGTTTGTTCTGCAGGTAGCAGGTTCACATGCCAGCAAGGTCGACTCAGCCTTTCATCTTTCCGAGGCCGATAAAGTGGGTATCAATTTCGATTGTTGAAGTTATTATTTATGTGTGCACTGTTTCCATCGACTAGGGAAATTATTTAGTGGTAATCAGTTCTGGGGTTACAAATGAACTGTTGAATTGTTCTATCATCCAGCAATAGAGTCTCAATGTTAGTTTAAAGATCCAGTTTCCTTGAGATCAATAATTGAGGTGTGGGAAGGCTCGCATCAGAGGAATATTGTTATAACAATTTTAAAGTGTTGCTTAATAACCTTACCCTGTAACTGATGACCTGCTTCTCCCCTTCTGTACCATGATTCACGTTGGCAGTCTTGTTTTGTCTTGGGTGCTCCCTGAGACCTATGGGTGAGTGGCACATTAGACAAATTAAAATAAATAAATAAATGTATTTCATTTAGCTTCTTTGCCTGTCAGTTACCTATTTGAACAATGTATTACGTGCTAATTCAAAAGTGCATACATAATTAGACCAAATACTGACACAGAAGTAGCCTTTTGAGTTGATGCCCTATACCAACTTTGGCAGGTTGGAAGCAATGCAATATCCATTTCAGGAACACATTTTGTAATGTTAACTTTATGCTGGAGTTGCGACTACAATTCCAGAGTATATCTGCAACATGTATTGCCCCGGAGCAGTTGTTTTAATGGTGGTGGGGGAAAGGTGGGGTCCCGTTAACTCTTCCACTGTGTTTTCAAATAAATGCAGCGTCCATGAGATTTAGTAATCGAAGTTAAGACAATTAAAATGTAGCTCATTTTCAAAATAGATATTGCCCCTTTACAGTGAATGAAAATATGGTCTTGAAATGTATACTGAAGGGGAAAGTTAAATTTGAGATGGTGGACAGGGTTTTGGTGTCTTCCTGTTTCTGCCAACATTTGTGAGATCACTCTCAAAGTCCCAGGGCATAGGTGATCTGGCTTAATGTCAAAGAAAACTATAGTGACCCAGGAAACAATGCAAGCAAAAGCGCTTCTGAAAAAGCCACTGAGATGGCTGCAGTCTCACAGCTACCCTACATCCTGGTGGGGCTGAAGAAGCCATTTAGACTGCTGGAGTCTCACACCTGCTCTTCAACCTGAAAGGGTTGATGAAACCTGGAAGAATGTCAAACCATATATCTCCTAAAATGGGAGAGGGGGCTGTCATAAACCTGGAGATTAGTGACGCGTGCATTTGATAGAAGGGGAGAAGAGGCAGACATAAGCCTGCTAAAGACTGCTAAAACTCACAGAGCCCTGAACTAAGATGGGCTAACGAAAGCCTCTAGACAGTTTTGTCTCGCTAATAGCTTCAATGGCTGGAGAACATCTTAACCCATTGTAGTGTTCTAACAAACATTTTGAACAGATAATTCTCTTTATTTATTCTGTGATCTGCCAGTATCTCAATTATATATCTTGTCTTTACATGTTATGTATAGTTATACAATTCATATAATGTTCTTGTAAATTGTAATTGTTTGACCAACTTAATAAAAACCTTGGCAATGTCTGTATTTCCTGCTAACAAACCCCACACCTAAGCACGTGCTGCAGTGCAGTAAATTAGAACTGCACCATCAGTACCTGAAATCAAATATATGCAGGTGTTACCCAGACTCGAGGGCCCTGTATTAAAACATGCCGTTAATGTACTTATCAATACACTGATTATCCCTTCTATGTGGACAAACGGCATTATTGAACTGGTGTTTAAAAGCTGTGATAGCTCTTATCCATTTTGCTACCGGACGATTTTGTTGCTGGATATTCTAGGAAAGACTTTTACGAAACGGCTTGCATTAAGGTGCAGGCCTGGGCTGAATACAGAATTATTGCACTGGCGCAGACAGGTTTTGAGGTGGGGTTTTCTACAGTGGTCCACTGCATAGCTCTGTCCAATGTAATTAGCAAATATGCCCATATTAAGGGAGAAGATGTATGTGTTGCATTTTTGGACTTGACTCAGCCTTTTGACTCGATTCATAGAAATACTGTTTGCGGTACATTAAATAAGCCAAGAATGCCATCTGGTCTCTTGAGGTAAATGCAACTGGCATGTAGCGCCTTAACTGCTATTGTAAGATACGGTAAAGGGATTCTGGAGTAATTTGGCCCAGACAAAAGAGTACATCAGGGATGCTTATTTGCTCCTTTACTATTTATTTTTTATCTGTTGGATTTGCATATCGCATAAGACAAAAGCGTTGTCGCTCCCTCCTAAATTGAATGGCATCAATTATACCTCCCTGATTTATGCTGAGGGCACAGCTTTGTAGATCTAATGACACATGGTTTTCAGTCATGTCTGGGCAACCCCAAGGTATATTTTCTTGCACTTCAGTAAGAATTCAATTCAGTAAAAACCAAGGTTGTCCATGTTGCTAAAAGTACCTGTTCTTATAACTGAAACCTAAAAGAAATTCAGGTGGGCTTGGTTAAAAAGTATGATCACTTGGGTGTCCCTGGTTCCAAAAAAAGGACTTTGGTATGCGCAGAGGACTGACATTAAAAAAATCTATGCAACAACGCACACAAAGTTTATTACATTTTTACGCTAATTATGGTGCTCAGATCCCCATGCAGTGCAATGAGGTTTATAACATTAAAGTAACCTCTGCCCTGCTTTATGATGCAGAAATATGGGGGTTTGCGAGAAATGACGATCCAGAAGTATTGCAAAATACATTCTTACGTTCTGTTTTAGGAGTTTCCAGGGGACTACCTACCTATGGTCTACATTTGGAAACCAGTGTGCCCACTGGCCTTTCAGGCAGAGATTACAATTGTTGATTAAACGTACAAGAGGTTTTCACGTCAGCTAGCCAAACAAAAAACTATAAACATCTTCCCTGAGTTTTTGCAAAACAATCAAAGAGGTGACCTATCAATGACTTAAGTTATTGAAAGATACTATTAATAATTGAAGCCTCCACAGTTTTTCCCACAAACGTGTCAAGAGGGACTTGGCCGGATTAAAATGAAAAATATGCATTGAAGCTGACCAAATGTGGCAGTCTCAGGATTAGGAAAGAGCTTCTAAAATGAGCTCCTTAAACATGTATATTTAGAATAAATATCATTTTGTAATGCAAGAGTACCTAATTAATATAAATTCTTTGGCGTTAAAAATATTCACAATGCTTTGTCTGAATGTTTTCAGTATCGGTGAAAAAACTATGAATGGGGCATCTTCTGGCGACAGACTTTGTGACTATCTAATTGGGGTATGGACGATATCCCATATGTTTTGCTTGTCTCTGCTAAATACATACATCTCTGAATGCTGTGGCTTAGATGTATGTTGTTGAAATACAATGCAAATTCAAGGTCACCAGCAATGGTGAAGAAGAAATCAATGTATTCAGCATTATCTATTAACAATTAATATTACAACATAATAACCATACAAACAGCATTACCGTTTAAAACTTGACCCTATTTAAAACACCAATAAAATGCTCTAAAAAGATCTTACTAGCTTTTTAAAAGCTGCTTTTATGAACATATGGACAATGGAGCAATGGAGTTATTTTTGAAAGCTGAAAGTAGGGAGATAAATTATCAGCTTAGCACTTTTGTAAGCAAGACACTGTTATCAAGAGGAATTAACCTTTGCATTCCAGAATTTTGTGATTTTCAGCTGTTTTAATGGTTTTTATTGTATTTTGTATGTCATCAGTCTTTGCACTTTGTAATGGAAAAATCTGAAATAAATGTTACTACTCGTAGCAATAGCTCCATTATCTTTCGCTATGCCGGGCATAATGTACCTCTTTTCTATATATAAAAGTAGTCGTTTTTCATCAGCCATTTCTATGAGGTGAATGCTTTTTTGAGTTGTGCAGTATCACCGTCAGCCTTTTAACGCTTGCTTGTAAGGAGATTATTTCATCTCTCTGGCATTAGTGAAATATTGCAGGGAAGGACGGATATCCTCGACTGACTCCTGAAGAGCATAGTGAAGTATGTGCTGACTCAACACTCAAGTAGGTTTGAGTATTTATTGTGGATAAAAAGTCTTAAGACTACATAAGTAATAACTTATTACCCGCCGAGATTAGAGGTATCAAATCCCACCTGTGCTTCAGGAAAGCAATAAAAACGATGCTGTTTGTATAAACCCCTCTTGGGCCCTGTCAACTGTACAACCGATGTAATGTCTAACGTCCTTTTTTTTTCCCAGGCTAGGGGTAGATACGATCTTGATGTAACCTCCTCTATCTACCCCTCCTTGCACTGAAACTAAGTCATTATCTTGCAACAGCGCCCCGATGCCTCTGGGCTGTGTGGCGCTTTACAAATGTAAAATAAAATAAAATAAAATAAAATAAAAAGGAACCCCATGGACACCACTCCGTCAGCCTCAGTCTGCAGCAGAAACAACTGCTCACTTAACGGCTCCTTGAAACATAATATTCCAACTCTCATTCCATGACCTCATTCACACCCCCAAATTCTATGCCTGCTGCACATATGTCAGCTGGCTCCAGATGACAACCACTACACATCCTACCCCAAAAAACAATAAAAACATAGCAATAACAGGATAGAAAATATAATAAAACATACGAGAACAATCAATTATAGATAATAACAGAGACATATAATCTGTCGGAACACAGGATTATTTTTTGTGCACAACAAAATCTTTGAACTTTTTTGGTAAACTCTTAATCCTCACACTCTTCCTCACTTCATGAACTCCAGCATGACTTTGTACATTCAACAGTTTGCATTTTAGGATTACACCATCCCTATTGGTATGACCTCTATTAACATCACTTTCTTTCCACAATTAAAAATTCCAAGAATTCCATGTTCCTTCATTACTTTTAGATACTGCCTCACCCCTCCTGTATTTAACAACCCTACTGAGATTCCAAACCGGACCATCCTCCACCTTAACATCATGTCTAAAACACTGCATCACCCTTATGGGGCCAGAGAACTTAGATAAACCTTTTCTAGATTCTCTGCCCTTCTTCGCCTTAATAAAATCACCAACTAACACTGTTTCAATCACTTTACCTGTCCTGTTGATACTAGCTTGTAATTTTCTGTCGTTATACTCCTTGTTTTTCCTCTGCATTTTCAAACTTTTTTCCACCACAAAACCTTCATTTACCCTCTTGATGCCCAATCTCCCATTCATCCATGAAAGTGATAACTTACTATTGGGTTCGCTGCCTCTCATAAATCGGAAAGGTGACACACCAGTGGCACTATGGGGTGTCACCTGCATACTCCATAATAAGTCACTTAAACAATCCTTCCAGTTAAGACCATTAGCCAAGGCCAACTGCATACATTCACTTACCACCCTGTCCAGCCTTTCTACCATGCCATTAGTTTCTGGGTGATAAACAGATGAATGTTTCCAACAGAAACTCATTTTAGCAGCAAACTCCCTTATTTCTTTAGAATCAAATTGAGGACCATTGTCACTCAAAATGTCTTTAGGTACTCCTTTTAAAAAAAATCTTTCCCAGGAATTCTACTACCTTCCCTGATGTCACACTGTTCACCACAGCCACCGCGGGCCAACGTGTGTACCTATGAATACTTACAATCAAAAAACGACTTCCTGACCCAATCCTTCATATGGACCCAATAGAGAAATACTCAAATCCAACCACGGTCTTTCCGGTACAGGAATAGGCATCAAAGGTAACTTGCTAGATGTCATATTCTTATCACAGTCATTGCACGGCACACAATGTTGAAGAATTCTCTCAATTTGAATATCCATTGCTGGCCGCCAGAATTTCTCCCTCACTTTCTTTTTAGTTATCGTTGTACCTGGGTGACCTTCATGTGCCAATTCACAATTTGCACCCTCATTGTTTCTGGAGGTACTATCCTTAAACCACTTAAAATCCAATCATGCTGAATGGACAATTTGTTCCTGATTAAATAAAAACCAACCATCTTTTCCTCTGCTTGTTCTTTTTCCAGCCACCGACTGGCAATAAACTCCTTTACCATCCTTAACAAATCATCTTCCCTAACTTCCCTCTTCCATTCTTCTTCATTCAAGGCCATTGCTGCACCACACTTGTTCCTCTGCATCTTCAAGCTCCTCCCTAGGCATATGTTCCCTCCTCGGCATGCAAGACAGAAAATCAGCAACACAATTTGTCCTACCTGGCAAAGATTCAAATTCACAATTGTACTCAAACGTGCTATCCTCAGTGTGGCCCTTCTCATACCATTGACTGTCAAAACTTCTACTAATGGTTTGTGGACAGTTCTTATTAAGAATGTGTCACCCCATACATATTGCCTATAATGCTCTGCACCCCAACAACACGCTAACAACTCCCTTTCAATCACAGAATATCTCGCCTCAGTTTCCGTTACTGCTCTGGATGCAAACATCACTACCTTTTCTTGATCGCCATCCTTCTGTGATAATACCGCTCCTAACCTTTTACAACTTGCATCCACAGTGATTATCGATTTCCTACTAGCAACAAAACCTCCCAACAATGGACCCTCACATATGCATCTTTTCACACAGTCAACTGCATCTCTGTTTTCCAGCCATTCAAACGTGGCATTTTTCTTCAAAATGTTCTTAACAGGTATGTGATTTCTGCTTATTTCTCAATTAATTTTTGTTGTGGTATTCAGTGAATCCTAGAAATGAATGTAATTCTTCCTTCCACCCGGGTAATGTGCTTTTTCAATTGCTTCCATGGCTTTGAACCTGGGTTTATAACCGCCATTAGATAGAGCGTGCCCTAAGTAGTCTACTTCATTTTGTCCTAATTTGCAATTACTGTGTTCCACTGTTAAACCTTTTTCCCCAAGCCTTCCTAAAACCTTACATAATCTTTCATATGTTCATCCTCCCCAGACCATAGACCAAGATGTCATCCTGGAAAACCTGTACACTTGGTATACCTTCTAATAAATGCGTCATTACCCTTTGAAATACCACTGCCGCTTATGCTAAACCAAATGGCATGCGTAGGTAGCAGTATAATCCAAAAGGCGTTATAAATGTAGCATACTTCTTGGAATCAGGGTGCAACTATATCTGGTGATACGCTGCTGATAGATAAACTGTAGAGAACATATCAGCGTCACCCACTAGGTTCAATGTCTATGATATAACAGGTAAGGGGTATTTTTCCACCACACTTTGTTTAACTCTCTAAGGTCCATAGATATCCTGACTTTACCATTCTCCTTCCTTGCCACTACTATAGGAAAGATCCACTCTGAAGCATCCACCTATTCAATCACACCTTCCCTTCTTAACCTACATAGTTCTTCCACAACTTGTCCTCTCAAGGCAATAGGTATATGTCTCACATTGTGTATCATAAGTTTAGCGCCATGTCTGAGCTCAATCTTATTTGAGTACCCCTTTAATTTTCCAATGTTGTCTGTAAACACTCCAGGGAACATTTCTTTCTCCTTGCCTTGCACATATCCACTAGTATTGACTCTGTTAGGTAATACAATCGATACTGGTTCTATAATCCCTGACCTGAGTTTTATTTTTAATTTAGCTTGGTCTTCTCAACCTAAGACATTTACCCCTTTCCTAGCCACATACACCTTCACCTCAGCTAGTCTCTCCTTAAATGCAATGATCAAGTTAATTGTCAACCCTTCAAATGCTCCCGGATTCCTTATATCAGGCTTCATGAGTTCTGGCATTAATCCTTTCTTGCATAATTCTTCTAACTTTCTTTCGTGATGATGGTATATAGTGAACCTGAGTGTACCATTAATTCAGTGTTTATGCCGTCAATCTTAAAAAGTGCTTTTCTGAGTATTCCTTTTGTTGCTGCGAACAATTGTAACAACCTCCACTTCCTGTTCATTATTTTCATCATCTTCTTCTTCTTGAATCCATTTTATTTGACTTTCTTGCTTTTATTCCTACACACAACACCAAACTGACCCTTAATGCTGCAATTGGAGCATTTCTTACTCAAAGCTGGACAAAACTGGGAATTGGCATAATGTCCTTTCCTACTACAAGGATAGCACTTTCCATTGGTTATTCTTGTTTTTTCTATGTGTACAGTTTCTTCTGATTTTCCCCTCTAGTATAGTCTTTATTTTTGTGCTCCTTGTATTTCAGTGGTGTTTCCTTCACTTCTTTGGTCCTGATAGCTGTGACTTTATCGGATGTAGCCACCTTCTTGTCCTTCTCTTTCAAAGCTTTGGTGCAGATCATAGTTTGCTCCACCTTTTTCACTATTGCAATTGTCTCTTCATGTGAAGGATCTCCACACATCCATAATTTTTCCTGCACCACGTTACTATTTGTATGTATTATGATTTGATCTCTGATAAGATCTTCCTGTGTTAATCCCCTTTCAAAATTGGACGTCAGAGCCAACTTTTTTTTAACTCACTGACATAGTTATCAACTGTTTCATTTGTTTCTTGCTTTCTGGTGTAGAAATAATATCTATTTTCTGCCACATTAGTTTTGGGATGGTTGTATATGTCCAAACCTTTTGTTACTTGTTCATACTCATCAAAGCCATCCCCTTCTCCTATCCTCAATTGTGGTAGTTCTTTGACGATTCTATGTCCTTCAGGACCCAAAGAGTGTAAAAGTAACTTTTTCTTTTGAGCTGGTGTAATGTCTTCATGTTCAATTGTTCCAATATAGTTACCCCAATACTCTTTCCATTCTTTCGATGGAATTGGGGGATTTCCAGCTGAGCTAAAAAAAAGATTGAAGAGGGTGTATGTTTACACCTTACATTTCTCCCCAATATAGAGTGACCAAAGAAAGGCAAAACCAAAAAAAGTAAGCCTTCTAACTTAACCATGTGTATTGTGGATAATCAACAACTAGTGTTGTAGCTTTGCTGAGTAAATCCCTTGTTTGTATTGCAATCCACAATACGATCGTGTTGCTAGTTGAAAACTGTTTGCCACAGTAACCTTGTAATGCAACAAGTCCCAAGATGGCCGCTGCACGTACGCAATGTTGTACGGTGCCTTCTTCGATCCAGAGGAGTGCAGGGTTACTAGCGAACTGTAAACAATGATATGCAAAGGGCATGCGCATGCTCCGGTGCGCACGTGCGCTTCCCTTAATGTTAAAGGCCCAATGGAAAGTCTGAAATGTGGCCCAAACTCCACCCCCAACGCCCTACTTGTGCCGGCATAACGCATGGAACTGCAGCGCTAGTTCCCCCACACGGAGGCCCGTAATGACTTGTCCCTCACTTGCATGCACTGGCTTCTTCTCCGCCCTCAGCAGCTTCTCCCTCGTTTCTGCGCTGGCTTCTTCTCCGCTGGCAGTAGCTCACCCCTCACTTGTGTGCGCTGGCTTCTTTTCCCCGGGTCACCTTTTGAAGTCAGCCCGCTGGAACAGGATCGCCAATGTAGGCGCACACAGGGACACACACGATGAAGGGCAACGGTACGTGGGGTTCTGAGGAGATTAAGGGCATCCCATCCTCGTCGCCAAATGAAGTATGCACAGACTCAACACTCAAGTAGGTTAGAGTATTTAGTGTGGATAAAAAGTCTTAAGTCTACATATGTAATGAACCCCATGGACTCCACTCTGTCAGCCTCAGTCCGCTCCTTGAAAAATAACATTCCAATCTCACCGGAGCCTCACATTCATACACCCATGCAGTGTACTTGTGGATGTCCATACTAACCTATTGTTTCAGATTACGGGCCATGGTAAAGACACTTGCCCGACTGAAGAAGTTAGAAACATTCTAAATCACCTATTTTGTAGGAGCGTGCAGACCCTTTTTCCACAGATCTTTGTTAATAATTGAAATCCAGTTAATCAATGTTTTCTGGATGTTCTCAGTTTACTGTTTTTATAGAATGTGATTATTCTGATGTTTTTCACCCAAGTTCCAGGTAGGGAGTATGATATCACAATTTAGGTTGCCATTATGTGACTATTGATAAATAGACCCAGAATGTGTTTGGGACTGCCTGCTAAGGCAGTTTGTTTGTAGCTTGTCAGTGCCAGTTGATCTAACGCTCATAACCACCTTTCATCATTCGACATATGTGGCTGATCTCAGTTGTCTGGCGAGGTTACTCTTTTTAGGGAGAAGTTGTGGTATTTTTAGATTTTTGCAGACGCCTCAAATCTCACACATTGTCTGTCAGTAACCACACAACAAAGAGAGTATTCTCACTGTGGACTATTTGATGCACTTTCACATCTATGCATCATGTTCCGTTTATGGTAAATGATTGCCCAACACCCTTCCATTTTGACAGTTTTGGGAAAATGTAATTTTCTCTCTTTGGAAGATGTTTTTCATTTACAGTTCTGAGATGGGGCCCCTGTATTTTTCCCCCCAAAATATAGTGTAATGTACAGAGATCTTATACATCAACCATAGACACACATCCTACATGCACCTTAATATAGGCATTCAGATGCCTGCCACGCATTGCAGCTGCCAAAGCGCACCCTAAGCAATCAGCGCCATCTGTAGCAACAAGCTCTGCTCGCAGTGACACTTTTGCACCGTAGCCGATCTCACCTTACAGTCACGTGTCCATATAGGTAAACGGCATTAAAGGCACCAATTTAGGGTGACCAGACGTCCGGGTTTTCCCGGGACAGTCCGGGGAAATCACCCTCCGTCCCGGGGTCCCGAAAGTTTTTTCATTTTTGAAACCGCGTCCGGGGTTTGCATGTTTGGAGGGCTACGGTAATTAAAACCGTAATTATTTTTCACAAAAATAACAGAATTTTTTACTTGGAGGTTTGGCTCGAACCCCCAACCTCTCAGGTACCAGTCAGAACACTTACTTACTGTGCCACAGAGACTGGCTTGCAGATAACTGTACAGCAAGCCACATGATATCAATTAGAGCTAATGCTCGTTTTCAATTAACATGCTACGATTCACAGACAAAACTGCACAAATGAGATTATATACAGTTTATAGAAAGGAGAAGTGCTGGAAATATGGTTGGGGGGTGGTTGTGGGGGCGTGTTGGGAGAGGGGCGGTAATTGGTGGGCTGCAATGGGGTAGTCCCTCTTTTATGTTGTTGGCCGTCCCGGTTTTTTGTTTTGAAAATCTGGTCACCCTCACCATCCACCCAGACACTATAATCGAGCCTGTCGGACACCTGAGCTGTACAGTAACTGCATTTGAATACTAGGAACCAGCACTATGGAGTAGTGACAGCTGTACAATGCAACAAAGCACACTACTCTGTTGACAAGATAACGTCGTTTGCGTGTCGTTCCTTAACAAAAGAACTGCTTTAATGAAACACATTGGCTGTTGGTGGTGTGTTTTTACTAAGAAACCAAACATTCAGTCATTTATGCCTAGAACGTCTGGCATTTCATAAGAGAGGTGTCTAGAGAAAACCGCTCCAGATCGTTAAACCCAGGACAGTGGAAGGCACATAAACAGGGAAGTGAAAAGAGGGAAGGCCCTGGACCGCGACCGTCTTCTTTACTACGAGCTTCTTCACTGCGGAGTCAGAGACTCCGCTTTATAAATAACACCGCCGCTGAATGGCGTCTATGTTTTTTTTTTTTACTACACCGCCTGTACCCTTCAACCTACCCTGTCAAAAGCTTGCGGAGAAAAAAAACATCTGCGTGAAGAGAGAGAGGAGAGTGGGCTTGACTGAGCAGACTAGCCTCAGCCAATAGGATGAAGCGCTAGCGGGAGGCGAGCTGAGTGCCTGGGTGGATTGGAATGCCAATGCCAGCGGCAGCAAGTTAGGGTGCCTCCCCCTGGCGGCCGCACGCGCTGCTTCCGTTGGTAGGTACGTCACGTGTTGTTGCCGTGGAGCAGCCAAGGCGGTCGCTGCTGGCGGCGGCAGCGGCGCTCATGAGGGGACCGGGGTTGAGTGCACCCGGACCCGTGGCTTATTTTGTTACCTCAACAGCGAAAGAAGGGGACCCAGCGGCCTTGGTGACATTTCCACGCCCCCCTGCTTGGTTGTCAGCTTTATTTATTGCTCTTCTATTTATTGCCCCATTTTCCCCAAGTGGAAGCGCAGAGGGCCGCCCCCCGGTGGGTGTGCAGGGCTGTAAACGAAACATGGTGGCAGGATGCGGCTCCACGTGAATTAGTAGCCAGTACCTTTTCTCTGAAGTATTTCCAGAAGCATGGCCAGCCCCCCGGAACCCTCACCGCCCCCGGACGCTGGCGGTGGCTTCTCAGATGTACGCAAGGTGGGCTACCTGCGCAAACCGAAGAGCATGCACAAACGCTTCTTCGTGCTGCGCGGTTCCAGCGCTGCCGGACCCGCCCGCCTCGAGTACTATGAGAGCGAGAAGAAGTGGCGGCACAAGGCGGCTGCCCCGAAGCGCTGCATTCGCCTGGACGGCTGCTTGAACATACATAAACGCGCCGATGCAAAGCACAAGCATCTGCTGGCGCTCTACACACGCGAGGAGTGTTTTTCTCTAGCTGCCGAGACCCCCCAGGAGCAAGAGGGTTGGTACCGCAGCCTGCTGCAGGAACTGCGAGCTGGAAGTCCAGAGCCCGAACACCGTGGTGGTGCCACAACCGGCCCTGCCTTCCGCGAGGTCTGGCAGGTGATCCTTAAGCCTAAGGGGTTGGGGCAAAGTCGAAACTTGACGGGCGTGTATCGGCTGTGCTTGGGCCCGCGCACACTTAGCCTTGTTAAATTGCACGCTGAGGCGGCAGCGCTGGTACTGCAGCTCATGAACATCCGTCGCTGCGGACACTCGGAGGGCTTTTTTTTTGTGGAATTGGGTCGCTCGGCTTCAACAGGCCCCGGAGAGCTATGGATGCAGGTGGACGACGCGGTGGTAGCACAGAGTATGCACGAGACCATTTTGGAGGCCATGCGGGCCCTAAGCGATGAGTTTCGGCCTCGCAGCAAGAGCCAGAGTGCCAAGCTTTGCTCCAATCCCATATCTGTTCCTCTACGGCGCCCACAGCCACCTCCCAGTCAGTCTGGTCTAGGCCGTCAGACCAAGACCGGGCCGTTTAGAGTACGTGCATCCAGTGACGGGGAGGGTAGCCGCCCTGCTTCTGGAGATGGCAGTCCGGCAAGTCCTGGCAGGGCGCACTCCTCGGCATCATGCTGTCCACGGCCACAGCGCCTCCATCCACCCCTCAGCCACAGTCGCTCCATCCCGGCCTCAGCCTGCCGTTGCTCACCTTCTGCCGCCGCCAGCCCTGCCAGCCTGTCGTCCAGCAGCACTAGTGGCCACGGCTCTACTTCAGATGTGCTGTGCCCACGACGCTCTAGCGCCTCAGTGTCTGGTTCCCCCAGCGACGGCGGGTTCATCTCTTCGGACGAGTATGGCTCCAGCCCCAGCGACTTTCGTGGCTCATTTCGCAGTGCCACCCCTGACTCCCCTGGCCACACACCGCCTGCTGATGGATTGGCCTACATCTGCATGGGTCGCGGTCCCCCGTTGCACCGTCGTCCCCCTGCAGTCCAGGACCCAGGCTTCAGGAAGCGGACCCACTCTGCAGGAACCTCCCCACCACCTCCACTTGTTGGCCAGCTGCGCCCCTCGTGCCCATCCTGTGCAGAAGACTACACTACCATGATGCCCCCCTGTCGCCTGTCTGCCTTCTTGCCCCCTCACTGCTATCCTGAGGAGCGGTCACAGGATGACGGCTACATGCCCATGAGCCCCGGGGTGGCTCCTTCACCTGCCCGCCCCAATGATTACATGCCCATGAGTCCTACCAGTGTGTCTGCGCCACAGAAGATACTTCGACCCCGACGGCCCTGCACTGATCCAAGTGGCTATATGATGATGTCCCCAAGTGGCAGCTGCTCCCCAGAGGGATGTGGTGCCCAGCTGTCCCTGGAGAGCGGTGATGGAAAACTGCCCTGTGGGGATTACATGAACATGAGTCCAGCCAGTGGCTCCAGTACCAGCACCCCGCCAGATGGCTACATTCTCCCTGAAGAGGCATCCCAGCCTGCCTGCTCCTACTACTCCTTGCCGCGCTCCTTCAAGCACTTGCATCGGCCAGCGGGGGAGGACTCGTCTTCGTCAACAAGTAGTGACAGCTTGGGTGGCCAGGACCCTACTGGAAAACCTGATATGCCAGTCCCGACCACCACCACCCGCCTGCCTAGGCCCACACGCCTCTCCCTGGACAAGGCTAGCACTTTGCCTAGGGCCCGTGAACACCCTGAACCGAAGAGTCCTGGCGAGTATGTCAACATTGACTTCAACAGTTCCAACTCTCTTTACTCGCCCACCTACATTGAAGGCAGGGTTATCCCGCAGCGTGAGAGCCTGTCTGAGTACATGAACATGGAATTGGGTTCCCTGGGGGGCAGGGACTACATGAGTATGCAACCAGGTGCAGCCACCTCAGACTGTACAGCAATACCTCCTACCTCCAGGATGCAGCATGCTGACACTTCTGTGGGGGTAACTGCAGAATCAAGAAATAAAAATGAAAAATATATGCTGACTCCTACCTCCAGTACGCAAAGTATTAGCAACTTTGGGGCAGTCTTATCTGAATCAGTGACTGGAAATGGCAGCTGCTATTTGGAGATGCCTCCTACCTCCAATGTACAAAGTATTAACAATTGCAGTATGATCTCCGTTGATTCAAGAATTAAGAACTATGTACAGAGGCCCCCAGCTTCTAGGGTGTCGCGTATTGGCAACTATGGGGTAAAGTTGCCCAAATCCAGGTCTGATGCGAATGGTGACTATGTGGAGATGCCTGCTACCTCCAAGGTTGAAAGTATTGGCAACTATGCTGGACTTTCTGCTGACTCAAGGACTGAGAATGGTAGTGACTGTTTGGAGATGTCTTCTACTGCCAGGACACGATCTATAAGCAAAGATTCGGGGATCTCTGCTCAATCAAGAATGAATAAAAACCATGGGGTCTCGTCTCCCGAATTTAGGACTGAGAATGACAGCAACTATGTGGAGATGCCTCCTACATCTAGAGCACAGAGTATTACAAAGTTCGGTGGGATGTCTGCGGAATTGGGAGTTAACCATGACTATTTGGGACGTCCGCCTACCTCCAGGAGTCAAACTAAAAGTAACGTCAACCATCATGAGACCTCTGATTCAAGGAAAGAAAATGACCACAAATATGTGGAAGTGCCCCCCACCTTCAGGGTGCAGAGCATTAACAAATATGGAGTGATTTCTGTAGAGCCACGAATGCCGACTAACTACAACTATGCAGAGATTGCTTCTGTCTCCAGGTTGCAAAGTGCTGTCAATTGTTCTGAGAGCTCCTCTGAATCCAGAATGAAGATACAGAGTAACACCTACCTGGGAAGGCCTCCTCTTTCCCGGGTGCAGAAGGTCAACTCGCATGTTACTGTTGTACAAAGTATTGATTATGCGGAAATCCCAGAAAATATTGTCGACTCCTATGCAGAGCCTCCAAGAAGTCACTCCACTTGTTGCCCTGAGGTTCTCTCCAACCTGATTAATAGGAGCAATGCAGTGTCTGCCACGATATTGACTTGCAGTGATGTGCCCTCAGTGGACCATGCGCACAGCACATATGCAGAAATGGCCTGTGTGAGGGGTCCAGAGAAGGCGCTTTTCCCCAAGCCAACACCCACCCTGGACTTGTCGAGCCCTTCCACTCCTGCTCCGCTTCCTGGGCAAGGCTCAGGCCTAAGTGCATTCACTCGGGTCAACCTGAGCCCTGGTCACAGTACCAGGGTGGTGCGGGTAGACCCACAGGGCAGGCGGCGGCACAGCTCTGAGACTTTTTCCAGTACCCCCAGTGCAGCCCGTGGCCCGCCCTCACTACCCTACACGGAGGACAGCAAGCGGCACAGCTCAGCCTCCTTTGAGAACGTGAGTCTAAAGGCTGATTCAAGTAAGGAACTTTCTGGGGTTGCTCTTCTGACCATCCCCGTTGACACACTCCCTGGTCTCAACAACTCTGAAGATACATCCCTCAAGCTGAATTACATTGACCTGGATTTGGGCAGGGATCTGTCATCCCACCCCTCAAGGTCTCCTGGACAGTCTTGTGCTGCTAGCACCAGCGATGACCTGGGCCCTTATGCAAGGATCAGTTTCCAGAAGTCTGGAGACTTCAGAAGCACTTCTGCAAAAGAAGGTGAGTGTCACTAATGACGCACGAGGAGTATGCCAGTGTACGGGTGGTGACCAATTTGCTCTTTTTGCGCTGGCCTATTTGTTTGATCAAACGAATTTAGTCTATACTGCAGTATACTCGTGGCCATCTGGTGACACCGTATGGTACTTTGATTTGTTGGATACTTTGATCGGGTTTGTGCAGTCGAGAGCTGTCGTAGTTGGGTTGGATGTACTGCTGCTGGCTGCTTAAATAATCCTACGCGCTGAAATTGTGAATGATGTGTAGCATTTCGAAACACAGTAGATCTTTTCGCTCTCCACGTTCTTCTTTACTGCAAGATTTGATAGTTCACTTTTTTTAATGCTTCGTGCTTTATTTGTTTTTTTTAAATGTGTACGGGTAACATTGCTAAATAAGCCTAATAAACCATTGAGTATTCTCGGTCACCCAAAGGGGGTGCTGTAAACGGCTTTAAGAAAGTTCCCTAGATTGGCTGATGGTTTGGGCTTTAGAAGTTACCCCATTTCCATTGCAGAAATAACAGCCTTAATTACAGTCGCAGGACGAGTGAATGCGAATAATTATCGAACGTGTTCTTGTACGCCGTATATTCGTTTTAAGGGGACCTATTGAGCAGAGAGGAATTGAGAATACATTTGATTAAAAAACATTTTTAGTTTAGTCACATCCACCCATGATATTCGTTTTTGCTTCGTAGTATAGTAAATGATGCAGCTTATTCTTAACGCATGGAATGCATTCATAGAAAGGATGCTAAAGAGTTGTGCTACAATAATTCCATCTTGACTGTAAAGATTCCATGGGCAAAAGATACATTAAACTGCCGCACTTTTGTTCTCCGAGCAAAGACTTCCTTGGTGCAAAGATGAAGGAGCACAGCTTGCTATTTTCTTGACGTTTCTGCTTTCATTTACGTGTACAGACTGAAATAAACTGCAAGTACGATGGCTCGGCCCTAATTATCTAGAGGATGTGAAACCCAAAATCGTGAACCCAGCTCATAGATGTGGAGGACAAACTCCTTTCATTGAGACACTACTGAATGGGACTATAAAGCAGCCTGTACAAGGAGCAAGACCTGTTTTTTGCATGGGCATCTTTTTTCATGGTAGTAGTTTATCTTACACCGGTGGTATTCAACCGTTTTCATACAGATTTCCCCCCTCCTCCCTCGCTCCCCCCTTGAGTAAAAATAGTTTCTGCCCACGCCCCTGCCAATCACCCTTAGGGTGCCTCTCGGGGGTCGCCCTAGGCTCATTAAATATGCAGATTTTCCACTGCTTATGTTTTTAAAAACTGTCGCCTTAATCTTTTTTTAATACTAAAAACAGTCATCATTCCTTTTCAAAGTGTCTGGGAACCCTGGTGGGGTGGTGGTGGGGAGGGTAGCGGGGGGGCGGCCTCCCAGTTTGAAGACCACTGACCTAGAGTGGACATGTAGTGTAATATAGTTTTGCTGATACTTTGAAATTATTTCAAATCTCATGCTTTAAACCCACTTTTTGGCAATCGCTGTTGTAATGAGCGAACTTAAAAAGCCCAACTGTAGCCATGCTGCTTTGGTAAGTACAACGTCAAAAGCAAAACGATTGACATGGCAGTAGGGCGTTTGCGATTTGGATAGTTCAGATACGCTTATCTGGCAGACTTTACGGATTGCAAGGGCAATCACTAAGCATGCTAGAAGGAACAGTGCCATCGTGGTTGATATATTTTTAAACACGCCTACCTTTCGATTGGTGTTTGTCAACAATATGCCCACCGTTTGTTATTGGTACTGCAATGAACGGCATTGGTTTGGAACCAATGCTCGCTCCTTTGATGGCCTTGTATGCCAGAGAGCTGGTCTACTGTGAAAGAAATATTTCCATACTTAACGACTGTCTTGTTAATCCTAGTACAATACCATTTGTAAACTTAATGTGTAGTGTGTCATAATGACGCGTGTGCTTGTGGCTCAGTGAGGTCCCCATGGGTTCTGGCAAAATGCTGGTGTGGGGTGTGACGGTTGACAGTTCAGATTGGAAGTGGCTTCAAGGGGTGTGGGGATCCCGGTCCTGTGTTGTGTCCTATTTTCTTACCCAGAGAGTACTGAACCAAGCACAATAAAGTAACGTGGTACTTGCCAAGAGGCCTCGCCAGAACGGGCTCCCCACACCCCTTGAAGCTACTTCCAATCTCAACTGTCAACCGTCACACCACACACCTCTTGTGCTGCACACTTAATTCAACTAAAAAACAGGGACCAGCATCCACCTGTACGCCACACGCAAATGCATACACTGATGATTGCAACTGAACCAGCATGAATTACATATGGGTGATTCACGTTTTCCACCCAAATGTTCACGTAAACTCCGAAAAAAAAAAAAAAACCGTCCGTAATGTTCCGGGACCCCTGACGGAACATTGTCCTTAATGTTCTGTGACACCATAGGAACCCCGTTAAAGTTCCCCCAAACAGTTTCACACCCTGGAAAGTCCTGCAGACCTCGGCACCCCAGCTCCATTCCGGAACCCCGTAATATGTCGACAGTTACCTTCCAAATTTGGAAACCCCGACCCAATCTCCAGGTCCAGTCCATTAAACCCAACCCACCGAACCTGAAAACATTTAAAACATTACAAGCAATATAATTGCCATGAACCTAACATACGCGGCCACAACATACACACTCAGATCAAACGTGACAATGGCCGCCCAATACTAACACCCCCACGCAGGGACCAACGATCCTAACCCAACAAGATACGGGCCGCGAACAGCACAAACACACGCAATCACAAACATCCACACCCAACAGGCCCAAAACGACACCTACCTCCCCAAAGACACTTAAACATCACGTCCTCCTAGATCCTCAAACCTTTTCTGTTCCAAACAGCTTGTGTTGCTCTTCCTCTCCCACAAAATAAAATAGATGAACCCCATATATTCCTACATCCGTCCCCTTTCCTTCGTACTTGTGGGTTATTTCTTCCTTCGGGATGGGACCAGAGCTTTTTGTAGCACCATTCAAAAATGTTCTGTCCTGTTGGTCACGGTCCCGAGCACAGGCCTGGCCACAGGCTCTGCCACTCTGGGCCTCGCACCGCCGTCTTTTTCTCCGCACGGTTGGGCTGAACGTCTCGGCAGCCTAAAATCTTGGGTAAAAATGTAGAACCGACAAAAAGACATTCATCAAAAGGTAGGAAAAGTTAAAATTTACTTTTGCTATTAAAATAAACATTTAACTAGTGAAATTGGCATATGCAGCAATCAGTTCACGTGGGGCTGCATGCTGCCTGAGAGGGACCGATCCTGACCCCCATCCTTCTAGGCAAAACCAAAAAATAGAAAAAAGAGGAGATTGGGTTTTCGAGCACCATGTGTGTCCGATAGATATTACTAGACAGATGCACCTTTAGGATGTGCATTCAATTATTTTTGGATATACATTTGTTTACAATCTTTAAAATCGCTCTATTCTGATGGTCGAATGGAACTAATGTTCTGGACACCTGGCGAAATTCACTGTCCCATCACAAAAACTCTACGGCTCACAGTATGGTTAACCCCAGAGCAACACAGTGCAGTCTGGGGTCAATTGTTTTCCATAGCCGATCTCCCGGTGTCATAAAGTAATGAATCTTTGTTACATAGGCACTCACCCAGTGTAGACCAACGTTTCCTCGGTACCCTATGTCATTTGCTCAGTGTCGAAGCAAAATAACATTTCCTAGAGTCTTTTCAGGTTGATCACACAGTCAATGTGGTGTTTCGGTTTCCTCTGAGTTGGCGCTAAATGTTGCACGGCCACCTTCATCATCAAACCCGTCTTCTAGTTACTATGGAAACTAAGACTATATATCCCATTGCTTTCTGGGGTGGAATTTGCATTATCGTAGCTCATTGAATCGGGTTACTACATACATATACCCGACTTCATCAGTGTTTATTGCTAGCGGTCTCAAAACGTGACCAAAGACCCACCCCAGAAGAGCACAGCAAGGCAAAACTACTCTTCAGCTGATGAATTGCTGCACCCAGAGCATTGTCCCCATTCCTCACGCGGCCGAGAAATATAACCCCTTCCTCACAAGGAAAAGCCCTGCGCATTGAAGCAGCCTGAGCCTGCAAACCTCTGCAGCGCAACTGGGGCGAACAAGGCGAAATGAGTAGGTGGCGGTCAGAGGACTGCGAGAGCTCTGCATCTGCAGTCGCTTGAGCAGCCTGTTAGCGTGATTGTTTGACAACTCCATCAGCGTTCTCGGGGTAGCCGTCAGTCAGGATGCACCAAATCCAACAGCCCTGAGAGGACTTTCTCAGTCTTCCCAACATGACAGCATTGCAACGGCTAGAAGTTGTGCAAAAGGCAGACCAGCTCAGTGCAGGGTCTTGCATGTATCGTGGACACTTAACTGTCCACTACTGTGCCTGCTGCCTCTCGCTCCAGTCTCCTCAAGACCCCGGCTGGCACGCCTCCTGCTGTCGGATTCTGTAGCCCCATACCAACTCTGAGTCGCACCAGTTCCTCAGTGGCTTGGTGGGAGTCAGGATTATGCCTGCGTTTGGTGCGAGTGAACGGGCAAGAGGGTTGCTGATGCAGGGTGCTGATGTTGCGAAGGATGTTTATCTGGTATTAACGTCCTGCGCCTGCCAGGGATGGTGCTTTGCTTGAAAACCGAATACTCTGCAGTAGGGGTGTCACGGTATTAGTTTTATGACGGTATGATAACCTTCTTGCCAAATGACGGTATATCATGGTTATCGCGGTATAGCAGGTGGAGTTAACTAATCTTAACAAATATTTTCTAAAAGGTCATAAATTGTCAGATTTATCATCAGAAACAAAACCAGGAACCCAGGGCCAGAATTGGGCTTTTCAACATAATTTCCACTGAAATGCCACCCCTTGCTTCCACAAAACAACACAAACACATGTGTGGAAAGGACTACGGGTGAGGGGTGGGGGGGGGGCCTGCTGCGACTGGCAAAGCAAACTTAATAGCTTTTCTTAAGTGGTAATTTAGGCTTTTAGGTCCCCCACTGGCTGCTGGTGAAGATGAACATGTTGCCATCTTTATAACCTGCAAGCCACAGATCAATGGAGGCTGATGGTAGTATAAGCCTGTGCGCATACACACACACGCTCTTTGCGTTACAGCCTTTCGCAGTGTGACTTATTATATGTAAATTCAATGATGGAACCAGGGAAATCCCCCCCCCCCATTGTCATATGTTTAGCAAACATTATCCATTATAAATATATAAACCCAAAGCCGCCAACCCAAAGTAAACCCTTTTCTTTCTTGGCACTGTATTTATTCTTCCTATTGCTAACATATTGATTTTGTGTCAGGCACATGTGGTTTATGGAATGTAATTAAAAACTGCACCAACTGAAACTACTTCGCAGATGGCACATCCAACAGTACAAGACCAAGACTGCGCAGCACTTGCTTACTGCAGCCTTTCCAAATCAGATTAAAAAGCACACTTAACGGTATAAACGGTATACCGGTATAAACAATGTGACGGTTATTATTGTTCAATTGAGTGGTTCACGGTATTTTTAACTGTATACCGTTATACCGTTACATCCCTACTCTGCAGCAGACTAAACGTAGTCTGAAAGGAGTTTAAGTGCCTCAAAGCATTGGTGCATACAAATTAAAACAATAAGCGGCATATAGTTCTTGCAGTCATTTTGCTCCTACTTCGGAGCGTGCACAGCCTCCCAGCAACAGCAGCAGTCTGGCAGACGTGAGCGAGAGGGTCAAGGCCCAGATGGTGCTTTGGCCATTTCTACACCATGCACGGCAAGTTGCCATGACAACGGCATACACTGCTCCCGAAGTCCCCTTTCTTTCTTTATTTCATTTTTTTTACATTTGCATTACCAATGTTTTAGCGATTAGGTGGCTCATGCCACCATGCCAAAACCTCAACCTCAGTTATAGACTGTTGCAGACTGAGGAGGTCGTTCTATCTGCCTACTGGCAACCATCTTCTTCAGTTGCAGCGGTGATGTTTGTGAAGCAGTCATCTGCATCGTCAGCTTCTGCGTCCTAAGTGCTCGGCAATGAGAATCGTGTCCCGGAGGGCCTTGGCAAGAAGATGTTTGCTTGCCTCGGATGCAAGGCCGAGTTTGTAAACACCATGCTGCTGCTCGCAGCCACAAACCAACAACTGTGGAAAATTCATCCCTCAAAACCACTTGGACGAGTTCAATGGCAGTCTGGCAGACGCTAGAATGGTCATTCAGGACCTCGACGTGGCTGCAACGGTACTGGCGTTTGGTGGCGTCAGCCAACCCCCCTCTTTCTCATTCTTTCCTCTTTTCTCCCCGATGAGGTCGCTAGACAAGTCCGATCTATGAAAGCCTTGTCAAGACAGGTTTATCCCTGTTCCTCTAAAACCATCTAGGACCACATAGATGCCCTTGCCGATTTTTGCAACCTCTCCTTTGCCTCAGGATCCTTCCCCTCCCCTCTGAAGCACCACAGCTGATCCTTCCTGTCCGGCTAACTACAGCCCAATTTCCATTACTCCCTTTCTGGGTAAACTCCTGGAAAAGCTTGCCATCTCTCGGCTTAACCTTCATTCCGATTCTGTTGGCTCTCTCCATGACCACCAATCGGGCTTCAGAGCTGCCAGAAGCACGGAAGCTTCTCTCCTCAACATCGGTGCTCTCCAACCTAGATTTTGCAAGCTCTGTAGCACATCAACTCACTAGGACCCAGTTCCATAAACTGTTGCTGGCATTTTGTTTCTTTGAAGCTCAGAACAATTGCCATTTTCAAGAGCATGCATAGTCTCTTTTGGCTGCTTAATCCAGTTCACTTTTATATCACTTGTATGTATGTTTGTTTAATGCCCCCTGACTGACTAGTTAGTGGGTTTTCTTTGTCGATGATGCAGACTCTGATTTGTAAAAGTTAATCTTTGTCTCGTTGCCGTCTTCACAAACCTTTAATGTAGCAAGGAAGCCTGTTTGTTTAAATTTGTGAGATGCCTTTTTTCCTCCCACAGGTTCTTTATTCATGCTGATGCTCGGAAATGACAGGCAAATTAAGTTGTTTGTAATTCAAGTTTATGTAATTGTTTTTCTCTGCACATGCTGAAAACGTAGATCTAGAACCTTCTGGATGTAACTTTGAAAATGTGAGTTTCTTAGACTAGCGTAAACACAAATGACGTTCAATGATCTATATAACTTGAGCGTTTTTTTTTACTCTTGGCGTGCCATTGTTAAATTGTTCAAGGCTTTCGTTGACGGTGCTTTAAGCATCGTGGCATACACCTCAAACTTTAGCTTTTGAGGAGTATGGAGTATCTTTCAGAAGTGGTAATTGGTGTTGGATTCGATGTAACATTTTATGCGCTTATCAAGGTTTGAGATTGGGAGCTATTTAGCTCCTGCTTGTAGCCTAAAAGAGCCTAGTTAGCTTGACGCCAAGAGATGCCACAAGCTACTTTTGGCATCCCAGGCCAACTGATTCTGAAAAAACACACCTTTGTGAATTTAACACTGCATTTTGGACAAACTATAAATAAAAATGAGGGCACATTTATAACTATTTTAAGCATACAGGGTCATAAACCATGGACAAAATGATATTTTTGCATCTTATGTGGAAGTTAGATTTGCGGAACACTGTATTTGTTTATCGTCTCACTGTATTAGCTCCTGGTCTCATGTTGATGCGTTGATGCTGGATACCCAGTTGCTGCTTTTTGCTCCTGCTTATCCAGTTTTGATTTTGATCCCTGGACTTGTGTATGCCCTTGTTATTTTAGATCTCATGTTTAGTGCTGCATTTCATTAATGGCCAGTGTAGGCCCACACACTGCTTTCATGTTTGCAAGCATGTTTCGTTTAAAAAAAAAAAAAAAAAAAACAATTTGGCTTGGTATAGTCGCTGGATCCTTTGTGGTGTTCTGATCCTTTGTGGTGTTCTTGCCAGCCCTTCAGATAAGGGGTGTATCAGCCACTTTTACTCCCTAAAAATGGGCTAATACTACCACTAAAAGGACATGTAGAATCTTGCACCGCTGTTTTCACCCTCACAGCTTTGGACCAGTAGTGCATGTAGTACCACAGGAAGAAACTACTATTTTAAATACCCGATAGTGAGAAGTAAACATGTATCTTTTAATGTGCGTGAATAAACTAGTTGCAAAGAAATAATTACAGAAACATTTCTGTTTTTCAGTTAAAACACATTTGTACTTGCTTATTAAATACTCTCATTTGTAATTGGACTTACATTTTTACTCCCTAAAAATCATTCTACTCACAACTTTATAAAACTGGGAGTAAAATACTCCCACTTCATCTGGAGCACTGGTTCTTACTATATATGTTTGAGAGTAACTGGAATAAAGTGAGTAATAAAGTGAGGTGGTTTATTTTAAAAAAAATTATTATTATTTTTTTTTTTTGGTCTATTTTTTAGTAACCAGATCAAATATTGTGTTATGACTGGCGGAGGTCCAATTTGAAAAGCAATTGTGGTAATGTTTGTACTTATTAAAAGCAAAAATTTGGCATGAGTCTAATGTTGGCGAAATTTCAGCCTTTGAGAATATATATTTGGACTTCAATTACAGAAGGTTAATATCTAACCCAAACGTGATCACTGCTTAGGTTGCAATTTGTGGCTATGTGTTCCCACAGCCCGTTTCCCTCCTAGGCAACAGTAAACTCTGCCAAGTGTTGGTAAACGTTTTTATTTCTTTGAATATCAGCACTGTGGGTTTGCATCAAATGGCAAACATTTAGCTCAGTTTCAAAATGTGCATATGCTTGAAAGTTGTTGGGGGCACCAAGCCACTTGGACAAGACATATTAACAACATTTACTCGAATTCATTGAAAAGCCTGCCACATTAGTCCCCATATTTGCGCCATCTCAGGAAGAATGTGACAAAACCCATGTAGCATTCTCCAATAAGATCACTAAGCCAAGGGTATTGATAAGTGCCCAAATAAATAACGCCAAATTTAATCAACCCTCAAGAGCGAATACAGAAAACTAGGAAAATGTTAGCTTTAGGGAGATTACAACAGAAGATGTTAACCACACTGACCTCAATAATGCCCTTGTGTGCAGAGAATAAACTGCCTCCTAAAATAATCCTTGACAATGCTGACATCTTTGCATCATTACTCACAAAAATAGTTAATGCCTCCTTCCGTGATAGTGGTACTAAATAGCATTAAAAAGTTTATCATCACCCCATGCCATGATTCCTGCCCCTCATGTCACCAGCCCTCCAAGATGTCAGGCTGGAGCCAGTCCACGATCACATACATGACCCTCAAGGGCCTCTCCATCACTCCAAAGACCCACTTGGAGTCAGACTTGGCGCTTGTGGCACCAGACTCGCTCCCATAGGATAACATTGGGTATTGGACTTGTAGTGCATTGATGGGGACAAGATGGATGCCCCCACATATTCCGGTTCCCAGAACTGCATGTGCAGTCTAGTCTTTTGGGTGTGGTTCAGCCCAGAGACACCTTGGATACCCAGAGACTATTTAAGCCACACCCAGGCTGAGAAACATGCTTTGTGTTTTCTGCACCTGCAGCGCGACTCACCGTGTTCGGATCGGTCTCCAGTAGGCCTGCATCTTTGTTCTGCGCTCAGCTCCTACAAGGACACAGTTATGAACAGCCTTACCTTGCGGCGCTTCTGCCCATCCATCGCTCCTTCTGTTCTGCGGGCATCTTCGGCAGTGTCATTCCCATCCCGGCACGCCGCTTCCTAAGGAAAAGGGGAAAAGAACAGGAAAAAGGCATTAGTAAGCATTCAGCAAATCTTCGCTTATTTTCAAAGCCTGTACGAACTTCAAACTCTTACCTGAATCCCAGCCGCTCTGCGGGAACTCTGTCTCCGGAACTTTTCATCCATCTGCAAGAAGGAAAAGACACTCCAGGTTAGCATGGAAACACCTAGAGGTGCAGCATACCGCGCTTACTCACAGCATTTCTTCATAACCGGCATCCACGCTGAAAACGTTGCGGCACCTAAGAGACAGAAAAATAACTCAGTTCAATACAAATACTAAAGGGTCGCATCGCGCTCTCACTCACCAGCGCTACTCATCTCAGCAGCACGTCGCCATCCTCGGACGCCGGCCATTATCTAAGGAAGGAAAGGAACAAAGTTAGAGAACTGTTCAAAAGACTCATTATACTTACCTGTCGGACTCTTGCCAGTGAAGTAACTAGGCAGCAACGAGCCCGCATCAATCAACGTGCCCCTGCGCTGAAAGCAGGACGGAAAGCACACTTTCCAAGAAAACAAGGTGAGCTGTGGATCAAAGGGAAGGGTTGGACCCCGGGGAAGAAGGGGTTCAAGCACACAGACAATAGGGAGTTAAACTCTACCAATCCTGTGTTTCAGGCCCAGTCTCCAGTCAAGTAGACTCCAGGGAAGGGTTCGAGGTTGTAAGAGGTCAGAACAGGCTGAGTGATGTCCCCGTGGATACCAGGTGAGCGTTACACCCCGTTAGTGAAGAAGCCTAACCTCGACCAACGAGAGCCAGGGAATCTCAGGCCCATTACCAACTAACTTTACTCTCAAAGTAATGGGTAAGATTGCCACTGATCAATTGCAGTCGTTTGTAGAGACAAACGAGATTCTTTACCAACAACAATCTGGCTTCTGTGCTGCACACAGTACCGAGACTGCTATGCTCGACTTGCAGATACGCATGTTAGGCATAATTGACAAAGGTAAGACAGGACTCCTTGTCCTTCTTGACCTAAGTGCCGCCTTTGACCTCCTGAACCACCAACTACTCCAGTGTGCACTTGAAAAAGTATCTAATTGCTCCAAGGAGGCAATTAGCTGGCTGGCCTTGTTCCTTACTCACAAAGTCCAAGGTGTCCATTGGGGAGATAGTCTCCCATGAATCTGACATCTTTTGCAGTGTTCCGCAAGGAGCAAGTCTATCACCGCTATTGTTTAACTTGTACCTGAGGTTTCTCTGTGAAGTTCTGGACAGTATCAACGCTTAATTCTCTAACTACGTTGACGATACCCAGCTTGTAGTGGAGTTGAGCAGTGATTACGTAAAGGACAGCCAGACAGTAATGGATCTATACAACATCATAGAATCATGGCTGGACCATAACTGGATGTGTTTGAACGGTAATAAAACCGAGCTGATGGTTTTTGGATCGGGCAAAAATATTGCCCCAATATGAACGTTCATGATTAAAGACCCACATATCCAAGTGGTGAGTAAGGTTAAGACTTTAGGCATGACTCTGGAAGCCTCTGAAAGAGGCCCAGGCACTGTATGTGAGCAAGAATTGCTCATATTACCTCAGGCTCCTTGTAGCAAACAATCCTTTTCTAAATGAAGCGAACTGTGCAACTATAGCAAGAGCAACTATCTTCTCTCGCCTGGATTATGGGAATGCACTTTTGCTGGGTGCTAGCAAACAATGCATGGCCAAATACCAGCTAATTCAAAATAATGCTGTAAGGATAGTCGAGCAGAAATCCAAGACCGAGCACAATAGCAATGCCAGAAGGGAGTTACACTGTCTGACAAATACTTGAGTGCCTATATGGGAAAGCACCAGCCTAATTTAAATCGAAGATTGTTTGATTTACCTGCACGTGCACTGAGATCAGAAGCACTGGGACTAATCGTGGTTGAGCCCTACAAGAGAGCTAATGGTTTAGGTACAGCTTTTCTTACCTATGCAGCTTCCAATTGGAACAACCTACCACTGAACCTGAAACTAGAGCCCAAACACCTCATTTGCAGAATAAACTTGAAAACGTAACTGTTCAAATGAATAAAGTTACCCTTCAGATATCTAGAGAAATCCTCATTGTTTGGCTAAGCCAAGTGTCTTGTCTCCAAACATGTCTGTCTTTTTGTTGGGCGGAGATGCCTGCGGGCTTCCGGCTCCATATAAATAAACAAATAAAAATAAATAAATATTTACCCTTTTGGTCCTAATTTAATGGAGACCACGCCCCATCCCAGACCAAAATATGCATGTCCTAATTTTATGTTTGGTCTTGTGCTGTGTGCTTAATGGATTTGGAACAGAGGTTTGGTATAGACCAGGGTGGGAGGGTCGTTGAACATTGTGATTTGTTTTTCAGTCCTACATCAGTTTATGAATCTTGCTCTCCCATGATTTTGTAGCACTTGAATATGCAGTTAACAGCTGGAATACCAATATGGAATACTATTGGGCAGATATTTGTCAGCATGTAAAGCTGAAAGGAGATATGATTTACTGATTAATTGGTAAGCTTAACCTGTGTGCTGCTAGTCTGCATCTTGGTCTTCAATCTACGTTCCAATGCATGTTCGAAGTAGATATTTTGCTATGACCCCCTCATACACACAATTATCTTTTTATATGGATGTGTCTGCAGTGTACACAAAGGGAAGCCATATTTAATGTAAAGTAGTCCTGGTTGCTTTTCTACTCTGTAGACTCAACATCTTTGTCAAGCCTGTGACCTGGTCGACCCTTAAAACAAAATGTATATTGCAGATAATTGGCTTTAAACCATTGGGGTCTTTAGATATCAACATAAGTTGCCATGCGATTATGATGGTGTCGCCCGCCTGTGAAGGTACGGCGAAAGAGAAATGTCAATCTAATATCATTTATGAAAGACCAATGTGATGAGATAATTTGCTTAAATCCAATAGACATGGAGACTTTGAATTTAAGCTGGCCGATCCGTAATACATGAATTTATAATTTAAATTAATAAATTTGTGTTTGGTAAGGTTATTAGAACTAATGTCAGAAATTCTTAAAAAATTAAATCCACCTTGCAAGACCTTAAAATTAGAGAAAAGACTCCCCAGTATGGGCTGGCTAACTGATGCACGAATACATACTTTACCAACCCATTAATCTTTTGACTGCCAATAGCATTACAACCACTATTCTAGACACATAAATTACAATCCTGTAATGTTTAATTATTTTGTGACATTTTTAGTGAGTATGGGCATCAATACCGGTGATAGTAAGTAATGGACTAACGTTGCCATAGGAACACCAACACAACACGAGAGGAAATTAAAATGGAAGCGCGCCCGCAACAGAACGTTGCCGACGCTCGAAGATTGAATGTGAACTTTTGAGGTAAGCCCTAAACTGATCGCGGGCTGCTAATGTCATGCGAGCTCTAGTATCTGCAATACTTTGGTACACATTAGGAGCGTGTAAGATTACTGAGACATCAGTATTGTCAAGCTGAAAGATAGTTTGAAGCACGAACGCCGTGATCTTTAGCATCTGTAATGTCTCTGAAGCGCGCATTTTCACAGGAACATTGTTTTCAAACCAAATGACAGTCAGATGCGCGATCTCCGTGAATAGGAGTGTGCACACTTATCAAGGCACATTAAGAACAAATATTAATGTACAGTAACAAGGAACTAAGTTTTTAAGCGCCATGACTTGAATGAGGGAATGCAAGCCATGTCCTTAAATTAGGTTTTTACCATGGAAAAGTCGTAATGGGATACATAAAATTCAAAAGCTTCTAGAAAAAGTTATAGCGGTAATTTAATTGACTAGTAGAGCTACTGAGCACTCAAAATGAATATAATTAACATTGAAAAGACCACTTACCTTGTAAAATGACAGTACATTGTTTCTCAGGTGGGGTTCAACCTGTTATTTTTGTGCAACAACTACAGACAAAATTGTCAGAAACCTAACTGCTATTTGGTAAGAAATCTTTCTTTTTCAACTCATAACGTAGTGAAACAGGATTTAAAGGAATATTTTCCAAATATGACTAATATAAAATACTTCGTTTTTTCCCCTGTGCATGTGTAATTGTCTCTATTTCCTAAATATCCCCCCCTGTCTCTGTGACGAATACTCATGTGAAAATTATGTTATCATTTGATGTGGGACTTATATACTTATGTTTCTTTTTCTATGTGTTTTGATTTTGTGATGGAACAAATAGCCTTGATTGAAAAAGGCATAGAATTTGCCGAAACACGTCTCTCAAGGGCCATAAATATACATCAAATTAAACATCGAAACTTACTGATCACAATCTTGTTGAGAATTTACTGTGTGGCGCTGCTAAACAAGTGAAGGTCTGATTCCTTTTATTTAACTATATTTCAGATAACCACTTTAAACTGAGGTCTTGTCCACCGCTGCAGTAGTTCACATTACAATAATTTCATCAAGATCCAACTTATCTCAAAGCAGGGTGGAAGGCTCCCGCAACGCACTGAGAACATTCTGAATATCCTTGGGCCAACTGATGGTGAACAAACACGCCTTTGTGAATTTGACTCTTGAGTTTGGGACATTCTATAAATGCACATTAGGACTATATATATATATATATATATATATATATATATATATATATATATATATATATATATATATATATATATATCCTTTGTTCCTCAGTGGTAGCTCCTGGTCACTGATTTATTCTGGTTACCCACGAGCTGCTTTTTAGCTATTGCTTATCAAATCTTAATTCCGATTCCTGCCAGGAGCTTTTTGTTTTGCAAAATTGATTTCTTCTCCCCTTTTCCTATTTAGTTTTGGCAAATAGCTGGCAAAGTCACTATGGACTTTCAGATTACTATAAAGATTGTAATTTATTTTCTTTTCCCTTGCTGGCAGCTCTTCATCAAATTATCCAAAATTTGCCGGCCAGCAAAGTGAGACAATGTCTATTTCCACAGCTGTGTAGAAATGGGTCTGGAAACGGCATAGTATCCCAGTCCCAAAATGTTGATAACCCTCCACCCCTTCGCATAGAAGCCTCAGGGCTTTTATAATTATTTACCTGATAAACAGACTGCAGAAAGTCAGTCCCCTACATTTTAGTTGGTAACATTAACGGGGACATTCTTAATGATAAATCCTCTGGTCCTTGAGCTGTGGGCATGGCTATAAAGGACCATCTGGGCTTGGTACAATTTGTGTCAGACTAACCATGTGATAAAGATCACGTCCTCTAGCAGATCTTATACTTCGAGACCTAACCGCCTATTCAGCACTCGTGTGATCCCTGTTCTGCTTCTGAGGCAGCTAAACCCACCTTCATGACACATTGTGGGGCATAAGTGTGCCTCAAAGAGGCGCTTACATCATGTCTGCTCTGCCTTGTGGGCACTTGTGTGCTTGCCTGCCAATTCAACTCTTATCCAGCACCACCTCCCTGAACACTGCTGCGGTTACAGCGCCACTTGCCCCAGTAGTGGCTGTGATTCTGTCCTGTCGGAGGCTCATGTATGGCCACAGATTTATTTATTTTTTGGATTTGTAAAGCGCACTGCAGCCCTCTAGTCAACGAGGCGCTATAAGTATACTTAAGGAGGCTTGCTTGTGGGTTACAATAAGCGGCCCAATGTGTGAAGCTTAACAACATACAGTTAAATTACAGAGTACAATGTTCTACAGTATAGAGTGTGTCGAGTACAGATTATAACAGTGGTAGAAACATAATGTAAAAAGTTGAAAGGCTCTTTAGACAAAGAGCCTTGTCTTTAGGGCCTTGCGGAAGGCAGCATGGGACTCGATGGATCTAATTTGGTCTGGGAGTTTGTTCCAAAGAGTGGCGGCCATAGTTGGGAAGCTAGATCCTCCAGCACGCACTCTGCGTGAGTGAGGTACTGTGATGCGGTTAGCAAATGCAGTTCTTGCAGGTCTGGAGGCTGTTTGTCTGGAGATCCTTTGCGTAAGGTAACTGGGGGCGAGGCCGTGAATACATTTGTGGGTAAGGGCTAGTGTTTTGAATACGACCCTTTCCTTAATAGGTAGCCAGTGTGCCTGTCTTCTGATCGTGGAGATGTGTTCCCTGCGTGAAAGGCCAGTGGCTGCCCTTAAGGCGTTGTTCTGTGCTATCTGAAGTTTGGCCATGTTCTTTTGAGATGTGCCAATGAAGAGGGCATTGCAGTAATCAAGTCTAGAGCCGAAGAGTGCTCTAGCTATGGTGATACAGTTCTGTTGGGTAAGGAATGGTTTGACAGCGTTAACCAGTTTGGCGTGGTAAGCTGCAGGGGACGCAATGGCGTTGACCTGCCTGTCCATGGTGAGGTTTGGCTCAAGGTATACGCCTAGTGTTTTGATCGTTTGTGATACTGTGATGGGGATATTATCGATTGTGAATGTATGGTATTCTTTGGCAAGTTTATTTAGAGTGAAGGGGGATCCTATCAGCAGGAGTTCGGTTTTGTCACTGTTTAAGCAGAGCCAATTGTCTGCCATCCAAGATTGTATGGTGGAGTAGATGAGGTTGAGGGTGTTAGAGTCAGCTAGATAGTCTCCTGTGAGAAGAATGAGCACCTGGGTGGCATCTGCATAATTAGTATGAGATGCCCAAAGAGTCTAAAATTTTGAATAGGAGTCTGGTAAAAAGGTTATACAGCGTTGGGGCTATGCATGAGCCCTGTGGGACCCCACATTTGATGGGGCTTGGAGTGGCATTGGCCGATTCGGAAAAGACCTTCATTACTCTCTCCTGAAGGAAAGAGTTAATCCAGTCACAAGCCTTAGGAGAGAAGTTTGCCGTGGAAGTGAGATGGTGACATAAGGTTTTGTGCCCAACGAGGTCGAATGCAGCGGAGAGGTCTAGAAGCAGGAGGAGAGCAGGTTTGCCTACAAAGGTCATCTAGACTGGCGAAGTCCAAGAAGGTGATTGTCAAAGTATTTTTGAACTTGCAGATAGGCTGCTTTGCCCAGGATTTTCAATAGAAACGGAACCGTGGTGATGGGTCTGTAGTTCCCTGGTGTCATTGGATCGAGAGAGGGTTTCTTTAAGGGAAGTAGGCACATGAGCTGTTTGGAAGGACGAATTGATGAAAGCAGTAACAAATGGCGCAAGTGCTGGTGCACATTCTTTGATTATGTGAGCCGGGCATGCGTCCCCTTTGCAATTGGAAGGCTTAATGGATTTTATGAGGGCAGTGACCTCTGTCTCGTTCATGGCAGTGAATTCAAATTTGGGTGTCCGGTTGTCAGCATAGCACGTGGGGGGTGCTGTGTGGGAGGCTATGAGGGAGGCGAGGGCTTCTTGATGGGCAAGAATTTTGGTGTGCAAGGTGTCGAGTTCGTCAAGCATGGCAGATTGGATTTGGTTGCACCATGATTGATCTTTGATTGTGGTGGGTGGAGATGAGGGTGTTTCCAGTTCCTAAAAATCGCGAAGATTTCTTTGGTCCCTGATTGTGCATTGTTGATCCTAGTATTGTAGGAATCGGCTTTGGCATGAATGATGGCTGTTTTATGTTCTCTCGCGATCGTCTTAAATGCGGTTTTGTTCAGTTCAGTAGGGTTTCTTTTCCATGTGGAGAGTGATGGCCTTTTTTTTTTTTTTGCTCGGAGATCCATGAGAGCTTGGGAGAACCAGGCATTACTTGGTTTTCTTGGCTTTTTTGGGTGTAAGGGGGGCAATGATATCTACCGCAGTGGTAATCACTTGGTTGAAGGTGTTGGCTAGGATAACAGGATCATTTAGAAAGGGAGGTTGCAGAGCTAGAACTAGAAGGTGCGGTAGGAGTGTCTTTTGTCAGCTTCTTGGAGCTCCTAGAAAGAGTGGCAGGGAGAAGGATAGAGGGTTTGGCGGGAGCTGAAGACGTGTCAATGTGAAAGTTGATATAGAAATGGTCTGACCAAGGTAAGGGAGTGGTGGTGGAGAAAGGGATAGGACAGTTGTGATGTGCAACCCAGTCCAGTGTACGTCCTTTGATCTGAGTGGGCTTGGTGATGCTTTGGAGAAATCCAAGGGTGGCTAGTCCTTTCTGAAGTGTGGATGCACTGGCGTCATGGGGATCGCCTAGGCCAAGATTAAGGTCGCTGAGTAATACTACCTTGGATGTAGTTTTCAAATTGTGGGAGAGGGAGTGGAGATTTCTGCCGGCATCTACGAGTGCATGCCTCCAAGCTTGGTATATGCAACCTATCTTGCTTCTTTTTTTTTTTTTTTTTTTTTTTTTTAAAATATCACTGCCTTTTAGCCAAAACAATGCTAAAGATGATGGTGAAAAGAGAAAGTATGCAGAGAAGCAGACATTTTGGTTGGCATGGCAACTGGCAGTTATTTTGGATGCATCATACATTATGTTGCTTCTGCTCACCATTCTGTCTTTTAGCTATGTCTTAGTCCTGCTTTTTTCATAATTCCTTATGGCCCTTGTCATGTGACTTCTCAGACGATCTTCCTCGGTCTGCTAGCTATCTCTCGCCTTGCTGTTGCTTTCATTTTCTTGCTCTCAGTGGAATGTGGTGCCCATCGGTGGAAACGACACATAAGGAGCATATGAAAGAATTAAAGGCTGCATGGAGAGTTTTTAAGAGGCTGGTGACGGAAAGCCTACGATGTAATTCATGAGAATTAACCTCTGTTACGCTGAACCAAGCCTGCATATTGATCTCCTTGTGCTGTTTCTATAATTATGATGTTTTTCAACTGTCAGACTTGCTTGATCATATGGTAGCTTGAAATTTGCAGGCGAGGGCTGCATCAGCTGCTTCAGGTGTCTGAGGTAAATGGTAAGATGTGAATGCTGCTGAAATGTTTTGTTGCTAGAAATGGGCTTATGGCATTTCCTTGCTTATGGCATTTCCTTGCATCAGTTGTAACTAGCACGTTTACATCGATGATGCACTCTTTGCATGGGAATGGCTGACTGTTAAGCCTTGGTATGCATGAGCAAAGGTAGGCAAACTCTCTAAAGTATGTGTAGGGACTGAGAGTAACTGGAACTAAGAATACAAGGGATGTCCCTCAGATTGAATCCCTGTGTAACATATTAAATAATGGAAATGGATGGATCAGTGAGGTAAATGGGGGGGGGGGGATATTAGAAATGACTATTCGTTAGTCATTGAGCCACAAAAACAAAGCCATATAAGCAAATACATGTGTGGAACGAAGTTGGTTAAAACAATCGTACAAAGAATCGAACAACTTTGCAAAGCATTGCAAGAAAGCAACTGGACCAAGCCAACGCGTATGACCAGAATAATATGTAGTTGGGATTTGACCCATTACATACAACTTGTTTAAGAGGAAGTAATGACAACCTGTGTGGTCTTATTATAATTTCTGATAATGGAAAAACTTTGCATCTAGCCCTGATTTGAGAGGCCGGTGAGGGCCGACACGTGTTATCAAGAGGGCAATGTCCTGGACTTTCTTGCAATTCTTTGCAAAGTTGTTCTATGGTTTGACGGGTTTTCTTGGCTTACCGTCAACCCAGTGACCTGTGACTCTTTGGATTCTAAACGTGTGGAATTTAGGGGTTCCTGTTCCCATTCCGCATTGGATTATTACATTTATAGTAGCGCCCACATCAGAGACTCAATTGTGAAACACGAGTCGCCAAACAGACCAGCTGTACCAATAAGCCTGGCTTCATCTAAATCGTACAAAGAGAAGCTCACTTTCAAAAAACGTACATTAAATTGATCACATTTGAAATTTACAACTGTAAAAGTAAGTTAAAAAAAAAAAACGTTTAGGTTGATTCATGGTTGAAAAATATGATCGTAGACTCAGACATTTGTCTTCTAGGGTAGACAAAGCCCATCCTTCATTGGGACATAAGGTGAACACAAAATAAATAGCCTGTGCCAAATGTTTGTACTGTTTAGTGGCAAAAAGTTTGTTCTTCATGGATACGTCTGTTTTGAAATCGGTATAGGTCATCACGTAGGTCGGTCTAAACCGGTAAAGATGGCTAGTTAATGACATTGGAAGGCCCATCTCAATGTTCTTGGGAACACGTTTAAGGAAACGCATGGGAGTTGCTCAGATGGCCTGTTGTGTTTTTGGTCAGAGGCCAAAGAAACAAAGGCATCTGATTAGTGCAGTTAATGGGCACAAAATGTTTGGCGTCAAGGCATGGCCTAAGTCCTTTACGCTGAAAGCCCAGTCGCCTTTATATTTTGTTACACATTAATTAAATCTGAGGGATCTTTCGGGTCTTGGTATAGCACAGTGTATTCGCCTTGTTCCAAACCATGATTATGAAGCAACATATGCTTTGATGGGCATGGCTTCTTATCGTACATGTCTGTATTATATTGAAACATTCCTATGTTTTAACTCTGTACAAAACTGAAATTACACTGTTCTGTTTGATGTTTACAGTTGTGTAACATTGATGCCATTTTGGATGGTACAGAGATTAAAAGAATTGTATTGGCCTGTGCAGCCAACTGCTGTAAATCGGTCCGCAAACTACGAACTGCTCAGCTAATAGTCCTGTGATGACTGTCACTTATGCTTTTATGTCCTTCGTGGGACCAACACAACTTGAACGAGTGCAGAAATACAACTATTGATTTTGCCAACTTATTTTTGGAATTCTGTGGTGGGACACGATGGAACTCGTCAATCTTGCCATCGCCTAAATCAATATTGTAATACAGGAAATTACCAGGTGGGTTTAACATTTCTCAATCCTGAAAAAGTCTGTGCGCTCATTGTCTGGTACTCTTGTCAGGAAAGGGTTGAGATTTAGAATCCCGGAATCATCCAAACAATTCCATCAACTAGTATTGGTAAGTATTAAATATCCTTCTTGCTACATAGGTAATTATCTTGGCCTTCCACATCATGTGAATAACCCCCCCCCCCTTAACGTATTCCAAATAACCAAAACATTTCCAATATTCTACAGTCAAATCAAGCATCGATAACGCCCCCATGTCAAATTCACATGGGTCCTGTGTACGTTATAATAAATGGAGCATCCAAACAATGTACCTGAATCCCATCAAAACCCTCCTTTTGGCTCGACGTTAATCTGTGATTCTGAGATATCCAAATAGTGTCCTCCTAGATTATACATGCCTTAGTGGTTTTATGATTTAGCCTTCCACTAATTCTAAACTCGACTAATGTCCGTCTAACACATTCTCACCTTTCTCGAACTGTTCATTTCTGTGAATCGCTGATTCGATGTAGAGTGTGCTGCAAAAAGCTCATCTTAAAGACTTCAAGGACTGCCGGGTCTAACAATTAAAATGCAGAATGCATTGGTAATATAGAATGGCTAAAATAGCCCTAGCTCCAGAATCTATAGCCACGTCATAGTTCCATGTGTACACAATGATACACCGGGTAAGTAAACATGAGACTCGCCCCTGGGCTGAAAAAGCCGTTCCAGCTTATAAAGAACATTTTTCATGTGCACAGTCACATATGCAATTATGTATACTTGCTAATTAAACAGACACTTGTGTAGCACAGCTCACTATTTAAATTAGCCTGTTCAATGAAAGTACAGTTTACCCTGCATTTCTCTTGCCCTCAGGGATCTCGCCACCTTCTTTTCCCTGTTCCCTGCAAGTTCAAAGGGGCTAATCGAGACTGAGTGCAACAGTAATGATCTCCTCCACTCTTAATTGACCATACACACATGGTGGCTCTGTGTACTAATGGTGATGAATACCACTTGTGTGTGTAGAAGGCTGGAATGATGTGCTTGGTCCTGCCTGGCTTGAGGTTGAGGTTATTGGCGGCCCTGCCCTTCCCCCGAAAGTGCATCTAACCCTATATTGAAATTCATATCAATGACAGGCAAGGGACATCTTTTCCCCCTGAAGTTGGCAATTTAACTGCTTGCCGCAACCCTATACTACATACATAATCCCATGCTGTGGTTTTCTTTTAACATTGTGGACCTTTTGATTCATGAAACATCTAAACTTCTCTTTGCAGAGCAAATGATGGGTCAAGCATGTGAATCATACCATATAAAGGACACTGCCCTTTGCAAAAACGACTGGACCCAGCTGCACAGAGCCTTGCGCTGAAAAACTGTTTTCGTGGCCTTTATCACTTCTATTTGTCCATTCATATAGAAGATACTCATCTGACTAAGGTCTCACTTCAGCAGTACAAAAAATGCTGTATTGTTGGTCATTTTATGTCTTTGGGTACAAATAACTTCTGGCGACATTACAAATATTGGCTGAAACTTGCTAATCAAATGTTTAGTTACCAAACTCGTGTAGTAATTTTTTGATAACTAATGTATACCTTTCAGAAGCAATCAATTTAAACCTTCTATACATTGTTCCCCTTTCCCCCCGTTTTACAAATCTAGGATGTTCATCTGAAGCACATGCTAAATTAACATAATTTATTTGTACCAATAGTGTGAGGGCAAAGTAATTCTTTCCAGATCCTATCAAGTACTCGTGTGTTGTGCCAGTAGACCCTAGCTAGTCAAAATGGGAAAGATGCAGGGTAGCCCAGAAATGGATTGGCAAAGGAACAGATTGGTGTTATCTCTGCCAATCAAATGCTACCGCGTTCAAAAAATCCACTCCCTATTTTACACCCCATCCATATTAATAAAGCCCTTCCCTACACACCGATAAAGCCATCTGATGGATAAGATGCTTCCTATCTAGCAGTTTTTGAACGTATGTTTATGGATTGCCCCCTATTAAAAATATATATATTTGGGCTAGTTTTTCAAAAGCCATAACATTTTGCGGTATCAATCCCTCTTTGAAGACAATTCTTGGTCGATTTGACCAGTGATCACTAGAAGCTGCTTTCTTGCTTAAAACAATTGGCACTTCCTGAAAATTAATAGAAATTGGAAGAGCAGGGGAGAAAAGACCTTGGAAAAATAACTTTTGGTCTTTTTTTCCTCTAACATTTCCACCACAGGCTTTCGCCCCCAATCCATTCTATATAACAAGAGCTATAATCTTTATAACGTCCTACGACTGAGAAGAATTGCTAGAACTGTAAAGCAACCTTTCAGAAGCCATTGGGAGAGACTTTTAAGGACTATTGTCAAAGAATATCCCAAGACAGCTCTCGAGACACTGTGAGGTAGGCCAGGAGAAAGGGGGGAGTCATGACCATACCTGTTTTGTTAAATCCGAAAGTAGAGCAAAAAGAGACTGAGCCAGTTTACCAGGGTTTTCATTTGGATGCTGAACCCTTGCGTAGATTAGTGGTAGGGTTAGAGTATGTTTTTGCACAGAGGACAGACCTTTTCATTTGGACGCACATCCTGACGGCGAGCACCAGAGTTGATAGTTGTTAGTTAGAGATAACCCTTTAGAGATGGGTAGGACCTTTTTTTCCTTTTATTTAAAATAAAACTTGTTCATTGCACCCCTTAGACTCCACCTCACCACAGATGCCAAAGAGCTTTTTTCTTGGGGAATGAACGTTGGGTTTTTACTAAACGTTTAGAACTACATTTACATTGAGCTTGGTAGTCCATTCAGAGGACACCGCTGAGTCATTTTGTTTCTTTTTCCGTATAAATTGCCCCGTATCAGCAGCCCAAACATCAGATAGGAAAGATCTTTGTCCTTAAGAATCGACGTTTGTTCATAATAAATGGTGAGAAGAACTACATTTCCCAAGAGTCTAGTAGTTCATTGAGAGGAAGCTGACGTGAAATGGAGAGCAACGCCTGTAATTCTCTTTTAAGTGTGTGCAGTACGTGAACACACTTGTATTTCCTTCTGTAATTGGTAAGACACGGGGTGAAGCAGCCTGTAGTGCAACTCGGCTGCTGGATTAATTCCGCGCCGTTGGTTTGAATGGAGGGCCAGATCTGAATCATGTTCGGCCCAAATAAATAACCGTATAACCTCGACTTCTCCAAGTATCATGGTTTTCAGTGTTCCTTTTTAGACTATACATGATCTAATTGGGTGATGGCAAAAGGCGTCACCTTCTGGGCGTCGTCCTTCTAATCGTGAAGGTTTTGCAGTGCGCCCGTGTGGTCTCAAATAGCGATTAGGTGAGAATGGCATATGACTCATTTTTGATAGTTAAAAGGGAGACCATTCTCCCTTGTTGTACTACGCCTCTGGTGTATTTTACTGAATGTTTCATTAAAGGTGCTAGAAGAAGCACATTCGAATTACTGTAGGAATCGGGATTTGGTGGCAGGCAATTATATTTTCATCCGTACATATGCACATTTGTACGTATTCCTGCGCCAAGTATGAGTTTGTACAAGTGTTTCTGCTGTTGCTGTGCAGCTTTTGGGGATGAATAATTTAATGGTGCCATAATATTACAGAAGAATTTTTGATGGAAAGAACATTTTGAACCCCCTGCTGTTAATGTGTGTAAATTCCCCCTGCACTCAGGTACAGAAACATACGTATGTTTGGGGGGTTAATGAGTCCATAGGAGATAGACGTATGCTGTTTTGCAGAATACAGGAAATGGGGACAATGGATTTCTGTTCAGGATAAGAACGAAAGTAGAACCACTTAGTAATGTTCCACCAGTTCTTTGCAAGGTATACATTTTGTTTTTCTAAATTGCTTAGCAGATTTTGCACATTAAAATTGTGTCGATTAGCGAACACTTATTTGATTAGCAATTTGTAGTCATATTTTTAATGTCAACAGAGGTTAGTTATTTGTACCCAAGTCACAAAATGAGCACACGTACAGCATTTTTGTATAACTCTGTTGTAAGACATTAGTGAGACGAGTGTCTGTGAAATGTAAAGGTTAGCTGCATAAGTTGACACAAATTTGACGAAAAGGCTCTGGAAACAGTTTTCTGCGCAAGACTCTGTGTAGCTGGGTGCAGTTGGTGTTGCACAGAGCAATGTCCCATATAGTGTATGCTTGCCGCATGATTTGCTGTGAAAGGAGAAGTTTCATGAATCAAATAGTTCAGTGTTCAGGGAAAATCCTAGTTGGGGTCTGTGGTGTTCCAGCAAGCACGGTGATTGGCAAATTCAGGTAGACAAGATGGCCTTTGCCTGTCATTGATGGCATTGTTTCCAATATAGCATTAAACAACACTTGGGCGGGAGGGCAGTGCCGATCACAGCCCTCAAGCCCGAACTAGGAAGGCCCAAGTTCAGCCTTCCTGCCCTGCGTGCCCACGAAAGTGGTACTTATCGCTATTCTAATTTTTTTTTCCCGCCATTTCTTGGTGCGGATACCTTTTTGCTTGTTTTTAAGGGAACCAGGCTTTGCACAATTCATGCTTCCCTTGTATGGAAATTAGACAAGCCTGTGATTTGTAATGACTATTTCCTGAACGTGGGCCCGAAGGTGAGTGGGGCAGGCTGGAGGACTCTGATAGAGCCGGTGGATCGAGGAAAGCTACTTCAGTGTGCAACGCCTCCAAGGACAAGGCAAATTCTGGGCTCTGACGCAGCATGCCGGCATGAAATGCGGGTGGCTATTTGCGATTTCTGCTTGCATTCCCATCCTCCTGATTGGCCATCTCTCTGCTCCAGGTGCTAATATATAATTCAATCATATTTGTTGAAGAAGGCGAACTCCGAAGACTAACTGCACTGTATGGTATTTCAGTAGGTCTGTACATGTACAGAATGGATCGATCACTACTTTTCGTAGACATCTAGTTAGCTCTGTGTATTTACATTGGAGGAAAAATTAAGGGGCTAAGCAGAGATGGCGTAGCAGAGAACTGGGCAAATGTGGTGTAATATTGTAGTTAGCGGACCTCTCGCTTTCAGGGTAGCTGGTGTAAAGCAACATGATGATGAGCTAGAATGTCAAGGAGTTTGGGATCTGTTTAAGGGTTGAGCAAAAGTTGAACATACTTATGCAACCATCGACATAGGTATCCATCAAAAGCATTTGGTCGTCTGATCATGTAGATTTTCAAGTGTTCAATTGTCAATATGATGCATCTCTCTCTCCCCCCCCCCTCCCCCCATACAATAAAGTGCAGTGGACACTGAGATTTAGATACACTAACCTTAACATTACTAAAAAAGAGAATTCAGTGCTGTAATTGTGCATTATATAACTTTTGAGGAATCCAATTGCAGGAATTGGTTAGCTTAAAGGTATCATTGTGATTACTTCTGCTTTGCAAATATTTGAAATAGTAAGAACCTTCATTGGCTAGAACTCCCACACAGGCCGTTGGCACCTGTGGAGAAGGTGATTACTGCTGGACTCTTAACCCTTTTGAACGGAGAAAAGAGGGTGCAGGAGAGCCCCTAAAACCTGAGGAATGTAAGATGAGCTGTTTTGTCATTGAACAGGGTAAATTAAATAACCAGCTGTGCTGCACAAGTGTCAATTGGCAGACCTTTGAGTTTTAATAGGCCAGAGTGACTATTTCTCCCTTTCCTTTGCAGGTGCTATTTATGCTTCTGATGTATTACAAGTGAATATTATGAATCGGGCAGCATCTGCCAATAATAAAATATTAAAGAAATGGTCAATGGCAAATGCTGGAGTTATAGCAAATAGAATTTTATAACCAGAGGCAAGGCATAGAATAAGCAGTGTCCCATTGCGATTTGTTAATTCAATTGGCACTTGTGTAGCACAGCTAGCCATTTAAGTTACTCTGTTCAATGAAAGCACGGCTCACCCTGAATTCTGATTTTGCCTTTAGGGCGCTCTGATCTTTTCTCTGTAGCTTCAAATGGGCTAATGGAGAAGGAGTGCAGCAGTAATCCTCTCCTCCACTCTTTAATGTCAAGAGCCAGTGTGGGAGTGCTAGGCAAGAGCTTTTCTTCTAATAATTGCAAAACGCAAGTAATCTGGAGGATACTTTAAGCTAACTAAATCCTGTCTAGCAAAGATGGGTATGTGTGAACTTTATTATTCTTAAAAGGCAGTCATGCAATTCCATTCCTAAACATGTAAGTTAACATAATGCATAGTTACAGTATTGCTACTGTAAAACACTGCATTGCCTGCATGATTTCCGGTAAAGTTTAGGTTTGTGTGCACTATTTCATTTTTCTGGGGACGATGAGGAGTCAGCAGTTTTGATAATGTACATGACCAAATTCATGGATGGCAAGCCTAGTTCTGTGCATAAAACACTTGAGCTAATCCATACTCCTTGACATTCTGTCAACTTGTTTCTTTATACCAGTTACCCTGAAAGTGAGATGGAAGCAGACTAAAATGTTCCACCTTGTTTGCTCCGTTTTCTGCCTGCTACACCATCCACTCTGCTTAGTCTTACTTTCTTTCCTCTTACCTGAAGAATGCACAAAGCTAACTAGATGTTAACGCAAAGGAGTGATTAGTTACATCCAGTCTGTACATCTACAGATCTACTGCACTACCATACTCTGTAGTTCACCTCCAGAGCTCCCTTTGCTCTTTGTTAATTGCATTATATATTCGCACCTGTGGGAGGGAACTGACCAAACGTTTTTCAGAGCAGTTTTATCATATCTGTCTTTGTGTAAATTCATGCAGCTAACCTTTTACATACTCATCCAGAACTCGCAAAGTCCTTTCGGCCATTTGCATAGTCTAGAAGACTTTATGACGTGCAAGTAAAATTTCCATGGGTTGTTCGAAAACCTTTATTTAACATTTACTATGAAATTAATGATGTTAAATAAAAGCTTCACTCTGCATGGCTGGCACAGTGGGTTTGTGATGAAGCGCATTCGTTACCATGGGTTGAGTACATTTCCTTTAGGTTGAGTAGGTAAACTAAGTTACTTGACTTGCAGGTCTAGTGGAATTTTAAAGATTTGCAAGGCCCAACTCCTCTCGCTAATGTCTTAGTTCTGCGGTTCACTGTATTGTTGCTCATACTAAATAGCTAATCAAATGGGTTTTGCTAATCAAGAAAATGTTAATTAGCAAAATCTATGACTTTGAAAACTGATTTATAGCTTGAGGCTTAGACCATACTTGTATTTTTTTAGAACTACCAAATGTAATGTTCTGCTATATAACATCATTTTGACATAGGTTGTTGGCTCTTAAAGCTATTTCTCGTGGGGGGTTTAAAATAGTCTGCCTACAGTTAGAAATAATCGGTGCCAGCAGAATAATTGGGAAAGATTAAAGGAATAGTGTGCTAAAAAATATAATTGTCCCAAAAGATGGACAATCATCAAAAATCTGCATTAAACATAATTTTAAAGAAAGTTCCTATATAAACTTTTGAGCAAACGAGGCTCAAAGCGTTTACATGGGAGCATCCATTTTGCCATTTCAGGCAGCTTTCTCAGCTCATATTATGCTCTGCTCTGGTGGCACTAAACACGCAGCAAAAGCCCCCTACTAAGAGCTTTTGCTTACTGCAGCCAGAGCAGAGATGTAGATGAGCCAAGGAGGCAGCCTTCACCTTCATTTTACGTTTTCCGTGCTCCCCAAGCCCAGGGAAGCACAGAAAACATAAAATGAAAGGCAAAAGGCAAAGGCTGTGCAATTATAAATACAACCTTGTATTTGTGATTGCCGTGGTTGGAAAACCATGGCAATCACAAATACAAAACGTATTTCTGACTGCAGCGGCTTTCGCTTTGTCTCCTGGACTCCCCCAAAACAGGGCATTGGAGCAATACAGGAAAAATATGCCGAAAACCTAGTTCTTGCAAATGGGTGTGTACAATCACTAGAAAAAGCCCAAACTGATCTGGACTCTGCAGAGCAAAGGCTACAAAAGAGCTTGGAATCAGAAAATGAAACCAGGCAGTACCTGTTAAAAATAAAAGGAGATCTGGATATCCTGCAGCAGGAGAAGGTAGAGCAGGATACCAAAGTACTGGCGCTGCAAAAAGAGTGCCAAGAAAGTTTGGACTCCCTACTACGGAGCCAACAAAAGCTGGAGCAGCAATTGAACTACAATAGAGTATGTGCAGAGCAGATGGTCTATGCGGTTTTGCAGGGTGACTAAGTAAAAGAAGAAAATAATAAATTAATTCTCAAAGACCTTGACATCCAGTCAGAATTTGATGAAGAGTGCCAGAAAGCTGGTGAAATTCAAAAACAAAGGGACGACTTGGCTGCACATTGGGGTACTCTCATTCATGAAAGGGACACCTTAGGCCAGGAGGTCAGTTATATAAAAGCTCAAATGGAAGAAAATCACCTGGCCCTTCAGGGACTGGGTGAACTTCAAAAAGACCACGAAAAACTGTTAGAGCAGGCCAGGAGGGTGGAAGATGCTCTAGCAAAGAAGGACCAGGCCAGTAAGGACAGGAGTCGGGAGGTAACCCTCCTGCAGCAAAAATTGGCCCAATACTCCAAAATTACCCAGGAAGCACAGAGACACAATGAGGCTCTCTGTGAGAAAAATGGCAGGCTCCACAGACTGGTAGCTATGCAGGAACAACTAATAGAGACTAGTAAGGCATTGATGGAAGAGCAAAAGGGACAGGTTCTTGCATGGCAACAGGGAGCAGGGACTGAGAGAGATAAGGTCAGCTGGGAGAGGGAAACACATGAGCATAACCTCAGGACCCCGGGTACCAGAGACTCATCTCTTCAACTCCATGGACTCTGCCACCCCCATGTCCACTGGCGCACATGAGCCAAGGGCCACGGGGATGGCAGACTTCAATCCAATGACGAACATGGGGCTCATAGATCAGCACCTCCCAGGAATGGATGGGCGGGCATCTGTGTATGGGTTCCCAAGTGCTAGGGCCATCTTCTCTGATCAGGGAGACTCCACTGAGGGGGGGGGGGGGGGATCAGAGAAATGGATCCTCAAATATAATTTACCCAGAGACCAGATGGTAAAATTCGGTGGGGAACTCCATGAGAGTAGGCCCACTAAGGGCATCCTGAAAACTTCTTCCCAGCTAGGACAGTGGGGGGGGTGGGGTACTCAGCCAATCCTGGGAGCAAGGAAGAATCGGAAGACTCTTCTGAGCGCCACAGTACCCAAGGAACTAGGCCCCCACATTCTGCCAGCCATTCCCAAGCTCGCAGAATCCAGGATAGCCTAGAAGACAAGACCCTCTGGTAGCAGAGCCTCGGATTCCGAGGATGAGTGGACCAGGGTTACCCAAACTAAGCAAGCCAACAAGGTCAGGAGGGACTTGCTCAAGGATCCCCTAAAACAAACAAAAGCCATTAGGAGCGTTATCGCGCCCTATCACAAGAATGCAAAGTATTCGGTTTGGGAGCATCTTGAGCTATTTGAACAAATGATGGAAACTTTCCATTTGAAGGACAGCCAAAGCTGCATTCAATATGTAAAGTGGACCTTTTCTCCCGAGTACTCCAGCTTCTTTGCGGGCTGAAGGACCAGAATCATTCCAGATGGTCCACCTATAGGGCGGCCATCCTGAAACATTTTTCTATTCACAGGAATCCTCAGGAGGCTCGCAAGGCAGCCTATAATTTGCAATGTGGGGAAGATCAGGCCCCACAAGAATTTGTTCAAGAACGTGCCTTTGCGCAGACCACTAGGAGGGTGCGCACTGACAGCAAAGAGTTTGTAAACACTCACCTCCATGCTCTCCCTAAGTATATGATGACCCAGCTAGTGAGGGACTTTCATGAGAAAAGATCACTAGACTGGGTCATTGAACAAGCCGCGCGCATCTATGAGGTGCCTGCTGCTGCTAAAGTGGGGGAGGTGAAGGTTGCCCCCATTTTAGATTTAGAGATGGGGGGGGGGGGGTGTCCCAACTAGAGTGTCAGGTCCAGAACATGGCACAGGATCTGGGTTGCATGCTGAGGGCTCAACAGAACCCTCAGATGAGCATGGCAGTGCATAATGCCTGAAATCCAGGACCTGGTGCTCCAGAGCAATGACTGGGGAAGAACCCCAACAACCCTCCCCCGGTTCCCAGGGAGGAGGCACAAGGGGAAGGGGGGTGTAAAGCCTTGGAGGAAGCTTCCTTCCCCACTTGTAAAAAGCCCCTGAAAACTCAGGAACTGGAACCAAAATTGCCTGCCCCCGAGTCTGCAACCCAAGGAACGGGGGGCGGGGGGAGGGGTATAGGAGAAATAAAGAGCCCAAAAAGACACATTTTGATGAGGAGGTACAAATATTCCAGTTTGAAGGAGAGGGTTCCTCAGAGGATCCTGGGAAAAGGATCTTCTCCTTCAGAGATGGGGGGGGGGGGGTACCCCTCCCAAAGAAAAATGGGTCCCAAAGGATCCAAATCCAGACTGGTTAGATGTGGGGACTGAGTTAGCACCGCCCATCATCAAACACCAGAATCACCAGCATGAAAATCCCCTGGTTCAAACCCATCCTGGTGACTGCCTCCAAAAAGGGGGGGCAGCCCAGAATCGGAACCAGAGGAACCCAAAACCTCCCCCATATCTAGCTGTCACCTTTTTCTTTCAGATTCCCAAGACTCCAAACGGAATCCTGCCCAAATCACCTTCCTGTCAATGTCCAAAACCAAGAAACTAACCCACCAGTTGTCCAAAAATGTAAATTATCTTTGCCCCCTTGAAGAGAAGGAGGGAACATTCTATGCCCCTGTCCAAATACAGGGGCAATGTACAATTCTGGCACTGGTGGACACTGGATCCCAAGCTACCCTTCTGTCAAAAAGGGCCTTTGACCAACTGATTTGTAAAGGGGGGAGAAATACCAAATTCCTCTCACCCCTCTTCCTGGACAACTTCAGAACTTCGACGGGAAGGAAATTCCTGTTGAGGGGACTACGGATTTGGACATTAAAATTGGGCGACACAAGGGAATGTTTACTAGGGAATGACATCCTGCCTAGGTTGTCACCCTCATAGATTGTGTAAACAAGGTCCTCTGGGCCCAGACTAACCGACCAATATAGTTAAAACAGAGTGTCAACCAAGTTAGTTTAAACGGCACATGCCACATGGTTGAACAAAAATCTGACCAAATAGAATTTCATTTCCAGAATAATCAAATCCCAGACGTGACAGTAATTGCAGTAGGACAACAAACTGGTGATAGAGGTGCTCTCTATTTCTGAAAATTAACCTTCCTTCCAGTTTAAGGTGCCATTCCACACTGGAAGCAAACACTCTGAAATTCTTTACAAATTCACAATCAGAAAATCCCACTCCTTTAGTCCAGAAAGATGAGAAATCAGCTCAAAGCCTGGCTGATATTCAGAAAATTGGAGAGCAGTTGTTCATCCCTATTCAGTTAATGAGGGGAAGGACTCTGTTCTCGCCCGAGTGTGTTTGAACAATGGTAAGAGCTTCATCAGCGAGGCCATGTTCTGCAAACTCCCAAAAGATCCAGCCATTCCCACATTTAAACTGTTAAACAAATGGGAAATGGACCTGGAAACACCCACTTCCAAACATCTCCTTCCTAGCAGGTGTATGCTCAGAATTTCCATAGGCAACAAGAGCATAGTCCATAATTGTTGGGTTGTGCGAGATGTCCCTGCTGCATTTTACTTAGGCAGTGACATTCTCAATCGCTTTGCCATTAGTTTGGACCTAATAAACTTCAAAGCCTTGTCCCGATTAGCGGGTAATCCCATGAACTTTGATGACCCAGAGAAAGCATTTAGGTCAGCTCAACTGCTGCCTTATGCAGTTGAAATTCAGATTGGAGAGGAAGTCACCATCCCAGAACGGACCCGACAATTCTCACTGGAAGTGAAAGTTAAGAGGACAGAAACTGAAAAACCCTGACGCCTATATTCCGCTTATTGCCCACTCCCAACAGCAAGGGTTGGTGGTAAACCCAACACCACCAGTCAACATAGAACATGACACCATTCCAATAGAGGTGGATAACAGTGACCTAAAGAGTATCACTCTGGCCGCAGGCACCATTATTGGAATGATGGTTGATGACCAACATTTTTCCATAGATTTAGGTAATGAACTGTTAAGACCAATCCCCAAGGACTGTTTTGATAGTGATGATGACGCAACATCTTCACCCAGCATGGGGGGAATTTCCTGGTGTACACCTCCTGCCCTTATGGTAAGGAAGATGTGACCTGTGACTTCAGGAGGGATGAGGTGATCTTCCAAGTCCACGAGGACTGCCTTCCCCACCTGAAGCCATCGGTCCAAATCAGCACTCTGACCAGGGACTTCTCCACCCAGCTGGAGGAGTCCGCTGAGATAGCAAAACCGGAAGTCTTTCCAGGCTTCAGGCAGATGGTTGAAGAGTCAACCTGGCCGATGCATGCGAGACTCTGGAGCAAAAGTTGAAACAAGTTTTCTTAGATTTTCAAGATCTCTTTGCGGTGGACTCATGACTGTGGTCGCACCGACATCCACACAACAATAATTCCCACAGACCTTGGCATGACTCCAGTGTTTGTGAAGCAATATTGCTTGCCTCTCGCATCAATGGAGTCCCTTACTGAAATAATTAAGAACCTCGAGTCCCGTGGGATAATTCGTCCAGTCCACAGCACCTTCAATAATCCGGTGCTGGGGATTTTGAAGAAAACGGCCAGTGGAGTCTCTGTGCTGACCTAAGGGAGCTCAATGGGTCCATGCTTCCCGATGGCCTCTTCACTACATTGACCAAGGGCTGGTCCAGATCCAGGGGTCACAGGTATTCACTGCAAAAGACCTGACCAATGGGTACTGGACTGTACCTGTCAGTAGGGAGGACCAATACAAGCTGGCCTTTACCTTTTTGGGGGGGGGGGGTAGCAATACACATGGACCCGGACTCCCTTCGGATACATCAACTCCGGCAATGAATTCAACATTTTTCTACACAAGGCCATGCCCGACCTGGGTGAAAGGGGTAACCTGGCCTATGTAGATGATGTTTAGTCAAAAGCTCAACTGTGGCGGAACACATAGCAGAGATCCGTTATGTTCTGACACAGTTGAGGGCTGCCAAAGCAAAACTCTCCTTTCAACAGGCACAGTGGTGTAGAACCCGTGTCAATTTCTTGGGGCATGAGATTACTCCTCAGGGTCTCTGTCCCCAGGAAAAGAAAGTGGAGGCACTCCAGGAATTAAGACCCCATAACTCTGCGGGAACTAAGGAGCCTCCTTGGACTAATTACAGTAGACAGTTCATTGAGGATTACGCAGAGATCACAAGACCCCTGATTCATCTTTTGAAGGGGGGGTCAAGTGGAAGTGGGGTCCGGAACAAGCCGAGGTAGTAAGACAACGCAAAAGAAGCTTCTCACAAGTGGCTTGCCTAGCTTACCCTGTCAAAAACAAGGAGTTCTTCTTGGAGACAGGGTTCTCAAATACCTGCTTGACTGCAGTATTATATCAAAAGCATGACAAGGTCAATAAAGTAATTCCTATGCGAGTTAAACCTTATCCTCTGTGGAGGAAAAATGCAATGATTGTGAGAAGGCACTCCTGGCAACGGTGTGGGCATTGAAGAATTACCGCCCGTTTATCCAGGGGGAACACATCATAGTGGAGACTCCACACCAGCCTCTGCAATATCTCCAAAGTGATAGAATCCGGGCTGGAAATGTGAGTAATTCCTGAATTACTTCTGGATTCTGTCAATGCAAGGCTTTCCTGTGGAGGTTAGATATGGCCAAAACAAGGAGTCCCCTCGCGCAAGGTCTGGCTGACTTGAATGATTGTGCCAGAGAAAACTGTCTCGAGGACAAAAATCAAGGACAACATGGAGGCATACCTTAAATTCCCACAGTCTATGAAGACCAGTGTGAGGGAATGTCACTGTCTATGTGGATGGATGCTCCTACCATGTTGACATCAACGGAGAAAAAGAACTTGTGGCCGGCGTAGGGAATGCATGGGTGAATGATGCCCCAGAACCCTCCGCTGGGTACAAAATCGGTCCCCGAAGTAGTCAGGTGGCAGAGTTGATGGCTGTGCATCAAGCCATCCTCACTGCTCTCCAACACCAACTCCACGAACTGGTCATAATCGCAGATTCGGATTATCTATGGAACGGGTTCATGGAGCACCTGGTTAACTGGAAAACCAGAGGCATGCTATGTAAATAAACCATTGAAACATGTGAAATTAATCCAAAATATTGATGATCTGGTCACCTCGAATGGGATGACCATCTACTGGAAAAAGATCAAGGGTCATTCTAAAGTAGAGGGACCAGACAAAACTGGAAATGACCTAGCTGATCAGCTGGCCAAAATCGGAGCCATCCAAGGGGATCTACTTGAGATCGAGTCCCTGTTGGGGGATATCCAGGTCACTGCTATCACTAGGTCCCAGACAAATGCTCACAATGAAACCTCAACTGCACAATGGAGTAAGGAGACCCCAGATGCTGATTTGATTACAGCTCAATAAGGGGATCCAATAATAAACACATGAGGACCCTGAGAACTTTCCCCTGATGGATACCAATTACGTAGGGAAAGAGGACGTCAAAGTGCTGATGAAATGTTCTGAATCCTAGACGGTTTGTTGGTAAGGAGATCCCTAGCTGGCCATGACCAGTGGGTGGTCCCCACCTCATTCCGAAGCCTGATGCTAAGTCACGCCCATGATGCCAGCACAGCCGGTCATCGGGGGTTTCATACAACACTAGAAATCTTGAGAGGTTACATACAGGCAACATATTGGGCGGGCCTCGACCAATACCTGAAGGGGTGTTTTGTGTGTACACAATTTTAGCCAACATCACTCGCACACCGTGCTCCCCTCCAAAAGAGGGGGATGACACTGCCTTGGTCAGATTTACAAGGTGATTATCGGGCCCGTGATTCGCTCCTCTAGGGGGAACAAGTACATGTTGACCGTGACATGCTTGTTCACTAAATGGGTGGAATGTCTCCCAGCCCCAAATTGCAAGGCAGAAACACCAGCTGCCCTGATGATCAACCACATCTTCTCTCATTTGGACTACCCCAAAGGATCGAGTCAGACCGAGGTAGTCACTTCACTAGCGAAGTGATGACCAAGATGTGGGAGATACTTGGGGTCAAAAGGGAACTACATATTGCCTACCGGCCAGTTTCTAGTGGTGGAGTTGAGAGATACAAGACAATTGTGACCATATTAAAGTTTGTGGCAGATTCTGGGCCAAGTTGGGACATTAGATTACCTCTTATCCTGATGGCCATCAGATCTACCCCTTCTTCTGCAACTAAAATGTCTTTGTTTGAGCTCATTACTGGACGAAGGATGGTGCTTCCCCAGCATCTGCTCTACAGAACTCAAGAGCAGACCTTGATCAATGCCTCCACAACTCATGAGTATGTTGAGAATCTGAGAAAACACTTTCAACATGCTTTTGCCTATGCTTATCGGAATCTAGAAAGATCTGCAGACAGTATGAAGACCCACTATGACCTTAGGACAACTAAAAAAGAATACCAAGTAGGAGACCGGGTCTACTTGTACAATTTCCAAAGGAACTAGGCCAAACAGCGCAAATGTTTTCCTAGCTGGCAGGGTCCTTTTGAAATTGTAGACAGAATCTCACCAGTCGCCTACAAAATCCGTATTCCCAAAGGCAGTTTGGCAGAAGGGGTAGATAAGTGGGTCTACATCAACCAGCTGAAGTGTTTCCATCCTAGGTACACTCCGCAGCAACTAGAGGATTCATCTGGAAACCCAGAGGGGGACATTCCAGCTCCCTTGAAAATTCCCACTGTAAAAACCATTCCATCTGTGATAATCAGTAATAACTATAAACAGGAAAGATTGTCATTTATATGTCAAATGTATGCCTCTGCCCCACTACATGAGTAGTGGTGGGGAAATGTCTACAAATATGCTCTGTTTTGTCATCTTTGGGCTGAAAACATGGATCCTAAGCACCAAGAAGGATCACTCAGGGACCGGAAGGAAAGACCCAAGGGGCCAGGGGTATCGCTCCATACTCTGATCCGGAACCGGCGAGGAGAACCTGTCGATCCATCACTGATGGGAGAAGCAGACGAATTTTCCACTTGGACCAAAAAGAAAAACTGAACATCCCAATCTCCCGACTTCCCCTTGACGGGCAGTCAAAAGTCAAGTCGCGAGGGGGGGCTTTGTGGGATGTATTAACCCACTTATGCTCTGCCCTGCGGCATCACTGTGTGCTGATGGCACCAGAATCATCAAAATGGCTGCAAAACCCCTATGCGCTCCAAAACCTATGGAATTTGCACTCTACAAAGTACAAAAAGATGGCTGCCAAATCTACCATGCATGTTGTCAGTGGTGGAACGGAGACCGCACTCCTGAAACATTTCAATGGGCTGCCCAACATATAAAGATGGAGACTGCATGAAAAGCAGTGCTTGCTGAAAGAAATCCAGAATCTTGTTTTTAAATCTTTTCTTGGTTGCTGAAAATACAGAATGCTGGTCCAAAACGCCCACAAACATCCAGTCTTCTTGCTGGGTGTCACATTTTACTGAATTCAAGAAATCTTTGTTAAATTGTAAATATCATGGAGAGCTGAATTGGTCACAAAAACATCCACAGCCAGTTTGCCTGCCTGTGAAATCTGTCAAAATGTGGGCGCAGTACCAGCGGCTGCCTGCATGCTGTTTCAAAAGCCTGCATCAAAACTGTGAACTTGTACCATTAAGATCTAATGCCTAAAATCTAAGTGAACTATTATCAAGAGGAACCTAGGTTGTAACTATTTAATTTCCATGGTTTAGAAGCTGGAATAAGAGTTCTAGCTGCTTGTTTGAAAATTGTAAGTTTTTTGTTTTAAACCAAGAAAAAAATGACATTGAATTTAAGCTGAACTCAAAGCCACCAAACCAGTTCCACAGATTCCCCCAACAAAAGGCATCTCCCTTCTGCTTCCCACCAAGGCCAGGAAATCGCACCTTTGTGAGACTTGGATCAGGGGAGGAGATCTTGGGCAGAAGAGGACAATGGACTTTCTCTGGCTGAAAGGATATGGAGATTGTGAAGTGTAAAAAATGGCATCTACCAGAAGGAAAGGGGTGATTGCTTCATAGCTGCCAAGAGGAAAAGGAGGCGGGGAGAGACAACCATTTGTGGATTTACAAGCACAGAAAGCATATTTTTAAAAAGACTGATAAATGACTGTGCAAATTTGTAAAAATTATACAACTAACAGCATTTTTAATGTGATTTTTCGGGTGCACATTTTAAGAGATGCCAGAACTCTGTGCGATGTTCTGGGAAGGCACAGTGAAAATTCTGGTTTTGCAGAAATGTCAGAAGCATGAAACTTCACACACTTATGCCTATATACAATGCGCACATGTGTACAAATTTTGGATAAATTAGATATTGTTTCCCGGATAAAAAGTGCAAAATTCTTTCAAATCCAGACCCAAGATCCTACAGCGACGGGGCTTAGAGTATTTGCTCCACAAAATGTGATGTATGTTATTGTTGTAAAGATTGCACACATGTAAATGGGCATTATACCAAAAGTAGATTTCATGTTCAAAAGCCAAGGGGAGGATTCTGACTCACAAAACCACATCATCATGGTGACACCCTGTTTTCTCCTCCAATCAAGGGAGAGGGGAGATTCTAGCCTATAGCCAACCTAGGGGGCACGCTTAGAATAATCCAGCATACACACTCCTTTATCAAATGCATAAATGGAGAAAGCTGAGGACTTAGAAACACACAGATTCACCCACCAACCGATTATTGGCGGAACACTTTGCAAGAGAACTTGACATCTTCCCTGCTCTAGACTCCAGAAACTTGGCAAGCAGAAATACCCACTGCTATATCTGAACCACTCTCAGCTAGGTCTTAAAAATTCCAGAAACCAGAATTTACCCCAGACATCTAAGGGGAACCATAAGAACAGCCAGGCTGTGCTGTAAATGCTTTCCTGCGAAGAATTGTCACCAGAATCCAAAGACCCAACCCAGTAGTGCCGTGCTGTGACCAGATAGCTGTGAACCAGAGCCATTGCCGACCCTGTCCAGTCCGGTGTGCCCAGCAGCTTGTCCCAGTCCGGTGTGCCCAGCAGAATTTCTGACCAGAATCCCTGATCTTGACGAACCAGAATTCCTGACGGTTCTGTTCAAACCTATATAGTGAGTATCCTTCGTATAGGACTGTCACTAGCCTATGTACTGTCCATAGCAATCCCTATACAAACCCATCCTCTATTATATTCAGAACTGCATTTTTAGAATATTTTTGAACTGCCTGAACACTCTCATCCCTATTATCTCCTTCTATACTAGTAGTGTTAAACTGATCTTTGCGCTGATATATTTCATCTGAAGAGGGCAAGCGTCTCGGCAGGCAGAATCCTGATCCAGAGGCATCCTGGTCTGGTGGCTGTGCTGTCGTGTAGTATTTGCTTCTTCATAGTCCATCCCTAAGTGTAAAGAAATCCTGTTTTGTCTTTTAAAAGTGCATCCCTGTTTCTCATTGTTGCACCTATCTGAAAAAACGAAGTCCACGAAAACATCCTTAACTTCTTCAATTTTCATGCTCAAAACGAAATGTCTGCTTATAGCTAACATCCTAAGCTTTCCAGAGAACCCAAAACCGCATCTCAAATCCTTAGATCTCTCCTGAGATCGATTACCGCGGATGGAAAAGTTTGCTGCGAATTTTGTCTCAGGCGATTTCTATAATGTGTAAAACCGCTTTTCATTGCACCCGACCTCAAATTTCAGTTTGCACATTGCTTATTGGTGTCAAATCACTGCTAGTGTTTGTCTACAACCAGATAAAGCGGCTCGCATTAGAATTTAAACCATTTCAGTGATTTAGCCAATTTATTGTTTTTTTACCTATTCCATTCAAAGCCAACTTTTAAAACCATTTTGCCAATCAATTCTGTTTCTTTCTTGTGTTTGCTGGAGGGAAATTTGGATTGACATTGCTTGAATTCTGCATTCCTGAAAGCTGTTCGCGCTCCTCCGATCTCTCTACATTGCATATTTGGGGGGGGGGGGGGGGGTTGTTGAGGGGTGTGCAGGGGGAAAGAGTAACCACATTGCTATTTCATTTGAACACACCTCCAAAAGTATTATTGCTGTGCTGCATTGTTTTTGCTCATCATTACTCCTTATGATTAAAGAGATTGCTTAGTGCGACATCACCCCATTGGTGATTATTGTATCCCCATTAAGAATAGTGTGATTATATTGTGAATATATAAATAAATAATTTAACTTTGCAAACCAGCCTGATTCCTGGTTCAATGTGACCGGGGGGGTTCCAAGGGAGGGGCGTGATATAAGTGGTACATCGTTCAGAATAAAATAACTTTTAGACACAAATAAATAAGGATTTCAGTTGAGCATTACACGCTAAGCATTGACTTGGGTGAAGTGCCGGATTGAAATCACTTAGAGCAGAAATCCTCATTTAAAAAAAAAAAACTCTAACCCTATAGATGGTATACCTATGGTTCCAGTGTTTGAAAAAGGGTGACCGAACTGTAAATGTAATAGGCCAATTTCAATGAGCAACGTCTCACTCAAATTATTAGGTTCATTTGTTTTGGAGATATTGTGCATATGGTTTGATGAGTTTATGAGCTGGATCTAATTTCAGATACCGAATTGGCTTTTAGTTCATCTTTTAGAACTACAGAACTGTTTAAACCTAACATTGGTTATAAGCTTAAATATGTGGTGGCGGACAATCCTACTTCTATTTGTCCTTTATGGGCCTATCCACTGCTTTTGATACCACGGATAGGTTTATGCTGTGGAACCCAGTAACGGGACAGGCACTCTTTGAATTGAGTCCAACAAGGGTGTGTTTTTATAGCGCCCTTATTGTTTAACATATTTAAATGGTTTGGTACACTTTTTGGTGCCTTCAGACGTTTAATGGTGTTATTGCCTTGTCAGGGTTACGCCGATATCATTAGCAGGACCCTGTATGCTTTGCAGAAGTTGATAAGATGGGTGTTTCCTTTGTCAAATCACAAAACTAATGTTAATGTGAATACATCCAAAATCATGACACTAGGACTGATAACGAAAAATCTATGTAGTTGCCGAACAGCTTTGGGAAGTTGAAACTTTTAAAAAAATTAGGCATTTGTTTAAAAAAATATATAATCTGAGCAAGTGCAATGCCTAGAAATTCGTCAGTCAAACTAATGCAGGAATATAACGTTTTATGGTTTAGTCATGGCGGTAGTGCCTTTGTTCGTGCATTGGAAGTGTATACAGCTAAGTCATGTGAATTATCACACTTTGGTGTGGAAGTATAGGCCACTACCTCTGTGGAAATTATTTCTAAGCAGAATGAGTTCTTTTCTTTCCTTTTCTTTTTCCTTGCCAGGTGCTAGGAAATATAGCTCATGTGAATTACAAAATCTGGAGTTTAAACCTTTTCGATGCTTCTCTGCAATTTGTTCAATGTTTGGGCAAATTAGAAAGCTAATTGACTGTAGCTGTGTCTTTAATTGATGATAAGGAAATTATGTATTTACTTTCTAAGGGTTTCATACATTTTTATAAGCATTCAGTAATAAAACAAAATATACATTTTCTGAAACAAAGAATGTTAATGAAAATGTTATCTTGTAATACTGAATTATGTATGTAAAATCTACACCTGAAATATGAAAATGCTGAGACCAAGAAATTTCGTTTTAATCAATACCACACTGTCTTAGAAAAAAATATGATTGTTAATTTGACACAATGTGATTGTAACAGTGTTACTCTGTGTCCTATCACCTGTCCATGTCTTTAGGGCACTCCTTAAAATAAGGACTCCCAGCCCTTCATGTCAGGGTAACAAGCCTCCAGGAGGTCACTCCAAGGTCCCAAAACATAACTGGGCAGTGTCCCGAGGGTCCATCAAGACCTCTTCAGTGCTCTACGCCGGTCCACGTTTCGCTGCACAGGCCCAATTAAGTTGCCTTATCAACCTGAGGTTGGCAGCACAACGAGAAGCTTCAACTGTGTATTCAACCACCTCTGATAAAGCGTCATCATCTGTACACTTGTCAATCGGAAAGAGCCACAGAGCCTTCCCGAAGAACCCACACACAGCAAATTGTGGGCAGATCAATGTCCTCTCATGAACCCACAGCCAGTTTTGAATGGGCGGAGAAGTGCCCTGGTGCACCTTGTATCCATCAACCTCAAGCACACTAGGTGTTCAGCCCAGACCAGTTACCTGGTTTCTGGTCTGCTCAACTTGGACTCCGACCGCAGCAGCCCTTCATACATCAGTACAGAGCTCATCAGCTTGCAAAGAGGTTTTTCAAGAGATTTCTGAATCTTGTGAAGTGTGAAGTCCCTCCAATGTTACATATCTGACTAAGAAGGTAATGGCCACAACCTCAAATTCCTCAAGCACCAGTCCCTCCACCGCCTATAGTACCAAATGCACCATTAGATCTAGACGAAAGCCAAGAAGCTGGGGAACCTTCTAATTTCATCTCTAGAGCACGATCCTAGACGATTAAGCAGATTCCTCATTGGCTAAAGCATTTCACTAGGGGCTGGAGTGTTTGGCAGAATTCTGTGGTGTTACTACACCACAGCAAGAGCAGCCAGAAACTGGTGTGTTGGAAGTTTTAGCACTCCAATTTTCAACCAGATCAGGGATACCAATGCAGAAGGACATGTTGGTGGTGGAAAAAAAGCTATGGGCAAAACCTCATTCTTGCCTGTGTGTTAATAAAAAATCTATGTGCATGCTACAGCCAGTATGGGTCTGAGGGACATCTACTTGCCTCACATCCTCAACCACACTCCTCTGTGGTGGCAGCAGCATTTGTATATGTTAAACCCAGTACTGTGGGATCTTCAGGGCAGTCTGAGACATTCTCCACAATTCTAAACCAAGACATGCTGTTAGAATCCTTTTTGAAAAAAGATTTCTTCAAACACAACCCTAGATCTACGGCACGAAAATGCTGATGCATTACTAGCTGCAGAAAATCAACGGCTATGGAGAGAAACCTTACTTTGCTCAAGATCAGCCTGTTAAACAAGCAGCTTTTCAAGCATGCTAGTCGGAAGCAAGGCTGGTAGCACAAGAGGTCGGTCTTTCTTAGGGCAGACAGAGCGAGCAGGGGCATGTGCATAGTGTGGGGATGTGCATACTGTAAGGGTGCAGAAGTAAGAGTCTAACACAGTGGTGGCATGGTGATAACTAAGGAAACGGTCAGAATGTCCAGGTACATAAAGAGTCCACCGTCGTGTCAAAATGCCTACTTCTATTTCTCACAATTGTAACTAATAAGAAAAGTGTAGTGGTTCTTCTTGGCCCAGGATAATGACATCATTATGTTTATTTTGGAGATGCAATTTGTATTCGATAAAACCACATTCTCAAAGGTGCAATGGTAACATGGCATGGGATGTGTTCCTGCAGGGTCTTTGATCTCGCGCTGGAGTGTTGGAACACATTGGCTTTTTATTCAACGGAGCAACACACCGGAAATGGAGGGAAAACCCATTCACTCAGTTAGAAATGTACTGCATCCGAATTTAAAAAAGTAGATCGGCATTAAAGGCACGTCGGAATCAACAGAGGGTGTATCATGGCATCACATGACTTCCCGCGATAACGTAGATGGGGGGGGGGGTAGAGAACTGCAAAATAAAGTTGATTCGACAGGAAGAGTTTAACAAATGTAATGTCTGACTCACACTGAGGACTTAAATGGTCAGTAAAAGTAGAACAGCATTGCAGAAACAGCGGAAATGGCTGCAAGGTGTCATAGTGGACTTGATCATATTAGATTTGTCTTTCCTCAGCAAGGGTGTCTTCATGTGCTGCCATAGTCCGTGTTGGTGTCCCGTTCTCCACCCCCCCACCCCCTCCCTTGAACTCTCACTTGGGGGTCTGAGGGGTAGGACATTAAGAGCAGTATCATGGCTGGTGCCGTGTGAACACAGGAAATGTGATTCATTCACATGAACTCTAAACACATATTCTTGTAGGCTTGATGGCAACACGACCTGGGCTGTTTATGCGGGCTCCTTGACTTACTTTTGAACGTAGGCCCCAGAACTTGTGGATTAATATGTACTCTGCCTTCCTATGACACAAAATGCTTTCTTGTTATGACTGGTATACTAGTGGTTCCATATTATATGGAGTGAGGGGGTTTATCAAATAAGTATGCCATTTTCAAGAAAATATTGAAGGAAAGCCATTGTAACGTGCGCCGTGAGTCCTGATTGCTACAATTGATCTATGCAGGATTGTACTAATTCTCTATTGTCAATGCTTTGTAATGGAATCATATTGTGGGCATGCTTTTATTTTGTTGGAAAAATTCTAATAAGAGTTTGTTTACTGGGTGGTTTAATTTAAATATAAGGTATCCTGCCTTTGGAAGCAACAGATTTATACTTTGACAGTAGTTATGGTAAAACGTTTTTGATAGGGGATAGAACTGCGTTACTTGAATTCAGAGAATGTGTTTCTTGTTGGGGGTGGGGGGGACGGAGGAAAAAAAGGGAAATTAAAACACGAAGCAGTGGTATGGGATATTTCTGATTCGGTATGAATTAATAAATATCAAATGAGAAAGTACTAAACACATATGCTGATTGATTCTAATTGAATTTACAATATAACAATATGTAAGTTACTATAAATGTAGAGTAGAGGGTAATAGAAGGAAGACAATTGACAGTAACATTTTATTGAATTGGGGATAGGCCTTACTGGTATGTATAGTTCGAGACGACAACGTATGTTGTGTACATAAAATGACTCGTAATGTGTCTGAAGTTCGGGCACTACTGTTTGAAGTTTACTTGCATGACTTGTTTTTTTTTCTTGTATAGTTTCACACGTCTTATTTTGAATCTTTTTTTGTTTGTACTATATCACTCTTCAATTCAGAATTAAGGATATTTCTATTAGTCTAAAGACTATAGTAAAAAAAAAAGCAGGAAGGTAAGTTATTAGAACATGAAACCATTGCCTATTTGTTTCATGGAATGTAAAGGGTGTAAATTGTACACACAAGGCAAGTGCTAGCAAGAATCGGGAGAAGTAAAGGAGCTATTGTGCTTATTCAGGAAACTCATCTAATTGAACAATGAGAGGTTTTTAACCATCTCTAGGTTTACGCTAGTTTTATCCAACTGCTATGATTAAAAATCAAGGGGAATGGGCATATTTAAATGGATTAGCTATTAAGATGGAGAAGATAGTAAAAGATGGCTGTATTGTATTAGCAGATATATTGTATGATGGAAAGATAATGACAGTGGGAGTCATTTGTACCCCATGGTCACAGACTAGTCAATTCTTTGAGTAAACTGCTGAATGAAATGCATGGCGATAACATTGTTCCAGGTGGGGATTTCAATTGTGTACTTGATATCCTTGATAGCAAATTAGATAGGACAACACAATGCAGGTTCGTGGGCAAAGGAATTGGCAAAGAATTTCGTAATTTCATTCAAAAATGCACCTAGTTGACATATGGCGGGAAATGCACCCAGTGGTAAGAGAATATACTTTTTACTCACTGGTGCATAATTCACACTCAAGAATTGATTACTTACTCATCAGTGATAGGTTGGTTAATCAAGGAATGTGCTCGGAGATGAAGGAAAGAGCCATCTTACCACGCACTGATAGAAATACAATTGACAATTACAGGTTTAGGGGCTAAAACCATAAGGTGGAGGCTACAAGCAGGGAGACTTAAAGATTCAACAGTTACTACAGGGCTAGATACCTTGATCAATGGATATTTTATTGAAAGCAAAGAGATGGTTTGGGACTGTTTTATAGCCATAATGAGGGAAGAATTAATCAGTAGATCTGCTCATACTAGGAAGAGGAATGTAGAGAATTAGAAGAGAAAGTAAGTGCTACAACTCATTTCTGAAAAAGATGAAAAACTTTAGTCCGGTGGATATTATGGCAGAGAAAGGGATTTATGTGAACTGTTCAACCATTTTTTTATTGACGGGAAAATTATGTGAATCGATGAACGAGGCCTTAATTATTCTAATTCCCAAACCAGGCAAAGATCATAAACTGTGCATTAATTACAGACTGATATTGTTAAATGTAGATTTAAAGATATTTACTAAGATATGAGCTTATAGACTGTATGGATACATGGAAAGCTTGATTGATAAATCTCAAGTAGGTTTTACGTATGGGAGATATGGTTATGATAACAATAGAATAATTCTGGATGTGCTAGAAATTCATAAAGTGTCGGATTCAGTGTTTGCCTTTTTTGATGCAGAAAAGGCGTTTGATAGTCAACTGGAATTTTCTGCAATACATACAACAAAGGATTTGTCCCAGTTTTTATAAAGGCAATTCATTGTTTACCTTGGGAAATATCAGCAAAACTACAAGTTAATAGTTTATTAAACTAATTTCCATTAACAAGGGGTACATTAACAAAGGGTACAAGGCAAGGATGCCTGTTATCACCTTTCTTATTTAACTTAGCCCTGGAGACATCAGCAGCGTGTATCGGACAATATGGAGGAATATGTGGAATCCGACTAGGAGATAATGAACTGAAGATAATTGGCGTATGCAGATGGTATGACAATACTTCTTTCGAATCCTTCAGAAAGCAATGTTTAAAGAAGTAGGGAAATTGTCAGGCATAAAATAATTTGGGACAAAAACAGATATATTTCCTTTCGTTTGTATGTGATAAAGATGGGTTGGTATCTTGGAATTGTAGATGGTCCCCGAATGGAGTAAAATCCTCAGGGATACATATGAGAGATCTTCAAAAAACTGTTCAATTAAATGTAGATAAAATAATAGAGAAGCTTTTAAACAATTTAAGGAAATGGGGAAAGGCTAACTTTGAATTTATGGGCAAAGATAAATGCAGTAAAAATGGTTCTATTGCCAAATGTGTTCTATAATACAATCACTTCCTCTGTCAATCTCAATGAAGGTTTTGCAGAAAATTGAAAGTTTTCCAGATTTTTTTATGGGGGATTTGTAAATGACGACATATCCCCGAAATAAGGTCGGAAGTCCAGAAGGGGGGGATTTGGATATCCAGACCTTTTCAAATACTATAGAGGTGGTCATTATTTTAATAATGAAGATACCCTGAGTCCGATATGGTTAACACTAGAAAGGGATGTTTGTAAACCTTATGCGTTAGACAAATTCTATACAATGGAGAATATATCTGGGGGGGGGGGGAATATGAGATTACAAACAATAGTGGCAAATAAGAAAGCGTTGGTAATGTGGTTTAAAGAGAAGGATCGACATTGCGGATACATTATGATGCTTCAATTTGGCATAATCGGGCACTTGAATTACAAAACAGAAGTCTACATTGGCATAGTTCGATAAAGGGTATTCTCGGAGGGATATTTTAGAAGGAAATGGAATAATAAGTTTTGAAGAACTGCAATGTAGATTTAGTTTGAATAGGAGAATTAAACCGTTTTATATAGAGTTCCGATTTTATTTTTTTGTTTTTTTGTGCAAATTATTTGATGGGATGGAACATGAAGTATCTACCTATATGCCTTTAATGCCTATGCAATCTGATTATGAAGGATCCTGGATGAAATTGAAATGGTCAAATGACATTAATTTGGATATAACTGAGGAAGAATGGGAGGAATTACTCAGAGTAGGCCCTAGGGCAAAGAAGGATACATGCTTGAGACAAAATTGTAGGGAGAAGTTATTGGACGCCAGAAAAAAATGTTCAAACTTAAGCTCATGGATAATGTGTGTTGGGGATGTGGGAAGGACACAGGAACATTGTTACACTTATCTGTAGTTGCTCATGTGTACATACTTTTTGGAAGGAGGTTTTGGATGGAATAGATAACTCTTCCTAGGTCAGCTGCACATATGATCTTATTGTTAAGTAGTGGGTGATGCTCAATTTGCATAAATATGGTGAATGGATTGATGAGGCTTTGGTAGTTGCTGTGAAGTTAATTCTTGGGGTTTGGAAAACAAGGAAAAAACCCACTATGGAAGACTGGATAGCAGAGATGTAAAAAAATGATTTTTGTTGATGGTTGACAACTTTTAGAGGGCTCTTTAACTCTTGGCAATGCGACGTTCACTATATAAAAGGGGTGCCTCTTGGCCTGGGGTATTCTTGTTCTTCTCTAGGTTTAGACTCTTAAAAATGGTAATAATGTCACTTCTGGTTATAATGTTAGATTCAGTCTTTCAAGTGAGAACACCATTAGGCGCACACAACCTTTCTTTATAATAGATTTTCAAGTTTAAAGTATAAGAGAGAATTGTTTCCATTTAACGGTAAAGATTGAATTCTAACTTCCTTTGGGAAACTTAATTGGGTGCATGCGACCTTCCCTTGATGTATTTCTCACTCTGTTACTTGTAACTCGTATATTGTCTGTATTAAGTAATGTGGGAATGGTTTGCCAAGCATTCCTCCTTCTTAATGAAGGACATGCGACCACTCCATTGTTCAACAATTACGTTTCAATGACTTTAGCTCTCAAGTGAGTATCTGGTATTTTATAATATACGCGAGTGCTACATTTCCACTGTGAAATAAGACTTCAGATAAAAGAACACCTTTCCCTTGCGTTGGACCATACGAGTCATTTAGGAGCTGGCTACAGTTACCTGCAAGGTTTGCGCAGTGCTTGAACGCTGTGCTTTACTCACCGGCTTCAGGGACACTGCTCTTGCGGGTTGCACTGCTTTCCCTGACTTCTTCGACCTCTGCTAGTGCTTCTGGCTCGCTGAGGACCCACACCCTTCTTCAGCACGGGTGTCTCCGGTACGGCCACTTCAATTGAGGGTACCCTTTTCTCGGCTTGCTTTCTGCTTCTGGCCTTGCTTTCTGCTTCTGGCCTTGGTCTCTTGCGCGCTCACAGCTCTGCAATCGCAGCAATAACGCTCACATGGGGACAACTAAGCCTCCAGCACGTCTTCCTCTGTAGAGCCTCTGCCATTCAGGTTTTGGGGGAACAGGACTCTCTGCGGTCTCCATGTTCTGCTGTCTCCACGTTCTGCCGTCCCTTCTGTGCTCCCACTTCCTCATGATTTGCCAGCCTCGTGCTTAGCTGCTGCTGCTACTACTACTACTGCCAGTCTTCCAGCTCCAGCTTTCCTGTGGGGGGCATTTATGCCTCACAGGTTGTGTAATAGGCTTCAGGTGTTGGCTATTAGCCTTAATTGCCCGACTACTGCAATGGCTAGTAGACTTAATTACCTAACTGCGACATCTGCATGCCTCTTCATCGTCGCAGTCCCTCTAGGATTCTCGGACTTGTAGTTTGTTCTAACAAAATTAGGTTTTTCTACTTATAAATTAAAGGTAGATTTGATTCTATTAATGCTTTTAGTAGGGAGGCTGTGAGATTTAGCTTTTACAGAGGAAGACCCTGTACCCTTGGGATTGAGGAGGGTATTTAGTTCTAGATGCCAAAAAGGGTCTTTCTTTTGGTATAGTTTGCTCAGATGTTACAACTTAGGGTTTACAATTTCAGATCTACTATAAGGTTGAGAGAAATTAAAATAGGCCTTAACCTCTTTTGGTACAGTGTTCATTATCTTCCTGTCAAAGGGAAAAAAACGGACTCATCCCATGGAATCTCCTCACTACCTTGGGCCCTGCCTCCTCCCAGGTGATCATTCCGCAGTACACCACTCCTAGGGTTGGGATCAGGAAGCATCTGCCTTCCCCTGACCACCTGGCAGAAGACTTTAGGCAGGGTTTCAGTGAGGGATCCTTAGGATTCTTCACATACTGCTTCCTTCTCCTGCGGTTTCTTGGCTTCACTGTTAACAAGGGCTGGGCGGAATGACTCCCTTCCCCCAGGTCCTCCTTAGACTTTAGCATGCAGTTCACACTGCCAGCAGGAATGCCTCCCTTCCCCTGGCTTATTTGCCCCTTTTGACTTTCACAATTCACAGTTCAATATTACCAGGCAGAATGCCTCTTCCCCCTGGTTTGTTCTGCACTTCAAATGTTCACACTTCGCATGAGCTCCCAGTCTTGTCGGTGCAGGTCCCAGACCGGTCTATTCTTCCTGTCTTTGTGCAACAACCTTGAGTTCAATATCCTGCCAGGTACGGTGACTATGAAGACTTGGTTACTCTTCATTAAAGGGTGCTGGTCCCTAACCCATGTTCAAATGCATGTCAGTTCTTCTGGAGGCCCACCACTTTCCCGGCAACCTAGGTGCCTTAAAGAACTTGCCAGTGTTATTCGGTTGGTTGCGGGTCTCCTTTGGGGCACTTGCAGCCCCTGCTGCTTTCTGGTGTGCTGCAGAGGCTCTGCAGTGTTTGGTTCCTTGCGGGCTGTGCGTCTCCTGACGACCGCGAGGTCCAGCTGCTCATTGTGTCGGGACACCGGCTTCTCCATGGCTTCGTCTCTCCATGGCGGATTGGATAGGGACAGCTCTGCTTGCAGGGCAGCGTCGTCCGCAACTTCTCCTGTTCTCGTCTCTGGTTAGCTTCCCCTCTTGCTGTTCCTCCAGGTAGGGCTTTGCATCTCTTCCTGGTTTCCCTCTTCAGTTTGGAAGGGGCTCTGACAAATTAGGTTTTGAGAGAAAGTATTCACGTTCTCTTAAGTGCTCTGTACGCTTCTGTACTTCTCCGTCCCAGTACTGATCCTGAGGTCTTCCAGGGAGTCAATTGGTCTCTTTCCTCATCTCAGTATACATGTTCCTTGAGGAGTCCACACGCTTCCTCGTCCAAGTACTTCCTATATTGGTGGTATGACAAACATATAGGAACACTAGGGAAAGTATTGGTGGAAAGAGGGGGATAGAAAGGTGGGTTAGGTGGGCTATGGGTTGAATACAATGTTCTCCCAATGTCATCTCTAATCCCATATTATAATTCATTTAATCATTATAATTGGTTATTTATAACATGCTTAATACCCAGATGTTTCTAAGCACGGGCCCAGGGATAGAACCTGTAATGCTCTGCATTGTCTTGTTTCCAAGACAAGCGTGTTGCCCCTGAGCCATCTTCTCGAGCTCCATCAGGCTTCACTTTCCATGAAATCCACCCGGTGAGTACCACCCCTTGAGGGACTATTGGGTAGCAGCCTCACCTTCTTGGCCTTATGAGTAGGACTACACCCCAGAGGATTCGGCAAAATAGGTATTGATATGATCTGCATGGATGCGCATAACAAAGTTCACAAGTGATGTACAAGATGGAATATTGCACCTTCCTTTTGAAGGTTGAAGGAAGCAACCTTTTCCATTCATCCAATTATGATGAATAAACCACAAAGAAAACTATACAATGGCTTAGTTATTGCCCATCCTAACTAAACCAACTTTAAAAGGCATTTATACAAAACCAACCCAGATTTGACTCCAGGTCAAGATCGTTTGGGGGATTTAGAGGCTTTCAAGAAAGGAGAGGTAGGCAGCAAGATGGATTGCCTAGTACTCGCATGCAAAATAAACGCATCTTACTCTGAATCTAAGGAACCATATTGTCCGGGTCCACAAAACCCCATAGGGGTTGATTGGCTGTACACAAGAAGCATTGGTATCGTTGCATCAAAGAACCCTGGTTAATTTTTGTGGTTTCGAACAGATTTTACTTATCTATTCCCTCTTCTCCATCGTCCCAACCATTTCGTCCCAAACCAGATAGGCTTGCCAACACTTCTCAGGGAAGTGGAGAGCTTGGAGTCCAGAGCGATAGAAACTGTTCCTCTAATCAACCAAAGTCAAGGGATTCTATTTGATCATTTTTGCTATTTCCATGAAGAACCAACTTTGCCCTAGAAAGATTCAAGGTGCTGACCCATGCCCAGATTGTAGTTTGTCTTTGAGGGGGGTGGACTGGCTATGTGCCTTGGACCTGAAGGATGCTTGACTATATGTGCCAATTTGGCATCTCGCGCCTTCAATTCCACAGCAATTTGGAAGGATTTACAGTACAGTGTCCTTCCATTTGGACGCAACTCAGCGGCCAGAGTCTTCACAAAAATGCAATAGCCAGTTTTTGCAGAAACCGGGTCAGCATGTCTACCCCTATTTAGATTAGCAGAGTCAAGTCACCGGAGGAAGCACCACAAACGCTACATGCTCTAATGAACACAACAAGTCAGAACTCTGACTACCTCACGTATTTCCAGTGGGACACAATTCAGGCCAGAATATTCATGTCAGACTGGCAGCATGATATTTTAGCAGCAGTGACGCATTATTTTATTTTTCGTGAAAACATTTTTAGTTCAGCAACTGCAAGTCTGTGCTGTGGTATCAACATCTGGGTCTACCGACTACTTGTATTCACACGGGTCCCCCTTGCAAGACTAGAGATGAGAAGACTACAGCTTCAATTGGCATCTTCATGAGATCAGTTTACAGGATATCAGCTTACAGGATATCAATATGGCCAAATATTGATCGCAATGTCACTGAAAGAGTATCTACTGGGAAGAGGATGGAGAACAACTTGATGTTTCCTCGTTCCACCAAATTTCCTACACCATAGTAGTTAGGACAGACACTTCTCTAGAAGGCTGGGGAGCTACACTTTGAGTACATAAGACTGCGTCTTTATTTCTCCATTGATGGAGGCATATCAATTACCTCAGAGGCCATATTTCTCGCATGAAAATAAACGGACCAGCTGTTAATATTGTACTCCTACTCCATAGTCCCTTTTCCTCCATATGCCCCACCTAACTTCCCCCTCATGACGTTTAGGTAGGACTGTCGTTCCCCATGTGCTCATAAAGGGGCACTGAAGTGTGGTGCTGTATGGCAGGGTTAGCTTGTGCGATGGGGAAGTGCATATTTTGCAGTGCAAAAGGCCCTGATTCCGTCCCCAATTCGGTGACGTCCATACAGAATGTAGTAAAGGTGACTATGGACTAGGAGAATAGTAGTCTTTTTCTTTCTTTGTAACACTGCAGGGAGACCCTGGTTCCCAGGTTACAACCGCCTATCAAATGTCACCCTACTACTGTTGCTACATGAAGTGTGGCAGGCTTGAAATGGGGAGAGCGTGTCACGCTCCAATGTGACGTGTGTTCAACACCCAGGTACTCTTTTCCAGCTATTCATATCTTATGGCCAAGTAGTACCATTATGGCAGTGTCTGGCAAATGTCTATCCCATCCCTAGAAAAAGGAAAAAACTTGGCTTAGTGTTGTAATGGAACCTTGGACTTGTTGTCTTCCTTCCATGTTTCCAGATTCCGAGTCGGTTGCTTGAAAGCGTACGGAGCCGCAGGGTGCTGGAGTTTGCTGCAAATAAATTGGTTTGTCAACCACCCGATGTTGTCTTCATAATTAGCACACTGGTGATGAGGATACAATTCCAGCTGAGAACTGTGCTTGCAGAGCGAGCAGCTGTTTCCCAGAGAGGGAGACCACCGGAGGACTGCCGCACCGGACCAGGCAAAGAGTGCAGGCAAAGTAAGGATCTGCTCCACCACAGGAAGCGGAAGGTGGTTGAGCGCAGAGGACCGTGAACTGCACCCCTGCCGTCGCCGTACAAGGTAGCAGGCAGGCAAGGGTGCGCAGAGTATTTTTTCGTTTCCGCGTGCTGCCTCTGTACTTCCTTATGCTGAAGGGGTTGGGGGCCGAGGCCAGCGATCTAAAAAGGAAGGCAGTCCCGATAATAGTGGCAAGTGGCGAAGGAAGTCCTCGCTTGAAAGGCCAGAGAGGGAGGTTGCCAAGGCAACGCAAAGGAAGGCTTTGCTTGGAAGGCCAGAGGTTGCCAAGGCAACGGCAACGCTTCGTGATACACACTGCCACGGGATCAGAGCAGGCCATTTCCAGAAGAGACATTCCGAATAAATGAGTGCAACATCACAGTCATAAGCAGCATGCTGGAGGCACTCTACCCAGAAGGGAGAAAGAGATTTACTCCTACGTCCCGTCCCCTTTCCCACATACTTATGGGACATCCCTCCGTCCTGTGGGACGGGACCAGATCACTTTGTAAAAAGCATCCAAAACATTTGCAAACATTTTTAGTCCTTCCTCTCTTTCTGCGTGGGGCCCTGCACGCGGCCGTAACCCCGACCATCTCGGCTCCGCCACGCGCATCGCCCATCAGTCCTTTTCTCTGCTTGTTCGGGACTGGACCCACTTGCATTCCCAGAAGATTTTCTTCCCTCTTTTCCTCTCTGGCTCTCGCTAGCGATCGTGTACTAGTCTGTCGTTCAAACTAGAATTTTCAGATTGTTCATCGTGTCACCGACGCTTCGCGAGGGCAGCCCCCATCCTCTTTGTCACAAGTGTTTGGGTCAGGACCACCGTTGGGACTCCTGTTTTTACTGAGATTCCCTTTTGGTCTGGGAAATTCAACCTCAGTTGGAGCGCTGGGAGGAGGTGTTTCGACGTACTCCTTTGCATTTTCAAGCGTTTATCGACGAAAAGAAGAAACACCTGGTAAATGTTTTTACTTTTTAGAGCACCCCGGCCGGGAGATACCTTTCCGGGCTCTTTCCGAGCCGGGAGGAGCGTTAGCCGCTCTTGTCCTCGGGGGTTGCCCCGAGGTGCCTTCTGGGCCTAATAATTGTATCAGAGTTTTCTCTGAGGGTCTCCGTAAGGGGCCTGTGGATACTGGAGTTCACTCCAAGGCCCCTCCTGTGGGGGCTGCTTGTAGAGCCAGTTCTACCGAGTCTTGGGGTACCGGAGCTAGCTCTGAGGCCTCTATCGGCTTCACTCAAAAATAAAACCGGGGATGCGCCACGAGGCCTTGGTTGGGTTTGGTGTTACCGAACGGATGTTCGAGGCCTGCGCTCGTAAGGCTGTTACCGGACCTGGGTCCGAGGTCCCTCATACAGAGGCTAAAGTTACCAACCGTTCTGAGAGGCCTGAGAAGGCCTCGTCGGTGAAAGCAGTTTCTCACCGTTCCCGCTCTTGCGGCGACACCAGACCTGTTGAGTGGGCAAAGAAGCAAATTTCTTCTTTTACCGGCAGTGCTGAGGTCCTTCCTTCGAAGGCTAATTTGGCGGTTGGTATGTCACAAAAACAATCCAGGCGCCTCAGTACCGGCTCTGCCGAGGTCCCTTATGTTAAGGCTAACGTTAAGATGCCTGATCCATCGATTGGGGGGGGGGCCCTGCCTCACTTCCTCATGTGCCGCAATTCCCCTCAGATGAGGACAAAATGGCACCTGTTCACGCCACGACCGCGGCGGCTATTTTGGGTCCTACCCCTACAACTACGCCATTGGCTTCAGGTGTAGGGCTTGGTCCCTTGGGTGAACATAGAGTCCCTTGTGCGCATCCTTATCGGCCAGTTTATGACTCGGACGCTCGGATCCCTCTTCCGCACAATGTTTCGTTGCCTGCAGGGTCGGCACCATTGATTTTTGTGTATGTCAGTGGAGGGGTCAGTGTGGCACCCTTCCCCGTTACGTCCCTGGATCTGTCCACCTCATGAGAGGCCTCCTCAGGTTCCGAAACAGTCTCCGGAGGATGCTTTTTTCGGTAAATTTCAAACGCTTATGCGTACCAACCCCATGAGGGAGTATTTCAAAGGGCTCTTTAGGGAGACCTGTTCTCATGCGCCTCCGGCTCCACCTGTTCCTCCGGTGGTTCAGTCGGCGTCACCCTTGCCTACGGTGCCTTCCCCGACTCTTCTGCCTTTGCCCCCATTGTCCCCTGTGGACAAGGCAGCGCCTGACACGGTTCAGCAGGATCCTGATCCGTCAGATGACGTGCAAGGCGATGGACAGCGAGGACCTCCCCTGCTCTATCCGAGCTTTTCATGACCGGGTACTGGACATGATGTGCTTCTTAGATGTTCCAGTGCCCGAGGCACCCGCTCCGCAGGAGGGCGTGCTTTCTGGGGCGTTCACCCTGTCTCCCTTGTAGCGTACCGGCCTGTTTTTGCAAAAGGACGTTCTGGCCGAGGTCCGCAGAGTCTGGGAAAAGCCACACTCTGGACTTTTTGTCAATAAGAAAATTGATGTGAGATACAGGCTGCATTCTTCAGACGAGGTGGCCCTGTTGTCTTGTCCGCCCACCTCCTCCACAGTAGTGGTTGCGGCCAATTTGCAGTCCAGGCCTGCAGCATCCTCTTCCACGACGGCTACTCAGGTTCTGGGAAAGGAGGACAAGCTCCTCGACTCCCTCGGCATGCCAACGCTGAATTGATATTAGCGGGAGCTAACATGCGGATGTGGAAAGGTCTGTCGGAGTCTGAGGAGTTTATCCCAGTTGAGAAGCTGGAAGACTTTAAAGGAGGCCTATCCGACGCCAGGGTCTTGGCCCAGGATCTCCTGGAGGCTGCGGCTCATCACATAGACACCTCGGCTCGGGGCCTTATGCTGGGGGTTGATACCTCACGGCAGGCGTGGCTGCATGCAACTAAATTCTCAAAAGAAGCGCAGGACAAGGTGTTGTACCTTCCGTTCGATGGGAAGGAGCTCTTTCATTCTAAAACAGATGTAGAGCTCACCAAGACGAAGGATAGCACTCAGACAGCTAAGTCCTTTTCTGTCCTAGTTAAGGCTCCTTTCAAAACCCAGAGACGGTTGTCGCAAAGTCAACCTTCCTCTGGCTTTAGGGGCTTCCTCGTCCGCAAATCTCGCAGAGTGGATACCCCTGCGGGGAACAACCGCCGTAGGCAACAACGGACGCGGTTTTTCTCCTGCTCCTTAGCCGCCTTCTCAGGTTCAGGTGGCACCGCCACCGATAAACCTACTAAATGAGGGTTTTCCGCGTTCGCACGAGACCCCAGTGGGAGGATGCATTGCATCTCCTTGGGAGGCGTGGCAGACCATCACAGAAGACAGATGGGTCTTGTCAGTCACTCGAGCAGGCTTCCGCTTATCCCTACGCCCTAACTCACCCCTCAACTCTCCTTTTCAGCTGTCGGGCTCGCCCTCCCTCAAAGCCGAAGTTCAGAAACTTCTGGACCTCCGAGCTGTGGAACCCGTTCCCCTTGGGGAGCGAGGGGAGGGCTTCTTCTCCCGGCTGTTTACGGTGCCCAAACCCAACCAGGCTGGCCTGCGACCTTTCCCAGTTCAAACTTTTCCTACCCCAAGAGAAATTCAAGATCACCCTCAGCCAGATACGGTCCTCCTTGCAGATGGGCGATTGGCTCAGCTTCGTGGATCTTCAGGATGTGTACATGCATATCCTGATTTGGAACAGACACAGGAGATATCTCCCACTTCTCTTTGGGAGAGGAGCACTTCCAGTTTCGAGTGCTTCCTTTTGGCCTCAGCTCGGCACCGCGTGTCTTCACGAAGATGTTGGTGATTGCGGCCTCTCCGTCTCCAGGGTATCCATGTGTATCCATATTCGGACGACTGGTTCTTACGCAGCCCTTGTCCCCTGGCAGCAGCGGGCAATCTCCAGTCTCTCCTTCAGCTCCTGTTCCATCTTGGGCTGTCGGTGAACTGGCAGAAATCTTCCATGACGGTCTCGCAGGACCTGATTTTCCTGGGTTTTCGCTGGAACACGATCGACTGCAGAGTGTACCTGACCGGGGACAGAATGGCGGATCTGTTAGCCACGTGTCAGTTGTTTGCGCAGTCGGAGAGCATGTCGGCCTGGTGGTTCCAGAAGCTTCCAAGCCTCGTGGCCTCATGTGTGTGCTGGCTCTTCCTCTTGCTCGTCTCAAGATGAGACGGACCCAGATGGCTCTTCAGAGTTCTTGGCATCAGGCTGTGGACCTGGATTCCAGGCTGATAATGATTTCCGGCTTCCCTGAGAGTGGACCTGGAATGGTGGTCATCTCTCAGCAACCTGTCGGTGGGGGCGGGGTTTCAGGACCCAGCTCCGATGGTGACGATCACGACGGACTCCTCCCTCCTGGGGTGGGGTGCGACATTAGATCTTCTACAGGTCTTGGACCTCTGGTCGCCTCAGGACAAGCTCCTTCACATAAATCATCTGGAGCTTCTGGCGATCTTCCTAGCGCTCAGGGCGTTCAGACCGATCATTGCCAACAAGGTGGTCCGCATACGCACGGACAATTACCAACAAGGTGGTCCGCATACGCACGGACAATGTGGTGTCTATTACATCAACAAGCAAGAGGGGAACAAACTCCCCCCCCCCCCCCCCCCCCCACCCCCCTCGTGGACCTGTCCATCCAGATTTGGGAGTGGGCCGTGCTTCATGGGGTCTTGCTACTTGCAGTGCACATCCCGGGCCGGTTGAATGTCACAGCGGATGCCGGCAGTCAGCGGTCGGCTACGAGTGGGAGTTGAAGGCGGAGATCCTCTCATGGATCTTCTTGCGTTGGGGCACACCGGAGGTGGATCTCTTCGCTACGGCGGTAAACAAGAAGCTTCCTCGGTATGCCTCCAGAGGGGGGTTGGGAGCCTCCTCTCTGGGGGATGCTGATTCCATGGCACAACATGAGAGCTTATGCCTTCCCGCCTCTGCCTCTAGTCCATTGAGCAATTTGGAAGCTAAAGAACTCTGTGAACTGCTCCCTTCTACTCATAGCCCCCTGGTGGCCGGCCAGGTTTTGGTTCTCAGAACTTCAACACCTGTCGGTGTATCCGCCGATCAGGTTACCAGTGACCCCTAATCTTTTTCATCAAGGGGAACAGCAGATGTGACACCCCTCCCCACAATCGCTCAGCTTGGCGGCATGGTGCCTGAGTTCAGGTCTTTAGAGCATCTTAACTTGTCTGTGGATAACATGCGTATTATCCAGGCAGCCAGGAAACCCTGGCTGCCTGGGTAATACGACCTGATCCCAATACAGGAGTAAATGGCTCAGGTTCTGTCATTGGTGTTTGGAAAAGCAGTTAGACCCAAGGGTGGCAATGATTGACACTGTGTCGTCCTTCGTGTCCTCCCTAGCAGAGTCGGGTGTTCACATTCTGTCATGCAAAGTTACCTTTCAGCGGTCTCCTCTTATCTTTCTACAGACCAATGTTCCTACTCTGAGTACCCTGGTGGTTAAGAGGCATTTTGCAGGCTTGACACGCCTCTACCCTCCAGTTCGTAGTCCGCACCCGCTGTGGGACCTAAATGTAGTCATGACGGCGCTGTGCCATAAGCCTTTTGAACCAATGGCCACGGTGGACCTCAGTACCTATCCTGGAAAGTGTCCTTTCTGGTCGCTGTTACGTCAGCGACGCAGGTGAGTGAGCTCCAGGCCTTGTCAGTGGAGCATCCCTTCTTGGTCTTTCACAAGGACAAGGTAGTCCTACGACAAACCCGGCCTTTTTACCGAAGGTGGTAACTGAATTCCATCTGAATCAGTCGATCTCCCTGCCGGTCTTTTATCTGAACCCTACCTCAGTCATAAAGGATTCTGCACTGTCTTGATGTCAGAAGGGCTCCTAAGTTCTACCTTGACAGGACTTCCGAGCTTAGGAGTTCTCAACTTTTTGTGATTTACGGTAACCCTCAGGGTAAGGAGGCATCCAAGGAGATTATTTCTCAGTGGATCGCCGCCTGCATTACAGAGTCTTTCACCGTCCAAACGCTGAAACCTCCTAGAGGTATTCATGCACACCTGGTGCGGGGCAAGGCAGCTGCGGTTGCTTTTCAGAAGTGTGTCCCCTGGAAGTCCATCGCTAGGGCAGCTAATTTGGTCTCCCCATCCGCTTTTTGTAAGCATTGTCTTGACATGAGCTTGAGAGCTGATGCTCAGTTTTGTCAGGCTGTGCTGAAGAACCTTTTTTCAATAAGGGGTATTTCCATCCACCCGTAGTTCCTGTGAGGAGTGCTTGGGAATCTCCCATAAGTATGGAGGAAAGGGTACGGGACGTAGGAGTATAACCAGGTTACTCACCGTAGTGACCACCTTACTCCTAGTCCATAGTCCCCTTTCCTCCATACGCCCGCCCTCCCACTCTAATAAGGTTCCTCTGTTATTGCTAATAGGTCTCTGACCTGGCCATAGAAAAGGACTGATGGGCGATGTGCAGGGCGGAGCCAAGGTGGGTGGGGCTACGGCCACGTGCCGGGCCCCAAGCAGAAAGAGGAAGGACACATTTTTGAAAAAAAAATTTGGGATGCATTTTACAAAGTGCTCCGGTCCCGTCCCACAGGACGGAGAGATGTTCCATAAATATGGAGGAAAGGGGACTATGGACTAGGAGTAAGGTGGTCACTACGGTGAGTAACCTGGTTAAAGTTAAGACCCCTGATCCATCGATGGGGACCCTTGCCTCACTTCCTCACGTGCTGCAGTTCCCTTCAGGTGATGGCAAAATGGCAGCCGTTCCCGCCACGACCACGGCGGCCATTTTGGGTGCTTCCCCTACAACTCCGCCATCGGCCTCAGGTGTAGGGCTTGGTTCTGTGGGTGAACATAAGATTCCTTGTGCGCATCCGTTTCGATTTTTGTGGACACGGGCCTGTGTGAAAACCCTCCCCTTTGTGTCTCTGGAATTACCCTCCTCATGAGAGGCCTCCTCTTGTAGCTCCAAAACAGTCTCCGGAGGAAGCTTTTTTTTTTCAGCAAATTTCAGATGCTCATGCGCACTGACCCCATGAGGGAATATTTCAAGGGTCTTTTTAGGGAAATTTGCCCACCTGCGCCTCCGGCTCCACCCGCTCCTCCGGTGGTTCTGCCGGCGCCGCCCTTGCCTATGGTGCCTTCCCCGACCCTTTGCCCCCATTGTCCCCTCTGGACAAGGCAGTGCCTGACACGGTTCAGCAGGATCCTGACCAGTTGGATGATGCGCAGGGCGATCAGGACAGCTAGGACCTGCTCTGCTCCATCAGAGCTTTTCATGACCGGGTACTGGACATGATGTGCTTTTTGGATGTTCTGGGGCCTTGTCTCCTTTGGAGCGTACCGGCCTGTTCTTGCAGAAGGACGTTTTGGCTGAGGTCCGTAGGTGCTGGGAAAAGCCACACTCTGGACTTTTCGTCAATATGAACATTGATGTGCGATACAGGCTGCATTCTTCGGAAGAGGTGGCCCTGTTGTCTTTTACCCCCCCACCCCACCCTCCTGGTCCACAGTGGTGGCTGTGGCCACTTTACAGTCCAGGCCTGCAGCATCCTCTTCTACGATGGCTGGCTCCGGTTCTGGGGAAGGAGGACCAGCTCCTCGACTCCCTTGGGAGGAAGATTTCTCCAACTCGGCCTTGCAGCTCCGGCAGGCCAATGCAGAACTGGTGTTAAAGGTGGTGAATATGAGGATGTGGAAAGGTCTGTCGGAGTTCGAGGAGTTCATTCCAGTCGAAGCTGGAAGACTTTAAGGCTGGATTGTCCGATGCCAGGGTTTTGGCCCAGTATCTGCTGGAGGCCACGGCTCATCACGTAGACAGTGGGGTTTCAGGATCCAGCCCCGATGGTAACGGTCACGACGGACGCCTCCCTTTTGGGGTGGGGTGCAACGTTGGACCTTCTTCAGGTCTCGGATCTTTGGTTGCCTCAGGACAAGCCCCTTCACATAAATCTGGAGCTTCTGGTGATTTTCCTAGCGCTCAAGGTGTTCAGACCGATCATTGCCAACAAAGTGGTCCGTATCCGCACGGACAATGTGGTGTCCATGCATTACATCAACAAGCAAGGGGGAATCAAGTCTGCTCCTCTCGTGGACTTGTCCATCCAGATTTGGGAGTGGGCGGTTCTTCATGGTGTCTGGCTACTTGCAGTACACATCCCGGGCCAGCTGAATCTCACGGCAGATGCCCTCAGCCGGCGGACAATGGTCCGCTACCAGTGGGAGTTGAAGGCAGAGGTTCTCTCATGGATTTTCCTGCGTTGGGGCACACCGGAAGTGGACCTCTTCGCTACGACGGCAAACAAGAAGCTTCCTCTGTATGCCTCCAGAAGTGGGCTGCGAGCCTCCTCTCTGGGGGAGGCTCTCGAGATTCCATGGCACAACATGAGGGCTTATGCCTTCCCGCCTCTGCCTCTAGTTCATCGGACGATTTGCAAATTGAGGAACTCACTGTTTTCTTCTACTCATAGCCCTGTGGTGGCCAGCCAGGTTTTGGTTCTCAGAACTTCAACACCTGTCGGTGTTTCCGCTGATCAGGTTACTGGTGACCCCCGATCTTCTTCACCAGGGGGAACAGCAGCTGTGGCACCCCTCCCCACAATCGCTCATCTTGGCGGCATGGTGCCTTAGTTCAAGTCTTTAGAACATCTTAGCCTGTCTGCAGATAACGTATTATCCAGGCAGCCAGGAAACCCTCGACTAGGTCCCAGTACAGAAGCAAATGGCTCAGGTTCTGTCATTGGTGTTTAAACAAGCAGTTGGACCCAAGGGTGGCTACAATTGACACTGTACTGTCCTTTGTATCCCACTTGGCAGAGTCGGGTGTTCACGTTCTGTCATGCAGAACTTATCTTTCGGCGGTTTCCGCCTACCTATCTACGGCCCAATTCTCTTACTCTCTGTCTAACCCAGTGGTTAAGGCATTTTGCAGGCTTGACGCGCCTTTATCCTCCGATTCGTAGTCCGCACTCGGCGTGGGATCTAAATGTGGTCCTCACGGCGTTGTGCCATAAACATTTCGAACCAATGGCCACGGTGGACCTCAAGCACCTGTCGTGGAAGGTGTCCTTTTTTGGTCGCCGTTACTTCAGCAAGGCGCGTGAGTGTGAGCTCCAGGCTTTGTCAGTGGAGCATTCCTTCTTGGTCTTCCACAAGGATAAGGTGGTCCTACGGACACATCCTACTTTCCTACCGAAGGTGGTCTCTGAGTTCCATCTGAACCAGTCATACTCCCTGCCTTTTTTCCGAACCCTGCCTCAGAGGCAGAAAGGGTTCTGCATTGCCTGGATGTTTAGAAGGGCTCTTAAGTTCTATCTGGACAGAACATCCGACCTTAGGAGTTCTCAACTGTTTGTGATCTTTGGTAATCCACAAGGTAAGCAGGGCTCCAAGGCGATTATCTCTCATTGGATCGCTGCCTGCATTACGGAGTCTTACACCATCCAAGGGCTGAAGCCTCCTAAAGTTATTCATGCACACCTGGTGCGGGGCAAGGCAGCCGTGGTTGCCTTTCAGAAATATGTCCCCTGGGAGACCATCGCAAGGGCGGCTACTTGGGCCTCCCCATCTGCTTTCTGTAAGCATTATTGTCTAGACATGAGCTAAAGATCTGATGCTCAGTTTGGTCAGGCTGTGCTGAAGATCCTTTTTCAGTAAGGTTTTTTTTTTCCATCCACCCATAGTTCCTGTAAGGAGTGCTTGGGAATCGGAGGAAAGGGGACGGGACGTAGGAGTATAACCAGGTTACTCACCACCTTACTCCTAGTCCATAGTCCCCTTTCCTCCATATGCCCGCCCGCTGTCCCCTCTAATAAGGTTCCTCTGTTATTGCTAATGGGTCTCTGACCTGGCGATAGAAAAGGACTGATGGGCGATGCGCGGGGCGGAGCCAAGGTGAAAGAGGAAGGACAAAAAAAATTGCTAACTTTTAGGATGCTTTTTCAAAGTGCTCCGGTCCCGTCCCTCATGACAGAGTATGGAGGAAAGGGGACTATGGACTGGTGGTCACTACGGTGAGTAACCTGGTTAATTTATTCCCTTCTCCGTACATCTGAGGATTGGATCACAAGCTGCGTGGAGAAGAGATTATTCATTCTCTTTCCCAAGTGCAAGTTGTGTGTTGGAAGGACTCTAACCTCCCCAAGCACGGATCTGGCACAGCAATCGTGGTGCAACTGGTAGTGCATTTAGCAGAAGTGCTGAAGTCACACTACAACACAACAATATCAACATGCAGCAGAGCAATGCTCTCCCTCCCACCCCCACCTGCGTTCTTGTCCCGTCCAGAGGAGCCTCCCATTGCATGGGACTTGTGGCTAGACACCTTCAGAGTGTACCTGAGGGTGGCCGTGGTGCCAGATAGGATGAGGAGACGGCACTGTTGAATTGCCTGGGAATGGGGGGTTTGTGTTTAGGCACCTTCCAGGAGAGGATGTGCGAATTCGAGGAGCTGGGGATGGAGAGGCTGTGGTGAGTGCCTATGAGACCGCACTCAAGAAACTAGAAAGATATTTCTTAAGGGCCTAAGGCGTGGACGAGGGGATAGATGCAAGTCATGATGAAAACCAGTAACGCCAAAGTAAGAGACGCCCTGGATTGAGAAGGACCTACCAATTGAAAGTGATTGTGATCGCAAGGGCCATCGAAGAATCGCAGATAAGCGTACGAAAAGTGACTGAGGGGAATGACAAGGAAGGTCAAGGTACAGTTGTACATGCAATAATGCCCAAGCAGGGTGTGGGTGAACCTAAAGGGAGACCGAACAGAGGAGAGTATTTCCCCACAAGAGAGAATAAAGGGACGTTTACGAGGCATGCAGAAGATGTGGTTGGAGAGGACACACGGTAGGAACCAAGGATTGCCCAGCGTGGAACATGGAGTGCAGGAGATGCAAGGGAAAAGGCAATTCTGCACGCATGTGCCGGAATTTCTCTGAGGGCATGCAAACTGTGAGGATGTTGGATCCAGATGGGGATCCGGCAGTGTTGTGGGTTATGTCAGTGAGGGTGTGCAGGGCAGAATGTTGCATAATAGTTTGCATGAAGGAGTGTGGGCAGTGCGCAGAAGAAGCCGCTGTGGGCAAGTCTGACAGTAAATGGAGTTCAATTGCAAATGCTAGTAGATTCAGGACCAACTTACACAATGTCGTCTCCAGAGCTTTATGCCAAGAGGTATGGTAAGGAGGTGTCTTCACTAATTTCTTCCGACATCTGTGTACGGCCATGTACCCATAAAGGTATTGAGCTATGTGGGCCAAAATTGTATTCAAGAAACGTACTGTAGAAGGGAAGCTTTGTTGCCCACAAGGTTGGCCCTGTCCTGGGTCCACTCTTTGGGGCAGTTCTGCCAGGCAGTCTGGGGAACCTGTAATTATTACACTATCCGGTCCCAGAGAACAGAGCACATCCTTGGCAGTATCAGTTAATGGGTAGGTGTGACATTGGCCCTGCTGCCAAACTGCAAACTGCAAACTGCTTTGACAAACTCCTGGGCCTAGCTGGGATGATTTGTCTTTTGGGGAAAAAACACCATATACATATTTTTGCAGCTCCTCTGCCCATATGTAAACTTGTGTTTCTGTGCAAGCCACAGTCTTATTTCACATTTAATTTTACAATTGTCATTTTTCTGCTTGGCAAAAGCAGGTTTACATGAGTTCTTTTTCTCGCCTGTTACTGTCACAAAATTGATTTTTGTTTTGCATTAACTTTCTGAAAGGCTCTTTCAGATCTGGTCAGTTTCTGGACACAGATGTGCTGAAAATAGTTTCCTGGTAACTGACATGATGCAAGGGAGAGAATCTTGCCTCTGAAATACTTTGCGTGTGTTGATTTACTTCAAAAGGTCAATCCAAGCCGTGCAGACTTGATGCAGAATTATTTTGCTTTTCATGGACTTTACAACAGTGCCGGTCAGTGAAGGATGGCCTTATTTGATAGTTTTCACGTGCAATAAACGACAGGGCTGTGTTTTAGATAGACAAAACTATGTGATGATGGAAATTAAAGGAGTCACCAGTGCAATGCAGTCTGGAATGCAAGACCTTTTCTTGTGCTGCCTTGAGTTTTTGAAATGACAGAAGAGCAGTGCAGAGCCATTCTGCTTTGGAAGTTATTCTCTCTGGTTTCACATGAAGGAAACAAACTGCAGCCATTCTTGGGGTGGCTGTGTTCAAATCTAGCCCCCCCCATGTGCTTAGCTGACACAAGCACAGCTGTTTTTGGGTGACTGCTGAAATGCAGTTTTTGTTGTACAGGGGGTCTGCGTTAGTCCTTAAATGTACCCCACACAATGTAATGGTGTAAATGTGTGATATCCAGTGACATGGGGGTTCTGTTTGACCATTGTGAAGGGGGAAGCCGCACTCCTGCACTCATCTCTCTTCATTACCACCAGATGGTATTAAGAGGTGGTAGAAGATCAGTAGTACTCATATCATTATTCCCCTTGCTTCCTCTCCCTAACCAAGTCCAGTTGAAATTGTTTTTGGAAGGAGTGGTCCACTATGGAGCTACTTGAAGACCTGCACCAGCCTGACCCTGTCCACACCACTCTAATTTATTTAAAACTTTGTTTATTGCCATTTTCGATATGATTGTCTGCTTTTTCCACCAGCCAATCAAACGGGCCAATAAAACTGATTAACAAAACAACCCTACCATACAAGTTGGACTCTTTCGCTTGACTGGAGTGGGGTGGTCCATTAATGCAGTGGCTGTAAATACACTTAGTGGTACTAGTCTACAAGAGGCATTTTGCCCAGCAGTTTAGCTCTGGTTTGCGAGGTCCTGTCTGCCTCGTCATTTATAGAACTTTAGCTATTTACATCCCCGCAAGTACGGTCTTGCAAATGCAGCAAGTCCTAGGTGCCCAATTGGTCCAAGGGGAATGATCTTGGTACAAATGTCCCTGCTTTATACCAACGGACTCCCATCCAAGCCCCATCTCATTAATACAAGCAAAGGCGGGAGAAAAGCCAAAGGCTTGTATATATCAATTGGGTTAGGGAGAGCTGATGTTTTCTTTGATTTTTCAGCCAGTTACCTTTTGCCTCTCCTTTTTTGGCAACGGATCCAAGCTCTGTTATCGAATTTGCATGTCCTTAAGAGATTCCAGACTCTGGGTGCGGCTGAAGCTTTAGTCCCATGTCACCATCGGCCCCTTGCCCCACCCACTCCCTGATGGATAATGCTTTCTGTTCCGTTCCTTTCAATTAATATTTTCACATCAGCTGAAAGACCTGTTATGTTATCACCTGAATGCTCCTGTTCGCCTACTCTTTCTTTTTTGGCTATGGTGGCCTTCTCAATGGACTCTACATGACTAAACGCAACAGGATTCCTCTCCGGAAGGGGCGATTTCGAGTAGTGACAAAGCAGACTGCTTTATTTTTTCTTGCAATATGCCACACAAACCCCTCCTATTCTTTTGGTAACTGACTGCAACAACCTATCCCCCATGTCTTCTACCTTTTTATAGGGTAATGGATGGTCCATTTGAAACCAAACTTTCTGATAATGTGAGAATTGGACAAAAGTCTTTTTGGGCTAACAGAACCTCCAACATCATGCAGATGCAAATATCTGGGTGATAATGTCACATGACCAGTTCCTTCTGCCCCCTCCCAAAGTGACCATGCCGATTGTCTGTTCAACTGTCACATCATGTAATCTAAATCTAACGACTTCCTTGAGTCATCCAGGGTTCTAAATTACGATTTGATGAGCAGGAGCTAAAAGCAGCTCAAGAGTGTCGGGCATCACTCAATAGGCAGGAGCTACTGCTGGGGAACCATGAGTGGTACACATCGCACTTCAATTCTGACTTCCACATGAGGTGCACGCTTTAACTTGTTGCCCACTGTGTATGATCCATTTTAAATTCTAAAACACTGAAATGTTAACATATGCATGTTTGTAAGGCACCAGTTGGCCATGGGTAGCCGAATGTAGCTCCTGGTAAGTTAGTGAACCAGGCTCTGTTAATTATAGAAGCAGGAGCTAAATAGCTCACAGCTCCCCTCGATTTCGAACCCACTCCTCGCTTGGTTGAAAATGACAGCCAGGAAACTGTAAGACATCCTTTTTTTGGGTTGGTGTCAGCATGTCCCAATGTTCTCTCACAAAGAAGCATTGCCTAAAGTGCAATTTATAACAGTCACCTGGAAAGAAAAACTTAAATCTAGTATTGAAGTTGGCAGTGCCATGTGTGAAGCAGAAATCTGTTAGTCATGTGCTATAGAAATAACACTGCCCTGCTCCCACACTTGCAATAGAACAGTGTTAATGATGTCCAACCATGTATTCCTCCTCTCCCTGATAAAAACTTAAATATGGTTTCATGAGAACCAGGTCTATGCGGACAGATGCGACCCTGCTTCCCCTCCTGCCCCCCGCCCCTTCTCCCCTGTTCAGTCCACTTAAGCAATATGTCTGGTACTTGACAACTTGGTCCTTTCTCCTGGTCTGCAGATATTACCGTTTTAATATTGTTTCTAAGCAATACATGTAGATCTGCTGGCACATCTTCACGGATCCTCACCAGCTGACAATTTACAAAGTGCTAGACTTCTGCGAAAGCAAAGGCTTGCCTTGAAGCAGCTCTGACATCCCAGTGTTCTGAGAGTGTTAAGATGTAGAACTGAGAGGAATGTTGAGTTTACCAATCTTGACATCCGTGCTTGCGAGCTCTGCCTCCTCTCCCCAATAAGCCCAGTGGTTCAGTCCGACCCAAAGAAGTCATTGGGGAGATTGGCCACTATGCACACTCCATGCTGCAGGGGCTGTATTCACTCGAATCCATAACTTGCCCACCAGCTATTTTTGAACAATGGTGAAACAGAAGTTACCTGAAAAGCAGGTAAAGGCAGTGACTAGGTGAAGGTACCAAAATATGTATTTAGAACGGTGTCCCTTTATCCTGTTCTATCTTGCGCTTTGCTTCATACCAAATTCACTCTTCGGATTTTACAGTTGCGCGTTTGAACTGTGACATTCATAACATGGGAAACTGACAAGTGAACTATAAAACGGGCGTAATATCATGGGTGTGCCCGATGGTAGCAATAGAGATAAGGCCTGTGGACACGCATTCTTTCGACTGTAGTCTTCTCGGAATCTAAATGAGTCACCAAATAAAAAAATCATACTGATTAACTTCACGTCAAGCTTCGATCTCTTCTCTGTTTACATCGCACCTAACAGAGAATGCAACCATGTCGATCCCATCTGTGAAATTGTTTCTTCCAGACTTTTATCCCTGCAAGGTGCGGGTGTGGGGCATGGAGGGGAGCGGGCGGGGTCATACTTAAAACTGTTACTTGACCAGTGCCATTACTATACCAATTTATAATCGTCCCCTTCTGCTTACAATCAATGAAATACTGGTTGCAAACACAATAAGAAAACATTGGACAAGTAGTGTATAGGCCACCTTGGCTCACTGGGGTTGTATATGATATGATAGGTTATTTACATTGCGCTCAATATCCAGAAGGTTCTAAGCCCAGACTCGGGATCGAACCTGTTCTGCTCGTGTCGTCTTGCTTGCAAGGCGAGCACGTTGCCCTGGAGCTATCCTCGGGAAAGAGACAATAACGATCATCGTAGGAGTTTGGTGGACAGGAGCAGCTGTAGGTGGCAGTTATGTGGCTACAGAGACTTTATCACAGTCTGTCGGACAGTTAGGCAGTGCATGAAACTAGTAGACAACCGATTGCCCTCAGACTTGGTCGATGAGGGGAGAAATCTCAGAAGCAAGTCTTTCCCATTACACCCCACATCGCAAGTGCTACCTTGCCAGGACATGACATTCATCACCTCCTGTGATATAAAGCCTGTGACTTAATATCTGATATAGTTGCTGAAGTTAACTCATTTTGTCAATCTTGTCTCTACAGTCCTCTGTGTTCATGACTTGGACTAATTCAGTCACTTTTCCCAAGATGCAACACCCCAGTCGGTACACTAATCAGTAACCGCCTTTTTATTTATTTTTATTTTTTTATCATTCGGTGCATTTCTACGTTTACAATTTGAGGCCAGCAACTGGGCGGTGATCTCCAACATTGATGTCATTTTAGTAACTGGAACTTTAATTGAAGGGTCCGTGCCATCTGGGTGCTCATGCCGTCTTATTTTTGAATTCTCTGGCCATAAATGTATTCACCAGGCTGGCGAGTGACATGCTGCTTCCGGTTCTTTAAGCAAAGTTTTCCGTACCTGCATATGAATTCGCTTCATAGATATTAGCCTGCAGTAATTCAAAAGGAAAGACGTAATGAGGTGTATATTAATGCGTGCACTGTACAAAGGTGGCCATGCAGGCGAGCATGTCGGACGTCCACAGAAGCACATCGTTGGGCCTCGGTCCCGTTCTTCTACTTGGAGAGTACTATGCATACCGAATAACACCAGTGGCAAAACCTTGCGCACAGCTTCGGCAACTTATTCTTCACTATCCAGAGACCAGCTGAGGAGAACAAACGCTGAAATGCACAGCAAACCCACCAGGGCCTACACCCAGCCCTACAGATTAGGGGTGGATCGGCCAAGTTTACCTCCTAAAAATAGGCGAATGCTCCCAAAAAATAAAAATTGGGTGTAAAAATAGTGCCAGCAAAAAATAGCAAAAACACGTATGACTGTCTACCCCTTCTTACGCACACATAGCTACATGGAAATGTTTGGACAGCGCACATATTACCACAGGAATAATTACTATCATAACTGCCTGATTGAAATAAGTAAACGTGTATCTTTTTAATGTGCATGAATAACCAGGTTCAAAATGAATTACAAAAACATTTCCCTTTTCCAGTAACTTTTACTCGCTTATGGAGTGGTACATTTGTACTCCCTAAAAATCATTTTAATTAACTTTAAAAAAAATGGAGTAAAATACTCCCACTTCCAAATTTGACCCGTATCGCTGCCTACACCCATAAGATTACTGAGCCACAAATACCTGAGGCAAATCTTCAATTACCCAACAGACATGGAATCTGGCTATGTCATTGCTAATGGGATTGTCCAACCGGCAAGCCATAAACCCATGAACCATGGGCAGCCAAGAATTAATTTATCCTTGAAAAAGAGGTCGAAACACTTGTTGGCTGACCTGCCTAAATCACTGATTAAATCCTTTACATTAAAAACTTTGTGTACCTTATCAGCACAAGAATTAATGGGTCCAACGCTTTCAACTTATTCTTTAGGATGCCATTTCATCTCTCCACTACATCCTGGTGACTGCAAGTGTTGTGGGCAGTGAAGCTTATGTTGAATATTCAAGGCTGTGCAGCGTTCCTTTTTGTAAGCTGGCTGATAAGGTGGGTGCCTCGTTATTCATAGGGACTCCAAACCTAGGTATAAAATCCCAAATTCGTGCCTTTCCCACTGCAGTAGTGTCTGTTCATCGACATGTGAATGCCTCTATCCAGCCGTCAATTTGAGCAAGAATGCACTGAAAGTTATTACACTTTGGCAGCAGGGCAACGTCTAGTACACACTGATTTTTCTGGCATTGTCGTTGGAAAATGATGCATTGTACACACTACGCTTCGGCCATAGCAGAAAAGTCTGGAGCATGCCAGTCCTTGTTTCTAATGAGCACAAGTACATGATTAGATTCAAACTGGGTAGGATAAAGAATTCGGTTTCAAAAGGTGACTGCTCCTCCTTCCACAGGGAATCCTTGCACAAGAGACAGCCTCTCTAGAGCAAGTCTTTTCTATCTCTGGTGCGGCTTCCTGTATCTGTCCCAAGGGGAGCTTCTGCTGCACTTTTTTTAATCGTAATTGAAATTGAGCCCGAGAGCCGGATGGGGCTGTACTTAGCAGTGGAGTATGCTAAGGCATTACAGCAAGCAGACCTAGTCATTCAGGTGTTTATGTGCTATGCATTTTATCATGGCCAACTGTTAATTGCTACCAGAGGGTTTGCTACATATGTGTTTTTCTTCTTTGGGCTATCTAGATGAGATCCGGAAGCTCTGCTTCATAACTGACCAAAATTGTGCGCTACGTCAAGGCGTATCTAGAGTTGTGTAAATGTTTACAGTTTGTTCTCTGCAAGTTTGCATGCGCGGGTTAGTGCTACCAATTCTTGATTTGGACTGATGTCCCTTTGTTTAACTTTGCACAATCTACAACGAGCTAACCTTCGTTATTCATGGAACAAGATCCAGCTAAGAAGTATACTAATCTGCATTGTGCATTTGCTGTGTCAAAAAGGTCATTCAATGGTGTTATGGCTACACAGTATTGTTCCCAGTCATAGAGTTCTCCATCGGTGGGTAGCGTAGGCAAGGATGCTTGGTTTGATACTGGGCGTCTGGTAATGGTGACATTGGAGTTCAATAATATAATTTCGTATTTGACAGATTGTTTTTACCAGAGAAACTATTAAACAGGGAACAGCTGTTTCCAGGTGAAAACGAGTACTATATTCTTGCCTAGTAGAATTGCAAAGGCTACAGCCTCCAAACGTTAAAATGGAGAAATTCCAGCAGTGACTGGATCCAGGGCTGTACTATAATAAACTATGGTCTCTGATACTGTATGTCTGTGTGAGCACTGCTAATGAAATCCGTTTCCCTTGTGGCAATAATGTACACATGTTTTGTAGTCTGGCAAACCTAAAGCTGGTCAGTTTGTCAAAACTCTTGAACTGTATTGGGTCTCTGGTGTCCATTGAAGGTTTTCTGGGGTGTTTACTCTGGTGTAGTGTTGCAATGGCTTATTTACTAGTTCAGCATAACCTAAAACCCATAAACGACAATACACTGCCACTACTGAAATTGCTCTAGTTTGTGGTCTGTGGCTTGGACATTTTTGGAATTGCATCCATACATGGCCGAGCTATACAATAGGTGTCCTAACACATGCCATAGTGTACCCCTTGCATGCAAAGTTGCAATTTCTGCTGAGTTGCCTTATGTTCTTTTATTAGCTAATGCAGTGAATAACAACTGTCTTGTTTGCAAGCTTCATATGAGGGGGATAGTAACCGATCTGCCTAGTGGACCAAGACTGACTGCCCAGGGAACTTGATGTCTTGATCCTTCAGTTGTGAATATCACATGGGGGATTGTGTGTACCCTTGTAGGGGATTCTGTGTACGCTTGTGGAAGCCTAATCCACATGTACTGAATCCCATAATATGAAAATGTGAAGAGCTACTAAGTGTATTGGGATTGAGAAAAATGCTCAACATGGGTCTTCTACAGTGAAGTGTATAGCTGCCTGTAGAAGACTAGGAGGACTACAGCATTAACTTCTCTTAGGTCTTCAACAGAACTATGTATCGCGACCTGGCATTTTATGGATTATTCCATGGGCTAGTTGTAGTTACTAGATATCCTTGTTTCAACAAGGACTCTCATTACCGGAGCTATGCCCTCCTCAGCTTCAGGACGTAAGGGATGCAGAGGGATTCGGTGGTAATTTTAGACTTGTCTACCTTCATGTTAACAGGTTTAGTGTTTATAATGCAGCTTACTTTGCCATTTGTAGTCCACAATCTTCTTAAAATAGTTTCTATTCGTTCTTCTAGATCTGGGGGACCAATGCACATTTTGTTATTGCTCCGGTCATATTTGCAACACATGTAGTGGCTAAAACTACTTCTACATTTCCATTAGGGACATATAAAAACAGTCCATCTAGAGTACAGTGGTGTGTTCTATGCAGTTTGCATAATGGGGCTCTACCCAGTAAATGTACCATGGCAGCGGGACTTAATAAGACTGGTCTTGTTTGGCCATAGAGTAATAGACATTGGCTTTGTGACAGTGCGGAACTGCGGTATTTGAAATGCCCAGAGCATTAACTATTTCAGAAGATAAGGGAATATATGCGAACAAATCTGATCAGATGGTTGATTTACTAGCTCCTGTATCGACTAAACATGAAATCTTCTGTCCATCAACTGCTCATTGGGGCCATATTGCTCTGCAGGGTAAATGGTATCTGGCACGGATTTCTTAGTCTATTTCAGTATTATTCTTCTGTCTGCCTGTGTGTCTTAGTTAGTGTACATTTGGTGCATTTAGGTTTGAGACCGAACCTTGTCGTGGAGGGGGAAGTGAATTGTTGTGCTAGGGTCTATAGGAGCACCCGTTCTTTCCAGTATCTGGCCAGCTTTCAATTATTACAGGCTAATGTTTGGGAAGTCCCTGGGTTAACTAGTTTGCCCATGTACTGGCGCTACTCTACCCCTTCCCTGACCTCTGCCTCGTTCTCCTCCTCTGAAAGCCCCTCTCCCTGCCAGGAGTCTCTGCCCCTGGGGGTTCAGTCTGTAAGGCCATAACCTTACCCTCTACAGTATTTCTTGTGCTTCTGAAACTCTACAATTTCCCTAAATCTGACAATGGGTTATGTGAATGCTCTTCAAGTGGGCTTGGAATTTGGGTTGGATCCCTGTGACTTGTGGGACAAAACTGCCGTGACCTCAAGCGTGCGGATGCCACCATCCACAGACCCTCACTGCAGATGTAACGTGCCAAGGCAATGGGGTTTGCTATTTCCGGGTCATCTACTCATTCGGAATCTGATATTCCCCAGGGTCACTGTATGGCTCTAGCAACTGACCAAGTTGGCAACCGATATGCGGGCAACGACGAATAAACCCCACTCCACTGCTTCGGAATGGATCTGCTTAGCTGTCAGTATCTGTGCACCCCACAAGTGACAAACGTAGCTGTTACTATCACAAGTGAGCCCTGCGTTCCTTAGTCATAGTCTCACCCTGCAGGTGTTAGTCCAGGAACATACTGCTCCACATTTGTTCATAGGCAAGTATCCATAAATGCATGGACTCGGCCCGTCTATCTCTCATACTTCTAGCAGCAAATGTCTGCAGCGGTCATAAACTGGCCCCATAAGCAATGCGCTACCCCTCTCCCTTCTCATCTGTGTAGTAAGTTCCACTGTAGCTCACCACTGACGGGCCCGCTGTGCAGTATTCCTTCGGGTCTGGCACTAGTGGTGCAAGGTGTGTGCTTTGCTGCACCTTCTGCTCCCAACGTCAGTAGGGTGTTCCGTTATCCCTACAATGTTTAAGTTTCATCGCGCCAGGGGCTTTCCTCAATGCCCTGCATACAACTTTCTGGGCTGCAGTCTCACCTCTTGCTGCCTCAGTCACTGCAGAGCACCCAGCGCTGCGTAGTCGCATGATGCCAGTTTCTCTGCGCAGCCAAGCATGAGCTGCCGCCCACTGTCACCGGTTCCTGCAGCTCTTCTCCAGCCTCAGCAGAAAGCTGTGGGATTCGTACCCCGGTTGCTCTTCGCTGCACGCTCCTGGCCAGCAGATCAAGGGATTGGGCACAGTGAAGGATTTATTTAATATCTGGATGTTGCCGGGCTAGAGCTCTCACCCTAGGCTGCTATTTTCGTTGCTGCTCAGCAGCACCCCCACCCCTCAGTACATCTTTGCCGCAGGTTGACTCATTACTTTCAAAAGCCTTAATGGAGACCTCTCCTGCTAGAACCCAGGTAACCTCTGCTCCAGGTTCATTCTCTACATTCAGCAGCTTGATCTGTTGTAGTTCCAGCTCTGCCACTACTTTACAGTAATCTGAGGTCAGGTGGCACGCTGGCAGAGGAGCCACAGATTCAACAACTGTATTTGAGTGGATCAAGATGGATTAGTCCTCGAAGTAGGGACGGGCTGGAGAATAGGTGGCAAATGTTCCTGGGTTAGCTACTGTTTAAAGAGGTTTTCATAGGCCTGTAATGCATTGGGTTCTGAAAATGGGCAAAAAAGCAATCTTCAGTCTCTTGTGCGCCTTGACTGCAGATGAGGCCGCTCATGTGACCTGGCGGAGGAGTTGACTGATGAGGTTTGACATGACAATGTTGTCCCTCAAGGGTTGAACATAATAGTGTTCAGCAGACGATGACGGTGGTGGGTGGGGCAACAAACTTGCATTGGAGCTGACCACTCCACAAGAGGCGCAAACTGATTTGTTCTCAGCGAAGTGCTAGATACGGAGCGTGGTGTCGCCTCAGACATGGAGTTTGCTGAATCTGGAAATGAGGATCAGCCGTTGTCGTTCATTTATTCTCCCGTTTTTACTCACGAAAGGAAGTGCATCACGCCTTCATGGCAGGCTAACCGTATGGTCCTTGCGCCTCTGAGCTTCGGCACTCTTTAGCCCTCTAGATAAGAGGAATCTTGAGAAGAATCACCCAGTTTTATTAGCTTCTCATTGAGATCCTATGGTGAGCTGGTGACAACTTTGGCTGTACAGGAAAAATGCTCCTGGACCGGGAAACATCTGCTGAGCCAATAGCTGAATTGTGTAAAAAAGAAGGGGTGAGGCGCACACTCTAGTTCCCAGCTTAGATACCTGCTGAAATTTACTGTGTTCTTCTCCTCCAAGCGCTTTCATGTCTGAGGCAGTCTTTTCAGGTGTTGCTATTTAGTGTCCATTTTGTTCTCAAAGGATTCTGGTAGCTGAATTAGCCGCATAACTGGGATCCTCATATTTCTGGTGATCCTATATCTTGCTGGTGCATTTAACCCCTTTGTGGGTAACCTCTGTGAAGACTTCGGTATACTTAGTCCTGCAAGGCGGTACCTCTGGCGCAGGCCTCTGAGCCAGAACTTTGAATCTCTGACCCGGGTTCCCTGAAAGAAAATCGCCTATCAAACTGTGTGGTAGGTCAGAAGGAGGAAACAAATTTAATAGGTGCCATTTTCAAAAGGATTATTGGAAAATAATAAAGAAAATGCCCATCGTTCCCTAGCTTAAGGGTTTCTGGGGTGCTTGTCATCGGTGGTGACGGCCACAATCCAAAGTCAGTCCTCCGTCCGAAAATAACCTTGGCTGACCTACCACTATTACTACACAACAAAAGACCAGGAGATTGACTCCCTTCCCCCGGATTGCTCTTCAGCAAAGTTTTCCTTAATGCAGGATCTTCAGATAGCAAGAGACTATATCCCGTAATAAGTCCTTCAGTTCTCTAAAGGGGCTTTTCCAAGCCTTTGTATTGTGGTTCCTTTGACTCTACATATTCCTCTCTAGAGTTCCTCTGATTCAAGTCTCTGAATATATGTTGTGCTTCACAACCCAATCTTCTTTTTTATGACAAATCTGTTCCTGGAACAACCCTCTTATGTTATTTCTTAATGCCCCAGGACTGCAGGCCATTACTGCATAAGGTAATGCTCCCAGGGTCCATAGTTGGAATGGGAGAAGGGACTACATGTAGTCCCTTTGCTCCTTCCATGGCGGCCATTGAAGTAAAAATCACCACCATGGAACAGGGAGAAGGGACTACGTGTGGTCCCTTCGCCCTTTCCATGGTGGCCTGAAAGAAAAAAATGAACGAAGACTGGCGCAAGGGACGCACAGCAACGTGTGTGGGCTTACAGTGAGGTAAGGCTCGCAAATTCACCAATCTGTGAAAGTAACCTGCGCCGGGTACTAATGTTTATCTTCTCACTGAAACAAGTAGGCTGAGTATTTGACTCTTGCTCTTTTTGTGATCTTGCCATTCACTGAGCCGAAAATGATAGTCCCTGAGTGATTTTCATTTTGTAAAATAATCTTGCCGTTCACTTGTAGTAGGATTGCTCCGATCTTTATATTCCGATGTCCGACACACAAGTATGACTGTTCCATTTATCTTTCCCGCCCCTTTCCTTGGCTCTCCCGCTCTCCCCTTTATCTTTGGTGTAATGGGGCTGCGTTACCAGGTCAGCGTTCTTCTTGGTTTCCATTCCATTTCCCGTAAGGACGGCTTGGCTTTCTTCAGTTTTCCCCTTTGACATACTTCAGTGTCCATGTGTGGCATCGTCAATGCAAGGGGTCTTCACTCTCTCCCCTTCCTGGCCACCACCTCTCGTGCTCTGTTCCCTCTTGGGACACTTTTCAGGTCAACGGACCAATCCCGGTCTGTCCTTGGCACACTTGACATCAGGCACGTCAGGGTTTGGATTTCTCACCAGTGCTGTTTGAATGTCCCTCCAGGGACCACCAGCCTCTGGACAATTCTCCAATCTGTTCTCCAGATAGTGCACTTTGTGTCTCCTGTTTGCCGATGCGGAAACCAGTGTTCGCCCAGAGTTACCAGCTTCCCTCTGCTAGCCAGTTTAAAACTCCTGGTTCTCCTTTATGGTTCTCTTGGCCCTCCCACCTTTATTACGCCACACTGGGGCTTCTCAAGATGGTCCTTCCTTTGTGTTGAAATTGTACTCTTTATAATTCTTTAAGGTTTCTCCGTCGCAGTGCTGAATCTGTGTCCTTGGCCCTTATGCATCTTCGGGGCCTTGACATCCCACACCAAATCTTCATCAGTGATTGACAGGTTCTTTATCACTCCTATGTTCTTACTCTTCATATACCAATAACCTATGCAAGCGGAGTCTAGTTTAACTGTCAGTTGATAGGGTATAAGGACAAGGGAGTTCTTAATTGAAAAGGAAGTGGTTATCCCCAAGAGGTCGTCCTCTGTGAGGTACCACTTACTGCAACCTCTATGTGGAATGTTGCGTAGCGGGCTCACCGTCCTAGCCTCCCAGGAATGGGCTCTCACCCACACCCCACCTCCTTTCGAGAAGTGACTGAATCCCTCGATTCATCACATGTTTCTTGATCTCATGTTGAAAGTGTTGGGTTGCTTGAAGACCTCTTCCCACAGTCAGGAGTCTGCACATAGTGTCACAGCAAATGCACCATGCATAAATGTTCTGTCCTATACTTGTCGCAGGCCGTAGCATATGCTTGGTCACAGGCTCTGCCTCCCCAAGCCCCCACCTCCAGGCCTCATACCTTTGTGGGCAATTTCTCCTCCACCCCCACTTTCTTCTGTCAGAATTCTTTCCCTTAGTCTCCGGCGTTGATGGCCGCCTTATGCTGGGTTAATAGAGGTTTGCCTCCTGTGAGTTGTATACTAGAAGTTATTCTGTCTCTAATCTGTACAGACTCTGCATTTAGTGCCTGGCCCGAGAACACAGGTGGGACACGTGATTCGCCTGGGACACACAAGTTCAGGCCTGTTAGGAAAGATTTCGTAATTGTAGGGAATTTTCCTTCCATGTGGCAACCCCTAAACTTTTTGCTATTGTTTTTAACCTTGTTCTTGACTTTGCCAGAGAAGTACAGCCTTCTGCCGCACTTCTCTGGGCTTTCGCTCCTTTTCTTACGGGGAAACTGACATGCCCTTAAGACAGTCAGTACCGGGGAACGTGGTTTCCCGTAGTTTCTTTAATCGTGTCGCCATTTTAGTGCAACACGACACAAGAGGGCACTGTAAGCTAAGTTACAGCTCTCTTGGGTCTCTAGCCTTCTACAGGCCCTAGATACTCTTTTAGGATGGTATTTGATCGGTGCAAGTCATTCAGGGACTCGAATGGTGGCAGCGATCGTTTTGTTTATTTTGAGCTCCTTTTGGCGTTCTGAGCACGTTTTTGCCCTGAACCCAAAATGGTGGCCTGGCTCTCCAAAATGGCCAGACCACGAGGCTCCTTTGTCTTGTCCACTGACCGTCTTGCTCCCTTCACCTTCCCCAGGTCAGACGACCCGGGGCCTTCCTTATTTGGGCATGTACTTTCCCGCGAAACGTGGTTGCTTTCGCGGGCTTCTACATGTCGTTTGTGTGCCTCCAGGGTGTGGGCTGGGATGTCTGGTCCCAATACACATCCTGGGTGCCAGAGAGTCTGGGGTGGTGTGAATGCCTGGGACCACCGTGGTCCGTGATTGGTCCACGTATGGTATGTGTTTTGATGAGCGGATCTCCCATTGGCTCCCCTCCGTTTTGGCGCGAAGGGAACCGTGGATAAGAGGGAGCTGGAAACACCACTGCCATGTCGATCTCCTGAGTTCTCACGAACGAAGGAATACAGGAGCCAAGTATCCTGCAACCCAGAGGCTGGACCGAGGAATCGCTGGTGACCCGCTGAAGGAATCCTCCTTTGCACTGCTGTCGTCCTGTGAAACCCTTTTCCTCCTTGGATCGAACCAGAAGGCCTGTACTGGTGCTTCGACCTTTGGAATAGCAGGAACAGCTATTCCCGGCGACTTCATCATCTCCTGCCAAGTAAGCCTTCGGAAGTGTCTCTGGGCCATCCAGTTGACTGACCAGCTTACAAGGGAGTCCTGCTCTGTAACTGCCGCCAGGTTGTGCTGTATTTCGAGTCCTTGTCACTCTCCCACGCTTCGTACGCTTGGCGTCCCCAGGTCTGAAGGGAGGAGTGTACATTTGGCTTGAATACACACAGCCGCTCCGTTGTCCTGCTGCGGCAACAAAACTGTGCTGGTTTCGTCGATTGGGACGTCTTTTTGCTCTACACGACTACAAGGCGTTCCCTGCTCTTCTGAACCTGCCAGCTGCTGAAACTAACATGGAGAAGCCTGGGTCTGCTTGCTTCGGGGACCGGTGAGTAGCTTAGCTAGGATCTGGTCGCCCTCCTGCAGTATCCCATTGCTTTTCCCTGCTGTGTAAAAACAGCACCCTTTTGGCCGTACTCGCGCTCTGCTTCTGCCCGCTGTGGAGGCTGCGCTTGAGTTGCGGAACCTGTTCTCCTTCTGCTGTGCACTAACCCGAACTGCCTGACTTCCTCCGAAGAGCTTCCCCTTTTGCCCGTTGGCACCGGCGTGGCAGGTACTTTGAGCACAAGGCTCCACTCTTCGCAGGGCTCGGACTTCCATCTAGTTAGGTGCCTCTAAAGGCGAACTGAGTCAAAAGCGTTATCGCACTGCCTGTTTTCCTTTCCTTTCAGGTGGACTACATATTTCGTGCTTTAAACGCTTGCGACTGTGTATTTGTATATATATTGTGTTGATATGGTATGTGTTGGTTTAATACTGTGTTATTGTGATTTTCTCGCTACGGTCGTTGTTTTAAAGGCCTTAAAATAAATGTGTATCTATTTTTGATATAACAACTGTTTGGAGTAGTTTGTAAGCGCTCTTGCTTTGTGTGCTCATTGCGGGCTTTCAGTCACCCTCACCCCTCTTGAGACCTAGTCTTGACCGCCGCGATCGCTACCTTGATTGGTCTGGCTTGTCCAGAGGTTACCCTGTTCCAAGTAATTAGGTTGGCCTTCTGAACTTCTGCGCCACCAGGACAGAGTTCAGAAATCCGTCTTAACAAGGCCCACACTTGATGTCTCCAGCACTGGAATGAAGGCTTAGTCAGGTAGTGCCGGTGCACATTCGAGAATTCGTCTCAGTGCAGAAACATTGACTGGTAAGTAACTTCCTTTTTAGGGTAGCCTGAGCTGGCGGTTCCCCTTCAGAGACCCATGGGATTGGCCGGTCACACCCTTGCAGTACTGGAACTCGTCCCGAGGCCCTTGGGGCTAATTTGGATACTGGAGCTCGCACTGAGGCTCCCGACTCAGAGTTTAACTTTCATACTGGCAGCGCCGAGGTTCCCCGGTGGGGGCTAAATGTACCAGGGTCCCCCTCCGAGGTTCCCTCTAAGAGGGCTATACTCGGAACCAGCAAGGCTGGGGTTCCCCTGCGGGGGCTACATCTACTGCTGGTCTCCCTGAGGTTCCCTCCAGCTGGGCTAATCTTCCTGGTAGTGACGCAGCTCCTCTGGGAGCTGCATGCACCGGGATTGTCCGCAAGGATCCCTTTTTGAGGGTTAAGTCTGAGACCGGCATCGCCGAGGTTACCTAACACAACAAGGTTCCAACCACCAAAAACCAGTCGGTGCGGTCGCAGCTCAAAATGGAATCTGCCACCTTGGACATTTCGTTTTCTCTGACTTAATAAGAGTCTTCTGCGCCAAAGGAGCAACCCAAATCCACTCCTAGTGCATCATCGGGACATGATACTTTGGGGTTGGTTCCACAGGCTTTAGGGGAGAATGATTCCTTTGCTCTCCGGTTAGAGGGGTCGGCTACGACTAGAATGTTTGTCTTTACTCTCTTTGCCGGTAACCTTCTCACTGCTATCCGTGGTTGTGCAGGCCCACTTTGTAGCCAGTTTCTACTGAGTCATGGTCACAGCCTACTTCATTTCAGAGACCTACTCCTCAGCAAAGGTTGCATCAATTGGAGGAGACCTTCTTTCAGAGGCTGCACTCGCTGATGCATTCAGACCCTATGAAGGGGCATTTCAAAGGCATCTAGAGATAAAGCCAACCCCTTCAATGATCCTGGATCCATCTCCGGTGCAGCCCCAATCTATGCCACCACTCGCATGTGACCCTGCGGCTCCTCTGATTCAGGAACCGGCTCCTCTGCCGGCACCAGCCTTGCAGGCCCGAGCAGGTATATACCTCAGAGGAAGGGGAGGGAATCCCACCAACAGCTTTTCATGACAGCTCATGGACCTTATGGGTTTCCTCAGGGACACATTCACTCAAGAGGTCTGACAGAATGGGGATTGTCCTGCACAAGGACATGGTAGCATAGGTGAAGAGCATCTGGAGTAAACCGCATTTGGTCACTCCCACAAAACATCTACTTCTGTTTATAGGCTGTGCAGACAGAAGAGGTTGCGCTATCGGCCTGCCCACAACTGTCTTCTGTTGTGGCTGCAGCGTTGATTTTTGCGAAGCCGGCATCTGCGTTGTCCTCTTCTGCGTCATAGGAGCTCAGCAAAGAGGATTGTGTCCTTGAGGTCCTGCGCAAGAAGGTGTTTGCAAACTCTGTCTTGCAGTTTAGGCAAGCCAACGCCATTTAGCGCTGCTTGCAGCCTCCATTCAACTGCTATGGAAAGATCTCTGAGTTTGAGAAGTGCATTCCTCAGGACCGCTATGACGAATAGAAGGGCGGTCTGGCGGACCCTAGAATGGTTGCACAGGTCCTCCTTGGAATGGCTGCGCACAATGTGGACACATCAGCTAGGGGTGTGGCGTTTGGCACAAACGTTTGCAGTCAGGCTTGGCTGCACGCTAACAAATTCACAAAGGAGGTGCAAGATAAGGTGCTCGACCTTCCGTTTGATGGTGTGAATCTATTCCACAGCTCGACAGACTGGCTAAAAATAGCTAGTACCCTAACAACAAAGTTATTGGTGCTGACAGTCTGACCCTTTCGAAACAAGCATCTTTGTTCCGATTGGAAGTGCAATCCAGGTCTTTTTCTGGATTTAAGGAATTCCAGGAGCAAAAGGCGAGAACGTCCAGTACGCAGCGGAAGAAGCAGCAGAATTCGGCAAACGGGGTTTTTTCTCCCACCAAGCTACATCAACCAGCTCTTCCACTGTCGAGAGATCCAAATCATGGCCTTGCGCGCGGTTCTGACCCTTGTCGACTTCAATTTGTTTCCTCCCACTTCAAGATGATTACCCCATGCAGATCTGGTGTGGCTTGCAGCAGGAGGACTGGATCTGTGCAATGGATCTAAAAGATGCTTACCTGCATATCCCTATATGGGCCTCATTGGAAATGTTAGCGATTCTCTGGGTGAGCACCATTTTCAGTTTCAAATCCACCCTTTTGGTCACAGCTCACACTCAGTGTTCCCATAAAGTATGGGCGATGTTGCCTCTTTCTTCAGTCTCCAGGGTATTCAAGTCTACCCGTACCTGGCTGCTAAGGGGGCTATCCCCGTAAAAAGTGAACTCTCACCTTCATTACCTCCTTAACATACTTTGACATAGGTCTTTCAGTCATCTGGAAGAAGTTAAACCTGACCCTGTCAACGCTTGGTCTGTATAGGCTTCTTCTGGGACACTCAGGAGGCCAAGGGCTTTCCCGAGAACTTCCTACTCGGGGAAACCAGCTCCCTTTTTTTATTTTTTTTATTCCAGCAGCGCCACAGCATGGTGTTTTCAAAGGCTGTTGGGGCTGATGGCCTCCGGCGTCTAGGCATTCCCGCTAGTTAGTTTGAAATTGAGGAGACTCCTGACGTCAGGGCTCTCCCAGTGGCAGGTTGTGGATCATCAGTCAGTTGATACATATTCCTCAGGACTTGACTCAAGACCTTCTCTGGTTGGCAGATCCCCAGAATGCATTGCAGGGGCACCATTCCACGACCCGTTGCCCCAGATGTAGATTATGTCAGACTCCTCCCTGCTGGAATTGGGGAGGCAGTGCTGAAGGATCTCAAGGTGTTCCACCTGTGGACAGGGGTGGTCCATTCCCATCGCATCAATTATTTGGAACTGAAGGCCATCTTTCTGACAGTCTTTTCTATCCAATATTCAGGGCAAAACTGTCTCTGTTCTGCATCAACCAGCAGGGGGTCACCCGATCTCCTCACCTCATATGTCTAGCTCTGGAATTGTGGGAATTGGCAGTTCGCTCATTCTAGTTGCACCATGGTGGCCAGACCGGTTCTGATTTTCGGACCTAGTCAACCTGACGAGACAGACGCCAGTATCTTTACTGCAATTTGCTGTCATTGGAGGAGGGAAAGATTCTTCACCCCTCGCCACAATCGCTGAGCTTGACAGCCGTTCATGAGGTCAGATGCCTAGGTCAACTGGGACTCTCGGGCGACAATGCAAATCTTGCAAGTGGCCCGGAAGGGTTCCACCAGAGCGCAATACAAGAGCAAGTGGCTAAGATTCTACCACTGGTTGTTAAAACACAAAAAACCTTGATCGGCCTCTTTGGATGATATGCTTTCCTTTATTTCTTACTAGGTGCAGTCTCGCAATTAGCCCGACACCAGCAGAACTTACTTGACACTACTGGGTGCCTATCTGAATTCAGACAGCCAAATCTTCTCCATCAGGAACCTGGTGAAAGGTGTCATTTTGAGGGTCTGCGCAAGTGGTTTCCAGTGGTCCAGCCGCCTCATCCCAAATGGGATTTAAATGTTTTAAACGCCTTGTGTTACAAACCGCCAATGGCGTCACCAGATATACATTTTCTGTCTTCCAAGACAACATTCCTGGTGGCTATTCCATCAGCTAGGAGCATAAGAGAAATACAGGTCCTAGCGACAGATGAGCCTTCCACAACCTTTCACTGAGACATGGTGGTGTTACGCACACACCCTTCGTTCCTTCCCAAGATCTCTGAATTTCATGTTAACCAGGAGAGCCCTTAAGTTCTACCTCGACAGGACTAGGGAATTTAAGAAATCTCAACTGTTACGTTCCGAGGGACAAGAAAGGGCACATTCGCTTCAAAAGCAACCATTGCCAGATGGATTGTGGCAGCCATTCTGGAAAGCTATTCCATACAGAAACAGCTGCAACCAAAAGGTCTTCATGCCAACCTGGTTGCAATTCAAGCAGCCTTGGTGGCAACACAGAGGCAGCAACCTGGGCCTCACCATCGTCCTTCTGCACTGTTTCCTGGATATGCGCTCAAGAGAAGACGCTCAGTTTGGTCAGGTGATATTGAAAAATCTCTTCGGCTAAATTAGTAAGATTGACCTTCCACCCTTTGGGAGACGTGCTTGTGAATCTCCCACAAGTATGGAGGAAAGAGGACGGAACATGGGAGTAAGGAAATGTTGCTCACCGTAGTGACTACTGTGCTCTTAGTCCATAGTTCCCTTTCCTCCGTCCCCTAACATGTCCTCAGTTACGTCGTACCGACCTGTGCTTGCCTAAAAGGCGCTAAGGTGCAAGGCCGGAAGGTGGTGTTTGAGGAGCCGGAGCGTGTGGCAAAGCATGCGCTCGGGTCCGCAACATAAAAATAGACAGAACATGTTTGTATGGTGCTACAAAAAGATCTGGTACCTTCCTGAAGGACGAAATGAGCCAAAGTATGGAGGAAAGGGGACTATGGCTTAGGAGTACAGTAGTCATTACAGCGAGTAACTTTTCCTAATATTGGCATAAGCATTGGAGGGAAAAAGACACTAACGGGGAAACGGGAGGAAAAAAGGAGGTGACAAAAAAAGGGCGAAGTGTTGCGTACTGACTGTACATGGAGACACTTGATGTGCAAAGCCACGGACTGAGCTGAGAAGGGGTCATGGGTACACATGTGCCTGGCTTTGCATCAGAATAAAAGGAAAAAATGTTTTTGCTGCTCAAAGCCATTTGGTCCTATCCCACTGTGAAGGAGTGCCATCTGGCAAGGGTATAGCTGGATTTTTAAAATTTGTATTAAATATAAAACTATGCAGGGAATCTCTCTGAAAAGGTGGCCCGCTGATCAGGACCCCCACCTCCCACCGTCCCCAAGCTACATGCTAAATGCATAGTGTACACCTGGGCACTGCTGAATCAGTAGCCAGATCTGCAGGGTCTGCTCCCCAGTGGCACAGAGCAGGTTCAGTGAGCACAGGTGCTCTCAGCTGCAGGAAAAGCTAAGTAATTGATATGCACTCCTGTTCCCAAAACCACATAACTATGAGTTAACTCTCCTGATGGCAGTTTTTCAAATTTTGAATGTAAGTTTTATACCAGAGTTTAAGATCTGATGACTAGTATCAATCATGCTTTGTACAGCCAGATCACCTGTGGCAAGGTTATGTGCATTCTGGTTCGACATCCTGGCCCTACCAAGTGACAGGGCAGGAGTCTTGATGGCTATGCCTCTCCTTTTGTTTCTTGAGGTCTCCCAGCAGGAGCTGGCCTGGGAAACCGGCATCAAAGGGCACACCCATCCTAAAAGGACTAGCCTCACACCAGTGTGCTGCGTACCAGAAGGGCCTTTGATGCTAGCGACAAGGTAAGAGGGTGGAATTAGTGAAGAGGGAAGGAGCTCAGCATAGTTGGAGGGCAATTCCACCATCTTTTCGCTCTCCCTCCCTCCAGTTCTTTACTTCCTTTACCCTTCAATTCATTTAGCACACTGTACCTTGGGTGTGATGTCAGAAGACAAAGACCACTTGTCTTGCAGTGATAGTACCCTGTAAAGCTGGCTTGCTTTAGTCCAATCACCTGTGGACTTTTGCCTTTAAAACAAGGGGTATCCCACTCCTTTCTTGATTCACCCTTGAGAGTTGACTTTCCATAGTCCTCCACCAGTGAGTTGATGTTTTGCATGTCCAAGGGATAGGCAAGCACTATTCTATCCATCCTTGGGGAACCCTAGACTGGGGACTTTCAGCTCCTGAGAGCCAGGACAGAATCGCTGTAAAACCACTGTGCTGTGGTTCAAGCGCGTTCAACCATATCTGACCAACAGGGACCTCCAGTGCTGCCTTGGCCACTCGACAGATCTTTAAGCCGCTGTCTTGCGCACCATTTCAAGTGCATCAACTTGAAGCTCCCAGGTGCATCTGCTGCTTTCGAACTGCCAGCATCCTCACTGCCCACCGACAGTCGAACTAACCCCGGTGGCTTGCACGAACAGCGACAATTGAAAGCTGCGTTGAATTACCCAACTCGGTATGTGCATCAAGTTGCCAGCGTTCAACATTGAACCGAGGTTTGAATCGACCCGGTTGGGAGTGCTGCATTGAACCAACTGCATAGAACAATGCATGTCACTAGCATCGTCTACATTGATCTGACTTTCATGGGCCTCAGAATGCATCCTATTTCAAGCATGGTTTCGATCAGCAATGACAGCAGCCGTTTTTAGTGTTTACGTGCCAATCATGTAGTATGTGGTTTGAACTGATCTGTGCGTAGAGCCTTCCATGACTAGGGTCATATCACCCAATATTGAGCCTGATTCACAGAAGCGTTTTATAATGGCAAAACCCCATTGGAAAACGCTCTGTGAATAGTGAATTGGGGCCATAATGTCTCCTTTGCATATGGATTTAAGAGTCTTAAGGAAAGAAAGCATGCACTCTTCTTCTGCTATGTTGGGAGTCCACCGTGACCCTCCTACCCTGAAAGTCCCTTTTGACCATACAGCTTCCTGTGGGGTATTTTTTCACTAAAAGATTGCTTGAAGGCCATCTCCTTATGAAACCGAAGGGCCACGCCTGCTCGCTTGCTTTCTGCTGGGGTGTGACATTGGACAGGATAGTCCCTGTCGCAATCTGAAGTGGTCTGTGTGTAGCAGGTAAATCCTGTAAAACTGCTACATTGGTATGTATACGATGCAATTCCCTAAATAATTGTAGCCTCTTATTGGGCGTGTTTAACCCCTGTTAGGGAACCAAAGACATCAGCCATTATCTCCCACCCAACACCCCTCCCTCCCACCCCCATCTTCCTCTCGATCATTACCCCATGAGTCCCCGGTCTAATAGATTGATTTAGTTGCCATGAGACTTCGAAACGCTAGAATTCAAACAAAATAGAGCATCTGAGACAGAGTTTCAAAGTTGCAAGGCAGTATTTTAATATACACATACAATACAATCTGTATGTTCTACAATGAGCTCTTTATGCTTGCCTGTTTTTGCTACCTATGTAACTAAGCTCTGTTTGCTATCTATCTAAGTTGTTGACCTCTGTTCTTATATCAATGTAGCCAAGTTGTCACCCCTCACTGTAGCAAGCGCCGCAATGCTCCTAAACTGTTGTGCACTATACAAATCCGAATAAATAAATAATACACTTGAGTGGACTTCAGGTACAACCATGACCAGTATTTCATGGAGAAGTGAAGTACCTGAATGGTTCATAGTGTTGCTTTTCATACACACTGAGACTACATCAGCATAGTTAATTTGTTATTCTTTTGCAAAAGATATTAACGCAAATGTTTAAACTACATATACAACAATTCAACCAATCCTGATCGAATCTCAAGTGGGTAAAACAAACTGTGTATTCGGCAGATGTTCTTGCTATGTCAAGTGTTTTTACTTTGCTAATGGCTCAGTTATGTACTTTGTCCACCAGTTCACAGTCAGTGACTTATGTTTGAGGTCATTTAAACATAAACTCTGGGGCGTGGCCTGAGCACAGAGTAGAGGCGCCTGGGTTGAGCTGCTGTCGTGATCCTATGAGATCCTGATTGCTAGCAGTGAACTGTGATTTACGCGTTGCCAAGCACATCTAAGGCTGGGCGAAGCAATTCCCTGACCCCGCTGTGTAAAACTGGCGAGAGAGCAAATCAGTGCGTAAGTGGGTGCCCCGGTGCGGGCAAAATGGCGGACGCTGCCGCGGTTGGTCAATGAGGAGGAGGATGCGCCGTAACCAGAGCGGAGCCCGCACGGCCTGAAGCCATGGAAAAGGGACCAGTTTGCCGTCAACTTGAGCGCAGCTTCTGCGAAGCAGGTGCTGGCGAGCACGAACCAAAGCGGTCTGTGAAGGTCCGCCGATGGGGGAAGCGGCGACATACTGTAACAACCCTAACGGTAGTCTCATTCCTTGCGGCGTGTCAGGAGAGGCTGCTGGATGAGACAAGGCAAGGATCAACAGCTGAAGGCAGACAAATGGACGTCTGTGAGCCGGACCGATTAATAGTGAATGCTGAGGCAGTGGGTGCATCGAAGGACGAGACGAGCAGAGTCGTGGCATGCAGTGGAAGAAGCAGCCCCAGTGTAGTAGAGACTGCGGTGGTACTATGGCAGTGAGTGCCCCCTGATGTGTGGTTGGGGGTGGAAAGACCCGGGAAGTGCGCTTGGCTCCGGAAACAGGCACCACTGGCCCTAGGATGCTGCAAACAACATGGAGGTCCCGGGAACACTGGGTGCTGTTCCCCGGGTGACTGCCGAGGTTCACGGAGTGAACATTGTTTGGGGGTTAATTGAACTAACGGCTGGCGCTGAACAGGGCAGAACACACCCTGGGACGGCCTGAGGCAGCCCGCGCCTGTGTGCATACGTCCCCGCACTGGGTCAGCGTAACTGTACTGGCACCCACGGTGGTGCTTTGTGAAGTAAGCAGCGCCACCACAGGGCCTCCTCTTACAGTCAACAGCACACCCCTGTGAACTTTCAAACAGAACGGGCTTGAGGACAACATGACAAAATAAAAGCCGGCGATGCCGGGATAAGGGCGCACGGGTGTGCTGAGCATCAAGAAGCCAGGCAGTGCTGGAAAAACCCAGAAGTGTTGAAGTACAGTGGAGAGTCAGCTACCATTGCCACCGGGCTGAATATTGCAAAAACACACGGATGCACGCGGGCGCAGCAGTTTCAGGAGTGGTACGGTCAGTACACTGTGCAACCTGAGGCCCAGGAGTTAATAGGAACAAGACGAGGCGATCCACAGTGGCTGGGCAAGGAGTGAGGGCGGCCCAGCCACAGCGAGACACACTTAGCCTGGGGCGCTGGGCCTGAATGCACAATATCATCCAAGCAGGAATGACTGGCACACGGCTACATGGCGCTGAGGGACTGGCACTCCCCCCGCCCACCACCCTCCCCCTGGGAGTGGTGGCAGTGCCGCAGAGAACTCGATGTGGCAGAAACACCTGCAGACCCACGCAACTGGTGGAGACCACGCATGGACTGCAACCACTGAGGGACAATTTAAGGGAGGAACCGGATACCGGGCCTAGACTAGCTTAGGCCAGTGCGGACTACTGGGCTGTGAGGGTGAGGGCACGCTGCCGTGCCCAACAATGGGGACAAGCTTCTAGAGAGGAGCAGACGGATAGCCCAGTGTGAATGCCCTCTGACGCTTGAGGCAAGCGGCTGGCCCACTGTGAGTATGTGCTGATGCAGAGAGGAGAGACTGTGGAGTAGGCAGGTCCACGAGAACTGCATTTAGAACAACTGGAAGACAGTGAGTCGGCAAGGAAAGCGCCCAGGATCACAGGGTGAAGGGCTGGCAGTGGAACTGTGACTACCGCACTGGGAAGCCATGCAGCCGGAAAAGCTGGTGCAAAAACGGCACTAGCACCTGGTTAAGTGTGACCTCAAATTGTCATAAAGGCTGTCTAGCGTATGGAAATTGAGAATACAACACAGATTGATTACGTCCCTGGAGCATTTTAGTCTCACATAAGCAGACAACTGCACAACAGCAAGAAAGACCAATGCCAGGCTACAGTTTGGAGCTTCTTTCTGCGCAACTGCAAGCAAAGCAGGGCATGTCCCCATCCAAGGGGAAAAGGAAGTCCACAATCATGGACTCCTTTTTAACGCTGCCAGACCCCGCGAACCGTCGCAAGGCGATGCTGTGATGCAAAATGAACAGAGGACGCTGAAGTCGGGCGGTAAAGATAACCAAGTGCTGGAAGCAATTGCAGTATTACGATCTCTTATGGACCCCATTGAAGAGGTCAAAGTAGACATGCAGCAGATGTGACAAGATATGCACAGCCTGGCAGAAACGGTTACGCCCACGGAGACTGGACTATAGGAAACCACAGAGTACGAAGGACCTGGGAACCAGGTTGAAAGACCTGGAGAGGAGGAACGCAGCGCTGGAAGCACACTCAGAAGATGCTGAAGGGTGCGCCCAGCGAAATGTGCGCTTACTGGGTATTACGGAGCGGATGGAGGGCCCCAACCCCACGAGATTCGTGGAAACCTTATTACTACAAGAAATTGGTGCTGGCCAGCTTTCGCAGGCTTTTGTGGTGGAGAGGGCTCACAGAACCCTTAAAGGAATGGTTCGGTAACATTTTTTTTATTGCCCCTACGGATATTGCCCCTACGGATCTGCCATATGTTTTTAAGCCTAAGTCGCTCGATTTTAGAAAAATTTCCTGTGGACCTTACCCGAGTTTTCGTCCATTAAACGCACGCGAAAACGGGCATCAGGGAGCTGCCATTTTGTGATAATCCTATCACTTGCCGCATCGCCCTGGCTGACCTGCTTTTGCGGCACTAAATCATATCCCCCGCCCCTGAGCCTGACATTATCAAAACATTCATATTCCCCGCCTCTCTCCGTGGCGTTTCTGTGCTGCATAGGCAAACGCGCCCAGTCGTCTTCTACGTGACTTCACACATAACCCGGAAACCAACACAGATCAACTCGCAACACAGCGCACCACAATTCGGAATATGAAACTGTACTTTAAAGTCAAACGGCAACACGGTACATTTGGTAAAGTACATTTATTTGACATTAAATGTTTATAGAATATTCAGCAATTGCCATTTAACTCGGAATGCCATTTATTTTCTTTTATCTCTATCCGCAAAAACTGTTCCGTTTTATCGTGAGTCACGCGCTGTTCCTTTATGGTGCACAGGGTGTTGGTTTTCGTTAAAAGAAGCACTTTGGTTGCACGGTGAACTGCAAGGCTGTTCCATCAAGTAGGCACTAGGCCAGCGTAAAGGTTGATATGTTGCTTCTAGCCGCTAGTACCGCGTATGGGCATATGGGCCCTTGGCGATCGTCCCATAAGATCGTCAAAGTGGTGCAGTTGTTGACAAGAAGCTGCAGCTGGCGGTTGAAGAAGCAGTCTGCCGGGGTCTGAAACTGGTGGCAGTAGCAGTAGGGAAGGATATACCTGTTTTGAAAACATAAATTATAATTAGTCTCGCCAGCCGATCTTTAATAATATTATTCATTTTATTTATTACGGCCGATCTGAAACCATTTGCTTTCAAGGATAGTGCAATGGAGTATGTTCGACTCTAAAATCAATGCGAAAAGTAACAAAATAAATCGAGGTTAGCACACAATGAGAAATTACTGTTTGTCTACATGCATGTGGAATGTGGACCTGCATGCCCATGTACCCGCTACAAGGACGATCCCACAAACGTTTTCCTAGCTCTTCATTCATTTATTCATGCATCCATTCATTAATTCTTCATTCCGGTATAAAAGTGTCTAAAGAGTTACTTACATTATATTTGCAATTTCCATTGTGTCTCTGCGTAATGCAGTCCGTAAATCCCACTGTGCTCTTGACAACGATTTTTCGTATACTGAACTGACATGAAACTCGGTCTAGTTTCAGAATTTTCTGCCTTATCGTCTCTTACGTTATTGCACCCCCTCTCCCTTCAAATGAAGTTCTTTCGGCATGGTCTCGGTCTCTCGAGGTAAAAAAACAATAGAACCTTATACTGCCAGTGCGAGTTGTAGGCCTCTTCAGGCCGCGAGCTGAAAATCAAAGCCGCTGACCTTCACTAGAAATGAGCATACATTCTTTCTTTGCGACATCCCGTAGTAAAGCCATCTGTGAGAACTTGAAGTTTCGAATCCATCTATGTACTGCGCCTCAATGTGCAAATGTGAACTGGCTTCTCTCCGATCTGCAACGGCTCGCTTGGCGCGTTCTAAGGCCCCCAATTTTGTCCTCGTTGTCTGCGAGCTTTGCAGCCCCAAAGAACCATAACTATGGAGAGATTTAATTTTTGGGGGAAGGTCAGGGAAAGTATGAAGTACCCGAGGAGTTGAGTTGAAAGTGAGATTTATTGTTTTTTTTATTATTTGCAATACGCAAGCCTCCGCTCGGTTAACAGTGCGCAGCATTTACATGAGATTGCGACAATTAGTTACATCAACAAAAATATATACATACACATATAGACAAGGTCAGCAATATGAGGTGTATAGAGAGAGAATTCAAAGATGACACCCAGGTTGTTCGCCACCCAGGATGGTGAAGGTAGGGGTTAGGGTTAGCATACTTTGTATGTACACTGTACAATAACATTTATTTACAAAAAAGACAATCGTATTACAATTATTTAAACCGGGATTTGTACTTCACAACCAGCTCTCCTTTGGGTGGACATGGCAATGTTTGGTGGCAATGGATCAGTGCTCTGCACAGAAACGTTCAAAATTCCATATCTGTGCTTCTCTAATACAGCAACAATAAGGCTTTTGACAAAGTCGAACTCCATTTCCTCATAGACTGGTTTGATCACCCATTGCTCACTTCTTTTTGAAAAGGCCTTAGTGTAGCGAGGCATCCTTACATTACCCGTAGTCCTAGATTGTTCACGGCCGAGATTCTCGTTATAGGCCAAGACGGCAAGTAGAGTCCTATGTCTCATGCCCTGCATGCTGAAATGCAAGCGCTTTGGCCTGTACTTTAGGCACATATTGTGGAACACCTCCAAACCTCCTGTGTGACAGAATTGTCTGTCCCCACAAATCTCTTGATAGTTTTATCGAAAATAATCTTCTCAATGGCTTTGTGTGTCGGTGAAGATGGAATCAACCACTTCTTCTTCCGTGCCTCCACTGGGGACAAAGGGCCATGTTCACATTGGTGGAAATGTAGGTTTTCTGACCAGTGGTGCACTTTGGTACAGTGGTGTATTAGTGACCGCCATTTTTCAAGTAGTATTTCCACTGACCCTTCACAAGTTTTGGAGTTCCACCAAAGATGGTTGCTGATAGACTGGGACCGCTCTGAAATACTTTCCAAACCTTTTTTTTCCCCCTGCAGCCGAGATTTTCTTATTGTTTGATTTAGCAAGATGCCATACGTCAAATTGATGATTAATATGTGGGAACTGCTCTCATTGTCTTGGCAATTGAAACGTGTCTGTTCGTGGCTATGAGGTCTATGTGCATTCCCCCCGATTGTAGATATTCCACTGATTTTATAAATCCTAGTTTCTCCATGGCCACTGAGGATGTACATTGTGTTACCTGCACGACCACCGAACTCACAATTTTCTTACTATCCATGTCCTGAAAGTGGTAGGTGCAGTACTTGGCAGAAAATCCAGGGCTGTCGCACTGTCCATCGCCGGCTAGCCTGAATCATTTGCCTTCGAATGTACTTGCTAGAGACAATAGTTCAATTTTCCAAGCATCACTAATGGCCGGAAACAGATAATCATGTTTGTATTTGTAGTACTGCGTTTTTTAAATGAAATGGAGTCCCAAAAACTGAAAGAAAGACTCTAACTTTCTAAAACTGGAGCCACTAAAAAGTGATGCAGACCATGAACGTATAATTTAATCTACAGGCGGCATTTATTTTGACGTTACTGCCTTTTTTTTGACGAGTGACATGAATCAATGGCTTCCCACATACTTTCCCTCTAACGGAATGCCCGCATTTCAGTATACTTATAATATTCATCAAACAACTGTCGAATACTATGTATTTGCCCTCTTTCATTAGACTGTCATCCGGCGTCAAAGTTGTTTCGGCCTGTGACGTTGAGGACATATCACCACATTTGAAAGAAATATCGCAGCTATCAAGTTCTGATGCGTCGGTGAATGCTGCTGCTGGTTCATTCTGTCATTTCAACATCTGCTACTTCAACATTGATGGGAGAACACAACAATGTCGACAGCTTTTTGGTGGCAATTTTTTGGCGGGTGTAGATTGTGTGAATTGATCTGCGACTACTTCAGAGCTATCTTCAATACATCCAGTATCCTGTTGTGGTGGTGCGGTCGCACTGTAGCAATGGTCCAATACAACTTTGCTGGATTCCCCGGACACATTCATTTCATGTTCTGGCCATTGGACATGGGCATCTCGAGTGTCAACACGCTGCGTCTGAATTAATAGTACCTCCATAGTGTAAATGGTCTGGCAAGCAACATCTCTCATTCGCTTCGCTTCACTGTCTGTGTATGTATAGTTCGGACACCCACGGGTAACTAGAGGATAGATTGGAAAAGGGATGTTCAGGTTAAACACAAGATAAAGTATAGTACAATTGACTGGAAAAAACATAATGGTCCCCAGCACAAAAACATTTCTAAAGTTATGAACTGTTTGTAACTAACTTTATTTTTGTTTCTTTTCTTTGCAACTTTTTTGACTCGACCTTCAACATCTGCACGCTGTAGGTCCAATTAGTTTCTGCATCTCTTCCCTTCCTGTTGCGCTGCAACGACTATATTTTCTGTATCCGCATAGACTGCACGGAATGAGGCTCCATCGACTCCCTGAAACATAGTACTTTCATTACTATGTATCAAAATATTGTTAGCGTAAAATGCACGCGAGGACAAACACACATGTACATCTCAATAGCCAAACACGATTTAAACATTGTGTGGAACAATCAAAGGACAAGTATTCAAGCTCTGATGACCTAGTTCAATGGAGCTGTCAGTATCCATACCTCTGGCTCTGCACGGACTGCCACGAATGATTGTATTGAAGAGGATGCATCAGCAACTACATGAAACACAGTACTTGCGTTAGTATGGTTTTTAATATTGTAAACATACACGCACTTGGGGTCGACGGCACAGGTACATCTAAAGAGATAATCACAAATGATGCATTGTCTAAAAGAATCAAGGAATATCTAAATATGATCAGATTTCATCAATTTATTTCTCCGATTTCTTTACATCTGCATCACCTACAAGGGATGTTGTAATTGTAGAGGAAGCTCCGTCGTCTCCCTGAAACACAGTACTTGCGTTAATAGGGAAGAAAGTATAGCAAATGGAATCACGTTATATGATCACGCTCGATGGAGCTGTCGGTATCCATACCTCGTGCTGCTGAAGAATATCTATGGATGTTGTAAATGTGGTGCGCACATCCGAAAGCTGTTGCGCCGAGTCGTATCCGCATGGTCCCGCTTCCACTTCCCCTGGAATTACTTGAATGTCAGGCTCTGCATCAAGTGCGTGTGCTGACATTTCAACAACTGCCTGAAACATAGTATTTGCATTAGTAAGGATTACAATATTCAAAACACAACACACACTTAGGGTCGACCGCACAGGTACATATCAATGGCTAACCACAAATGAAACGTGGTGTAGAACAATCAAACGACAAGTGTTACAGACCTGATGATCACGGTCGATGGAGCTGTCAGTGTCCATACCCCGTGCTGCTGAAGAACATCTAGGGCTGTTGTCAATGTGGTGGACGCTTCATCATCTCCCTGAAAGACGGTACTTGCATTAGTATGGATAACACTAATTATAACTGAAAACAAACACGAGGGGATGGCAACTAAGGTGTATATCAATTGGAAAGCACTAACCAAACAATTGGTAAAATAATCACACGATACATACAAACTATTACTTGACATGCATAAAAGTCTGTAGCGGAATAGCCAAGTATGATTACCTGATACGCTCTAGATGTGGTTGATAACTGCGGGCACGTCACAGATGTAGAATGTTCTTGCTTCAGATTCAGTGGATAGTCCAGCAGTTGTAAAGGTAAATTATTGTTTGATAATGAAATGCAAATATTAAAAAATTGCCATGTAAACCGACAGAATACTTGAGAATAATGCTATTGAAAAGGCACAATATAGTACAGTTCCCTGTGCCCATAAATAGATTTCCTTTGGGGGTTATAAAATCGAAAAATAATTCATTGATAAATGTCATTATTCAAAAAGCTATATACTCATATCAATATCGAAAGTATTACAAGGGAGTATTACAAGGGACACAACACCTAAAATATCAATTAATCCATTCGGCTACCTACACACTACCGCAAGGCCTAAAGCTAAATCCGGACACTTGACTCACCAGTGGCGGAATATGGACGAATAGAGTTGGAATAGCATTTGCGAGCAATTTTCGTGTCGTTCGCCGTTTATTCTTCTTTGTTACCCAAGATGTGGCGTCCATGTTCGAGGAAAAGTGCCGGCTGCAGATGCAGTATCGATCACCCCATTTGTCCTCTAAGACTTGTTGGACTCTACTTTCCAGCTCATCCAGTGGATATCCGCAATGTTTGACCCATTCTCTTATCTGATCAACAGTTTTCGGGAATACATGCATTGTAGTGCCTTCAGATTTAGCATGGGTCTTCGAAGAGCAACCGCTAATCGAACAGGCAGGCATTGTTGCAAATTCTGAAAAGTAAATATCAAGATTATTATAAAACCTTGATGAATAAAAATGTAAAAGTAAATGAACCATACCATGTTCAATGCAAGGTTTGTTTTGGTCGCCGGAACTATACCAGTTCATCATGTGCGGCTTAGTATTTGCATAAATTACAGACATTTTTTAAATGATGTGACTAAACTCTGAACATGTGACTCGTCCCTGGGATTTTCTGTCTTGCACGAAAAGGAAACGTGCTTACATTATAGTCAGGACCCCCGAAGGATGCAATTCGATGACAATTGACACAAATGAAAATAAATAGATCTATTGGTAGCATAACAATTGAAACTCAAGTCAATAGCAATGAGACCAATGACCATAGCTCTATTGGGTACTGTAATCGCAAATAGATAGAAATGTAAAAAGGACCGAAATATGACTAGGATACATGGCCTTATCTTGACCAACAAACAGTTGGATTCAGCAGGCCGAGCAGTATGTTGCAGGAGAACAGGTAGATGGCCACAGGTAGCACACTGACGAGTTTGCTCGAAGCGGTCACAGATAGCACGACGACGAGCAGATTAGCATAGATCTCAGTGCTTCTCAGGTAGAAGGTTCAGAAGTTGACTTGCAAAGCACAAAGATATTCTCATGAGACGTATCAAGTGGTTTATAAAGTATTAGAAACAGGGGTGTGTTTGTGAATGAATGACGTGTGTATGTTGTGGTATTATGTGGTTTGCAGGGGGGCGGCCTGCCTCAGGGGAGGCCTGCCTGGAGACACAGGGTCTGAGGAGGCCATGTGAGCGATGGCCCCTGGGCATGGGATACCTTTTGAATTGTACATGCTGTTTGGCACCTTGGCCGTTTGCGCCTGTGACAGCCCCCCATGCCAGCGCTCATCCCTGGGTGCGAACCGCCTTTGATAGAGGGGGTGGGATGGATGGGCCGGTGGGCATGCAGGCAAGTGTGTGGGAGCGAGGGGCCGTCAGGCCCCTCTCATCCTTTATTTCTCAGTAGAAACTCGGACCACGTGCCTCCATTCGCCCCTTGCCCTTATGTGATGTTAACTTTGGTTGACATTCGCGTAGATGGGACCACTGAGCAGGACACGGGGCATCCATTTTTGTACCCCCTTTCCACTCCATCTTGGTGACCATGCCTCACTGCGCAGAGCACATGGCCCCCACCCTCGTTCCCACTCTGACTGGAAAACTCCAGAGGTATTTGCAACAGCTAATAAATGTAACACATCACTCTTCCTCTGAGATCACTGTCCTGCATGTGAACCAGCCTGAACTAAGCACATAGCTCGTTCATCTCCACAAACGTGTCCTTGCCCACGCACCCTCGCCACAGGAAACTTACTGCCATTCTGACCCTGTGTCCCTGCAAGGTATTCTCTTCATGTGCCAGACAACTGACCACACCATGATGCCCACCTAGCAGATCCCCAACTAACATTAGACCCCTACTGCAGTATATCGTTGCCTATCAATATGTAGTGCCACATACCGGAGATTCTTGTGAGCACAGACCCACACTTCAAACAGTGTATTATAGTGGTCAAGACCCTTAACCTAAGGCCTGTATAATCCAATGTTGATTGATGGTATAGATATGTGTGACTTTTATAGAGACATAACCGACTGAAAGACTTTGAACAAGTGTTATTTAGTGCATGCATTATTGAGAATATATTATGTTAGCTTAGATAGTGACCACCCTGCTTCACAGCGTCCTGACCTTCACCCATTCGGAGCACAGATGTCTGACGTCCATCCTTGAATGGAGACACACTTGATTCATTTAAAAAATCGAAACGACCGTTGTAAAAATATGTGGCGTTTTATTATGTATCTTATTTTGATGACACAAAAATACAAGACTTTACACATTGTACAGGTCAGGTTGCAGCACAGCGAGAGAAAATCCCCTGTACTGACCGCTGTCACTCGGGAACGTTTCTCTTATGGCACGAACGGCACAGGCGGGTATTACTCTTCGAACGCGGTGTCCAAGCCTCCCGTGAAGCCACCATGTAAAGGAACGATAGGCCACCAGCCTGTACCACCTGTGAAAAGGAATGAAACTGTTTTTAAATGACCAAGATAAGTTTAATAAACTTTTGTTTTCAATGACAATTCTTGTAACTAATGGCATTGTGCTTGGACATATGCTATCTAGACACTGCACACTAGTGAACGACTTTCATGCTTTACAATGATATGTATGTGTAATTTTGGATATAGTAGAAGACCATGAAACAGGAGTGGCATGACAAGCAGAGTATACTTACTCGTTACTCCGATTACGAGGACGAACAGTTGCGCGAAGTTCGTGCATAAGCACCATCATTATCCTCAACACAGACCGTGTGAGGCAGGCTGGCCTGAAGTCTGGCAGCTCGGTGATGCATTGCGGTCGTGGTTCGCCTTCCGAAATGTAGACCATGCATCCCGAGTTTTCACAGCAGCAGCAGTTCTCGTCCTCGGTTGGCATTAGCTCGCACCGATTGCATGTGCACCAGTTGGAAACACCGTCCATGCGACTAGGTCCAGACTCTTCAGCTGTTGAATCGTCCTCCCAACTGCCGTCCGAAGACCCATCGTTTTCGCGTGTTTCCCTTTCCAGTAGTTCCTCCTCTGTATACTCGGGCTCGTACATGTAGGGCATTATTGTAGCCATTGTGTGTTAAACAAACTAAAATATTTTATAGCGGTGGTACTGGTATCTGTTCACACGGGCTACAAGCAACGAAGGTAGCTGACCAGAGCACAGAAACGAGTCATAGAATACTCAAAGTAACAGAGGAATGGAATCGAAAATCTGCTGCTGTGTTGGAGGGGCGGCTGTTGGGGGACCTGGGGGGCGGGGTGGGTTTTCTCTTGGGGGGAAATGCATGAGTACATGGAAAGTAACGTGTGCAGCGTAAAGGATTTGAGCACAGTATGGGAGGCAATGAAGGTTCCAGTGTGCCCAAGAAGACATCTGGGCACACTGGAAGAAATGGGTCTACCTTAACTGGGCAAAACGCAATGTACAGTGCTAGAGCGGGAGATATCAGCTGTAGACATAAGCAAAGCTATTAGATCACTGGCTACAAGCAAGACTCCTGGGAGCGACTGACTCCCTCTAGAGTTCTATAAAACGTATGAGTCCATTTTTACTCTGTTGCTAGAAGGCTTCAGGGAGACATACGAAAAGGAGGTCCTACCAGGGAGCATGAGAGAAACACTAGTAATCCCGATACCCAAGCCAGGGAAGGCCACGAGTGAGTGTGACTCATACAGACCACAGGCAATGTTAAATTATGACATCAAGATTCTTACGACTATATTAGCCAAGAGGCTATCCAGGGTTATTGGTGACCTGGTACACAAGGACCAAAACTGCTTTTTCCCAGGCAGCAATACGGCCATGAACCTGCGCCGACTAAAGCATGTTATGGCAGACAAAAGGGAGCAATACGCGATTATCTCGTTCGATGCAATAAAAGAATTTGACTTGCTATCTTGGGAGTGGTTGCTAGCAGTACTGCGGTTGGTGAACAGTTTAAGTGGGTCAGGATACTGTACACTGTGCCAGTGGCAAGGGTCAAGTCTGGGAGGGTGGTGTCATTACTCTGGGACATAGAGGGGCACAAGGCAGGGGTGCCCGCTGTCACCCAGGCTGTATGTGCTATGGCTGGAGCCGATAACCATTTACCTTCGAAAGCAGTTTATGGAACCAGGTATTCTGGTGGGAGGCGTGAGCCACCTAGTGTCGCTATACGTGGATGATGTACTATTGTACTTGAGGGACCCGCACCACAATGTCCCAGTGATTCTGGAGGTGCTAGATAATTACGCTAGGGTCTCTGGGATCTGCTTCAGGGAAAAATCCTGCATATTTCTGCTGGCGGGCCTACGGGGAAGAGATGTGGAAGAACTGACAGCCGTGGGGCTCCTGTGGCAACTGGAAACTCAAGTATCTGGGAGTGCGCGTATCGCACACACCGGAGCAAATGCACGAGAACAGCACAGTAGCATTTGTAAAGGGCTTAAGGAAATCCATGGGGTTCTGGTCTAGGCGGCTGTTGTCACAGATGGGTAGGGTGGCCATCACCAAAATGATAATTCTGCCAAGGTTCTTGTACCACTTTCATAACGTCCACTACCATATTAAAGCCTTCATTTTCCATTTGCTGGAAGTTATGCTACGCAAATTCTTGAGGGGTGCAGCCAGACGCAAATTGTCCCTCGCTACGCTATGCCTACCTTACAGGAGGGTAGGGTGCAACTGCCAGATCTTGAGAAATACTATCTAGCAGCTCAACTTAGTTTTGTAACCAAACGGCGTTCAGATTATGCTACATCAGAAACGGAACTACTGCAGCGACTGGTGGCCCCGGTAGGCTTAAAAGTAGTAGTATGGGTACCACTGGGCTGCTTGGGGAACACTCCCATGATTGTAACATTGGGGAGAAAGGTGTGGCATAGAGTCATGATGCTGCTGAAACTTGACCATCCCTACTCGCTTGAGATCCCGATCGCAGCGGATGTCTGCAGGGATAGAATGGACCTAGCAGTGGTGAGGCATTGGGAAAGGTGGGGCATTTGCACTTGGGGACGTGTATGAGGGAGGTGTCTTCAGAGAGTTTGAATCCCTCTGGGAGAAAGATGGATTGGCCAACGGGCAATTTTTGTGGTACCAGAGAGCCCGAAAGGTGGCTAGTGGGGAAAAAGGGCCTGAGGAACCGGTAGCAAGCCCCTATTGACTCTAATGTACAACCTATGTGACGGCTGAAAGCTGATGACTAGATTATATGGCCTGTTGGTACATGGACCAAACCGTAAAGGTGCGATGCTGAAAGAGAGGTGGGAGATGGACCTGGGAGTGGACATAACGGAAAGAGAATGGGAGAGGATACTGATGTACTCTCGAAGTCTCGAGGAACTCCAGATTTCAGCTGATCCAGCTGAATGTCTTATACCACACGAGATGGCCAAATTCAACAAGGGCACATGGCCGCAGTGTCCCTGGTGTGGGGAGGAGGAAGCAAGGCTGATGCACATGTTCTGGGGATGTGTACAGGAACAGTGGTTCTGGGCACAGATGGAACAGGCCTGCATGAAAGCTGGGGTAGTACGATATGATTGGACCCCGAAGGAATGCTTGCTGGGCGCATACCCACGAATCAGCAAATTCCAACATGTGGTCAAATTTATGGACATGGTGTGCATACTAGCCAATGGCCAAAAGAACCATTGCAATGGCTTGGAAATCGGCTGGATGCCAGAGGTATGTATGCTGGTACAAGGAACTGGAGCGCTGGGCAGAGGCAGAGACTGGGGTGTGGGGGTAGCCAGATCAGAGGCAAATGTGAGTGACACTTATGAAGCCTGTAAAATACTCATATGGGACATTTTCCCTCCATCCATCCGATGATAAACCCAATGAATGCCTATGGGCTTTTTCTGGGACAGCTAACTTTGATGAGAGCAGCACACAGTTGGCGCTGACAGAGAGGGTTGCCCCTAATGGAAGACCGTAAGTCTCGCCTAGTACCCCGCTCACCTGTAGAAGGTTAATAACATCTAAAAACATGTGTACTGTCAAGTGGAGAAGTTTCCTGTTTGCTGTTGTGTTTTGTTGTTAATAAGTCAGTTTTTGTACATTCGAACAAGCAGCAAGTATGATGCACTTCATATATATGCAATTGGAGTTACATAAATGCAATAAAACATTTTAAAATAAACACAAACGCGCATGCCCTTCGTTCCAAACAATGGTAATCCTATTGGCGCAAACATTCAAAGATACCTTCTATACCTCTGATAAGAATGGGGAAGGCTGAACTCTGATTCAGTGTGTAATTGACCCCTGCTTGGTGCGGTCAGCCTTTATATAGTTAACCAAGAGAATTAAACCATATTGAAACAAGCTTCCTTCCTCCGCTAAATGTGAGGACCTGCCTTTAATCTTATTTAACCTAAGTTCATCAGCGAATTGTAGAGACTAAAATGTACATTCCACACAGGCCCAGTCTTTTCTTGTAATACGTTCTTGCGATGACTAGAGGAAAAGGCCATGAATATATTTCTATTGAGTCGTTTGGTGAAATTGGCAAATGCAACCCTTTTTGGGCATCGCAAGGAAAACCGGGTTTTGGTCGCAAAAATGTATTAGTTTAGGGCTAAACAAATGCACACATTCTCCAGCATGGGGTCTGGCATGGATTCACATGCTCATGAATAGACCCATGCTGGAGAACAACAGTTACAGGTAAGTAACTTGTTCCTTCTATTCTAACAGCCATACATAGTTCATATTTCTGCCTTTTTGTGTTTTACATGTTGTGATCAACAATGTAGGGCCCCCCGATATTGCTTTGTTCTAGCCGTGCCATGGTCCCCAAAAACATATCCTCCCCAAAGGTGTCAACCTTGGCAGTGGCTATCTGCCCCTACCCTAGTGTCCCTTCTGGTGGGATCCTTCCAGCTAGAAAGCAAGCGGTTTTACCAACAGTGCAAATGTCTTTCCATGACGTGAATGGGAGGTGGGGGTTAACCACCCCCCCTTTTTATCATTCCTCTGAGTTTGGAAGAAGTCTTCCATGGGCTCTGGGTCCATTTTGTCCTTGTGAAGACCCACATATGCAGCGCCACACATCTTGGCCTGCAGTTTTCCTGGCAGGTTTGCTGCGCCATGGTTCTCGCTTCCGCCCCTTGTCTAGGGTGCTCTCTTGCTTGACTTATCTTGCTTCTTCTGTATTCTGTGAACTAAGACCCAAAAGCTTAGAGCCCTCCTCAGCCGCAAAGGCTGTGTGTATTCTTGAACTGCAGCCCAAAAGGGTCTGCGCACTCATATAGATATCCCTCTTGCTGAGCTCTTCTGTTACCAGTTTCATTAATCTCATCTTCGTTAAGGTGATCTACGTAACATCATACTATCTTGATAGGATATCCGATTTTTTTATACGCTTCCCCCAAGATACTTTCCTTGACTTTATAGTTGTGCATTTTGGCAACGAGGTCTTTGAGGGGCTTGTTCGTAGGATGGCACTGTCAATCCTGATTGGACCTACACTGAAATCTCTTTGATATTCGTTTGAGGAGCTGGATCATACATGTTTCAATATGATCTTTCGTTGCCTTCCTTCAGGAATCGTATGCAGAGATTATCCCTCCTGGCCCTATTTTTCAGGTCAACCCACTTCATCTGGAGAATTTTGGTTGTCTCTCGCAGCAATGCTAGTGTCCCGTTCACCGTGGGTAAGTCGGCCTAGAGCTGATTGAGGCTTCTCTCATTATGGTCAACCCGTTCACTCAGACTTGCAATGTCTCTCATATTCTCGACAATGGAATCTAGCATTTCGAATGGATTGTGTCCTCTCACGTATTCCTTAACTTATGAGATCTTTGTTTTCAGCTTCAGTTGCTTCAGAATTATTTCTTTTTCTCTCGGCACAGGGTGCTGTGTATCGAGAAGGTCGACTCGATGTCCCTAGAGGGATTCTATCTCGGCTGACGTCATTGTCGAAGACATATAACACATGCAGTACCCGTTGGCTTCAGTTCTGTTTTTCCGTGAATGTGTTTGCTTTGAGAATTACGGCAGGCTCGTTCTACAAAAGACGTTGAGATGGCCTCATCTTTGACTCCCGACTACTCCGAAGATGGGCTTCAAAAAGTGCCTAGATTGCAGCGCAAAAATATCCATCACGGACCTGCATAAAATATGCATCTTGTGCCTGGGTGTCGAGCTTAAGACCGCCAACTGTCGATCCTGTCAGTCTGACAGGTAAGGCCTTAAAAGAGCATAAAAGCCAAGCTGTCAGTAGGTAGGACACTCCCCAAATCCCTTTCCACGCCTTCAGAATTTGGCTCACCCGGTCACGTTTCGCTCCCATTCCTGCCACTCGGGGGCATGATTTGGGGTTTATTCCCTTCTGGACTTTCCTTCTGAACCTTATGCTACAGTGCTGTGGTGAATTGGGAGCGCTAAACTTTTATTTTCTGATATTTGGCCCTGAATTAAAACAAACCTGTGGAATAAAATGGCCCATGTATGTATTTTCATCAGCCACAAACCCCTTCACATTGCTAGGTAATGGCAGGCTTTCCTTCAACAGTTTAAAAAGTAAACAGTCATTTTTCTCCTTTAGTTTTGCCAAAGCCCATTTTTACACGTGTTGAAAACTGCTAGCATTTCCTTTTCAAATTCGATTTTGCCATCGGACTTCCCAATATTGCCTCGCAGCCATAGTTATTTTCTTCTAGGCAGTAGTCTATCTGAAGCACAGATGCATTGAAACTGACATGGCTCAGATAGCTGGAGTCTCTTTGAACTACTGAGATTCGATACATTTGTAAAGAAATTAACACGTTTTTCCTGTGTGAGTAAAAGTGAAGTTCCTTGTTGATTTCTCTCAGAGTTGGTTTGACAGTGCCTGTCATTCAGAAATCATGCCTAGTTTTGCTGAGGCACAATAAGATACTGGGCATGGCAGGGCCTTATTAATCACAGTGATTTAAACAAGAACAGATTAGCGCCAGCAGCATTATTGTAAAGGTGAAAAGTTTCCTTTTATAATGGAGATCTTGGGCTTTCAGCAAAGCAGTGCTGCCTTTTCACTCCATTTCTTGTGTACAGGTAAGAACACACTGGCACGCTCCCTTAGTGTGTCCCCTTGTTTCATCCTTCCTCTGTGTGCTTGGCAAGAAGGTGCAGCTATCTTTTTGTTGTGGCTGCAAAAACGCAGTTTTGAGGCCATAGCGCTCACAGGAGCCAGCACAGCCATTTTGCTGTTTCTGCGCACATGCAGCTTGGCGATGTAGGGAAATACTGTTGAGTGGGTCAATAAATACCACAATGCTGGCGGTTGGGAAAGGGCCATTTTGCATGGGAGCAAGCTCCAGGCTCTTCAGTTTGGCGAAGGAGTGGGGGGATGAGGGGTGGGTGTCCAATTAAGAGATGGATCCCCTCGGCAGAAACTGAATTCTGTGAACTAGGAGTAGCAGCTTCACCCTCTTGTGGTCCAACACCAGTTATCCAAAGGGTGCTTTCCCATGGTGGATCCCTTTTCAATTTCAAGTCTCTGCAATGTGCTGCTTAACTGGGCAGAAGTTTAGGCTTGCTGTGGAATGGTATAGCGTTTCCTTGGAAATCTCTTCATCACGTGTTACCTCATATGCTCGCCCCTCGCCCACTGTCCCCCATGTATCAGATAATTCAGAAGCTCTGGGGCACACAGCTCTTGCCTGAAGATTCTAGTGCCTGCTTGGTGCACAGCCAGATTTGGGTTTTGGACCTCAAGATCATAGCTGTACTCGCTCCTCTTCTGAAGTGCATGATTCAGCACCCTAAAACACTCACTTAAAGGATAGTTCCGGGACTTTTTTTTTATTGTCCCTACGGTTCGGCCATGTGTTTTTAAGCATAACTCGTTAGATCGTAGAAAACTTTCCTATGGACCTTACCCGACTTTTCGTCCATTAACGCACTCGAAATCAGCCGCCATTTTCTGATAATCCTATCATTTCCCCCCATCGACCTGGCTCACCTGCTTTTGCGGCACTAAATCAAATCCCCCGCCCCTGAAACAGACTTTATCAAAACATTCATATTCCCCGCCTCTATCCGTGACGTGACTGTGCTGCGTAGGCAAACGCGCCCAGGCGTCTTCTACGCGACTCCACACAGAACCCGGAAATCAACACAGATCAGCTCACAACACAGCGCGCCACAATTGGGAATATGAAACTGTACTTTTAAATCAAACCGCAAGATTGTAAATTTGGTAAAGTACATTTATTTGACATCAAATGTTTTGAGAATATTCAGCGATTTTCATTTTATTTGCTCACGTTCCAAAAAGTTCGTTTTGAGGCACGCGATGTTCCTTTGCTGTACACAGGGTCTTAGATCATCTCACAATACAGCGCCACAATTCGGAATATGAAACTGTGATTTAAAAGCAAACGGCAAGATTGTACATTTGGCAAAGTACATTTATTGGACATCAAATGTTTAGAGAATATTCAGCGATTTGCATTTTTCTTTGCTCTCGATCCAAAATAGTTTGTCTTGAGGCAAGCGATGTTCGTGTGCAGTACACCGGGTGTTGGTTTACGATAAAATAAGCTCTTCGGTCGCACTGATAATCGCATGGCTGTTCCAACAACGAGGCACTAGGCCACCACAACGGTCTGTATGTTGCATCTAGCCGTTAGTACCGCGTAAGGGCATACTTGTACTTGGCGATTGTCCCATAAAATGGTCAGGGTGGTAACGTTGTTCACGCGGAGAAGCAACTGGCGGTTATAAAAGCCATCCGCCGGTGTCTGGTACTCGTGACACATACAATAATGAAGGATGTACCTGTTTTAAAAACATAAAAAATGAAATTAGTCTCACCATCAGATCTTTATTAAAATTATTCATTTTATATATTAGGTCGGGAAATTATTTCATAGCTAGGACAGTGCAACTGGGTATTATACGTCATTTGCAGTAACCCACCCCCTCTCCTCCGCCTTTTTCAGAGCCGCCTGAGCGCCAGTGGACCACTTCGTCACTGATATGATATAATATGGCATTTGCAACGGGTTGACAGGGAGGCAGTGCAGGTGGAGAGTGGAAGGGCCCAGGACCGAGGTCGCAGACAGTGGACCAGTTGTAGCAGGGGAGAGGGAGAGAGCAAGCAGAAGCAAAGAGGAAGGTTTTGAGTTGCTTCCGTAAAATGAGATGGTTCTCCTCAAGATAGTGCGCGGTACAAAACAATATGCCACATAGAACGTACAAGTACAACTTAACCCGTCTTTAAAGCTACTGTATAGTAATTAAATTGTGGTATAAACTCATCTAAAGAGTTACTTACATTATATTTGCATTTTCCATTGTGTCTGTGCGTAGGGCAGCCCCGAAATACCACTCCTTCTATGCCGACGTTATTTCTTCTAATGAACGAACATTAAATGGCTATCGTTTCTGAAATTTTATTCATTATCGTTTCTTACGTTATTGCACCACACCCCCAAAAAGAAGTCTTTCGGGATGGTCCCGGCCTGTCAAGGTCAAATAACAATAGAACCTTATACTGAGTCGTGGGCCATTCCGGCACCCGAGCAAAAAATCAAAGCAGCTGACCTTCACTTTGAACGAGCACACATTCCTAGTTAGCTACATTCAGTGTAAGGCCATCTCACAGGACTTGAAATTTACACTCCATCTTTGCATTTTGTCTGCGTGCTTTGCAGCCCCAGAGAACCATAAATACGGAGACATTCTATATTTTTTGAAAAATGATTTATATTACTGTTTGGTTTAATTTAATGCGCAAATGAACAAGGTTGGATAGACACATTGCATGTACACTGAGCAATCACTTTCATTTACACAATACATAGCTACACATATTCAATGGGCCTGCGACATGAGGAGACTCGAGAGCAGAGTCACAGGTGACACCCGGGTGGTTCGGACTACTGCACGGTGAAGGGAGGGGCAAGGGTGGAGAGACACATTGCATGTACACTGAGCAATCACTTTTATTTACACATTACATAGATACACATATTCAATGGGCCTGCAACATGAGGAGACTCGAGAGAACAGACAATCAAATTACAATCGTTTAAACTGTGATGTGTATTTCTCAATGAGCTCTGCTTTAGGTGGACATGGAACAGAGGCAATGTTGGGTGGCAATGCAGTTGTCCCCTGCACAGGTTCGTTCACAACTCCATGTATGTGCCTATCTAGGACATCAACAATAAGTCTTTCAATAAACTCATATTGCATATCCTCAAACACTGGTTTGATCACCCATTGTTTACTTCTTTTAGTGAAAGCCTTATTGTAGCGAAGCGTACCTAAAGTTCCGGTCGTCCTACTTTGTTGACGGCCAACATTATGGTTATGTGCCAAGACCGCTAGAAGAGTCCGATTTATCATGCCCTCCATGCCAAAATGCAATCGTTTTGGCCTGTACTTTAGGCACATATTGTGGAACACCTCCAAATCTCTTGTGTGTCAGAATTCCGTGAGTCCCCTCAAATCTCTATTTATAGTTTTATCAAATACAATCTTTTCAATGGCTTTGTGAGTGGGTGATGAAGGAATCAACCACTTCTTCTTCCGTGCCTCTTCTGTGGACAAATGGCCATGTTCACAATTGTGGAAATGTTGGTTTGTGGTCCAGCGGTGAACGTTGCTACAGTGTAGCATTACTGACCGCCATTTTTCCAGTAGAATTTCCAACGACCCTCCACATGTTTTTGAGCTCCACCAAAGATGGTTGCTGATTGACTTGGACCACTGTGAAATACCTTGCATATCTTTTTTTTTACCTGCAGCCGACATTTTTTTATTGATTGTTTTTGCAAGATGCCAAACGTCGAATTGGTGATTTATATTTTTGTACTCTTCTCTCATTGTCTTGGCAATTGAAACGTGTCTGTCCGTGGCTATCGGGTCGATCACCATTCCCCGCGATTGTAGTTCTTGCAATGATGCTACAAAGCCAACTTTCTCCATGGCCACTGAGGATGTACTTTGTGACACCTGCACGACCACCGAACTCACAATTTTCTTACTTTCCATGTCCTGAAAGTGGTAGGTGCAGTACTTGGCTGAAAATCCTGGGCTGTCGCACTGTCCATCACCGGCTAGCCTGAACTGTTTGCCCGCGAATGTACTATCAATAGACATTTTTTCCATTCTCCAAGCTTCGCTAATGGCTGGAAATAGATAATCGGTTTGGTATTTGTAGAACTGAGTTTTCGCAATGAAATGGATTCCCACAAACAAAGAAAGACTCTAACTTTTTAAAACTTGAACCACTAAAAAGTGCAGCCGCTGCACAAAGTAGATTGCCTGCTGGCAGTTGCCCCAGCATGGGTTGTGCAGACCATGAGAAAGGATGATATTTTGTACAGGTGGCATGTATTTTAAGGTTAGTGCCTCGAATTGCACGAGTCACATTAATCAATGGCTCCCCACATACTTCCCCACCAACCGAATGCCCACATTTCATCCGAATAATAATATCAATCAAACAACTATCGAATACAATGAATTTGGCCTCTTTCCTTATACTGTCACTCTGCATCCCAGCTGGTTCGGCCTGTAACGTTGAGGACATGTCACTCACATGAAAGGTAGAATCTCTGATATCGTCTTCCGCTATGTTCAGTGATATTGATGGTGTTTCATTGTCGTCCACTTCATTCTCTTCCATTGCAACATCTGTTCCTTCTACGGCGGTGGGTGAATTAAACAATTTCTTCAACTTTCTCACGGTCTTAGTTTTTGCGGGTGTGGATTCTGTAAATTGATCTCCGACTGCATCCGAACTACCAGGAGGACATTCACTATCAATGGCTGGTGGTGGTATAGCTCCGTTGTCAATCACTTCATATTCTTCCCATTGGCACGATGCATCTCCAGTCTCAAGTCCCTGCCAAAAGGTTTGACAAGCAACATCTCTCGTTCGCTTCACTGTCTGTGTAGATCTAGTTCGTACACCCACTCGCAACTAGAGGACAGATTGGAAAAGGGATGTTCAGTTTAAACACAACTTACAGTATTGAACTATTAACAGTGAAAAACAACATAATATAGTGACCAGGACACTAACCTTCTTTTGCTTTCTTTTCTTTGAAACTTTCTTGCCTCGAACTTCAACATCAGGACGCTGTTGCTCCGACTCGTGTGTGCATGTCTCCACTTCCTCTTGCGCTGCAACGACTATATTTTCATGATAAGCACATCATCACGCATTGACGCTCTATCAACTCCCTGAAACATAGAACTTTCATTAGTATGTATAATAATATTGAAAACACAAAATGTACTTGGGGACCAATACCCACGTACATCTCAATAGCAAAACACGAATGAACGCTTTGTGTAGAACATTCAAACGACAATTATTCACGCATAGTTGATCTAGTTAGATGGAACAGTCAAGATCCATACCTCGGGCTCCTCATAGACTTCCATTGATATTATTGAAGATGATGCTTCAGTAACTCCCTGAAACACATTAATTGCATTAGTATGGTTTTCTATTTTGTTAAAAAGAACATAAACTTTGTGCAGGCGTCAACGGCTCATCTAAATAGACCTGCACAAATGATCAGTTGTCTAAAATAAATAATGGATATGTAAATATGATTCGATTTGCTCGATCGTTGGAAGTGTCACCACCCAGAGATCTGCATCAACTACTAGGGGTGATGTTCTTGTAGAAGAAGCTCCGTCATCTCCCTGAAACATAGTACTTGCGTTAATAAAGAAGGAAGTATAGCGGATGTAATCACGTCATCTGATTTCGCTTGATCGAACTGTCAGTATCCATACCTCGAAATGCATAAGAACATCAAGGGACGATGTAACTGCGGTGCACACTTCTGCAAGCTGTTGCGCCGACTCGTAACTGCATGCTCCCCCTTCTTCTTGGACTAATGCTCCATCGACTCCCTGAAACATAGGACTTTCATTAGTAATGAACACAATATTGAAAAAAGACACATAGGAGGGCGACGACAGAAGGACATATCAATGGCTAAAAACGAAAGAAACATTGTGTGTAACAATCACGCTACAAGAATGCAAGATCTGATGATCTCCATCGATGGAACTGTCCGGAAACGTACCTCGAGCATCTGAGTGACATCAACGGTTGTCGTCAATACGTTGGACTCCTCAGCATCTCCCTGAAAGACAGTACTTGCATTATTTTGGATAACAATAATTATAACTGAAAACAAAGACTAGAGGACGAGTACAAGGGTGTACCATTAGGTAAAATAATTACACGATAAATTAAAACTATTAATTTACATGCCTAAAACAAGTCAGTGGCAGAATAGCCAAGTAAGATTACCCGATAGGCGCTTGAAGTGGCTGATGACTGCAATAACGACACGGATGGAGAATCTTCCGCCTTCATATTGAGTGGATACATAAATGGGGAAATTATTGTTAGCTAATGCTACACACTACCGCAAGGCCGAGAGATAAATACGTAAACTTGACTCACCAGTGGAGGGATGTGGACGAATAGAGTGGGAATAGCGGTTGAGAGCAATTTTCGCCTCGCTCGCGGTGTGTTCTTCTTTATTAGCAATGATGTGGAGTACATGTCTAAGCTAAAGTGCCTGCTGCAGATGCGGTATCGATCACCCCTCTTGTCCGCAAAGACTTCTAGGACTCTACTTTCAAGCTCAGACGGTGGATATCCGCAATATCGGACCCATTCTCTTATCTGATCTATTGTCTTAGGGAAAACGTGCATTATAGTACCTTCCGATTTATTATGGGTCTTTGAAGGGCAACAGCCAATGGAACAGGCAGGCATTGTGGAAAGTTCTGAAAAGTAAAGATCAACAATTCTCTATGAATACCAATGTGTTAAAAAATTAAATGACACATAAAAGGTTCAATGCAAGGTTCGTTTTGGTTCTTGGAACTATACACGTTATTCACATGCGGATAAGTATTTGAATAACTTTAAAAAAATATAAAAATAATTTGACTAAACTCAGAACATGTGACTAGTTCCTTGCATGTACTGTCTTGAACGAAAAGAAAACATGGATGCAATTTGATGACTACTAGCAAATAGATATAAATTAAAAAATTGGACGCAAAATGATTATGGTACATGGCCTTACCTTGACGAACAAACAGTTAGATGCAGGGATCAGAGTAGTTTCTTGTCGTAGAACAGGGAGCAGTTCACAGGTTGCAAACTGACGAGTTTGCTCGAAGTGGTCACGGAAGTTCACAGAGACGAAGAGCAGATAACCAGCACCTTCACGGGTTGACTAGCAAAGCGCAAAGAAGTTCTCATTAGAAATATGAAGTGGGTTATAAAGAATTCGAAACAGGGGTGTGTTTGTGAATGAATGACGTGTATATGTCGTGGCATTATGCGGTTTGCAGGGGGCCGTCCAGCGTGAGGGGGGATGCTTGGCAGGAGACACGGGGTCTGGAGGTAGACATGGGAACAACAACCCATGCTCTATAGACCACTTTGAAGTGTACATGGTCTTTGGCACCTCTTGGCCTTTATCGCTCCCTGACAGCTCCACTTGCCAGCACAAGTACCCCGGTGCGAACTGCCTTTGATAGGGCGGGGGGTGGATTGGGGCGGTGGTCGTGCAGACAAGACACAGGAAGACTCGTGAATGGAGACACACTTATGTGGATTGCAGGGGGCCGTCCAGCGTGAGGGGGGATGCTTGGCAGGAGACACGGGGTCTGGAGGTAGACATGGGAACAACAACCCATGCTCTATAGACCACTTTGAAGTGTACATAGTCTTTGGCACCTCTTGGCCTTTATCGCTCCCTGACAGCTCCACTTGCCAGCACAAGTACCCCGGTGCGAACTGCCTTTGATAGGGTGGGGGGTGGATTGGGGCGGTGGTCGTGCAGACAAGACTCGTTTGCCGCAGGGCCTCTCCAAGGAGAGGCCATCTAACTGCATGTAAGAGGCAGGCTGCAGGATCTAGTACATGGAAGGCAGGGGGGTGAGTTTATAAATACCTCACCCTCCCAGGAGAATATATGGGTGCAGTTCACCCTGGAGACCCTGGATGCCTAGGCAGTTAGTCAGCAGCAGGCTGGCCTGTGGTGGCAAGGCGGCATGGGCCAGAGGGGGTCATCTCTGTACCCGGTGCCCAAAAGGATGATTTATTATGATCAACCATATTGATTATTTACCTATAACCATGTTTTGTATCAATAAAATCCAACGGCCTTTTATTGCCAACGCTTGAACAAAGTGGTGTGGTAAGTATTTTTGGGGGAGGGGGCAAGGCCGGGAGGCTTGATGCCAACCCGCAAAATAACATATGTATGTCTGCTGCATATGGGTTCAACGGTTATGTGGATTGAAGGTGGGCGGCCAGCGTGAGGGAGGATGCTGGCCGGAGACATGTGGTGTGACAAGACAAGGCACAGGAAGACTATTCAATGGAGACACACTAGATTCATTTAAAAAATCAAAACAACCATTGTTAAAATATATGTTGGGTTTTATTTTAGATCTTAATTTCAATTGAACATAAATAATAAACATTACACATTGTAAAGTTCCGGTTGCAGCACATCCAGGGAAAATCCGCGGTATTGTCCACTGTCGCTGGGGAAATGTTGTCTAATGGCAAGTACCGCACAGGCAGGTATTACTCTCCGAACGCGGTGTCCGAGCCTCCCGTGAAGCCACCAAGTGAAGCAACGATAGGCCACCAGCCTGTACCACCTGTGAAAATGAAAGATGCAAACTGTATTAAAATGACAAAACTTTCTTATCACTGTCGATTCAGGTAAAAAATGTCATTCTGCTTTGAAAAAAATTCTATCTAGAAAATGCACAATATGGAACCAATTTACATGCATTCGAATGATATGTAGATGTAATTTTATATGTGGGAGACGACCATGAAATAGCAGTGGCATCACTGACATCACAACCAGAGTATACTTACTCGTTACTCGGATTACGCGGACGAACAGTGCTGCGAAGTTCGTGCATAAGCACCATCATCATCCTCAACACGGTCCGTGAGAGGCAGGCTTCCCTGAACTCTGGCAGCTCGGTGATGCATTGCGGACTTGGCTCGCCTTCCGAAATGTAGGCCAAGCACCCGGAATTTTCACGGCAGCAGCAGTTCTCCTCCTCAGTTGGCATTAGCTCGCACTGATTGCACGTGCACCAGGTGGAGACGCCGTCCATGCGACATGGTCCAGGCTCTTCATCCGTTGACTGGTCCTCCCAACTGCCGTCCGAATCCCCATCGTTTTCGCGTGCTTGCCTTTCCAGTAGTTCTTCCTCGGTGTACTCGGGCTCGTACATATACGGCATTATTGTAGCCATTGTGTGGTAAAGAAAGTAAAATAATTTACAGAGATGGTACAGGTGTTGACAAGGCCTAGAAGCGGCGAAGGTAGCTGACCAGAGCACAGAAACGAGTCACAGAATACTCAAAGTAACACAGAGAGAGTAATGGAATCGAAAATCTGCTGCTGTGTGTTGTGAAACGGTGTGTTTATACTTATTGAGGAAAGAGGCGTCCTGCCATTTCCATGGCGACACTTCATTAGCTGAGGCGCAGCGATTGTTGACACGAAACGTGCTTTGGCGTTGGGAAATGGGCGGTACGCGTCTGCTGATGTCAGGCTCAGGGGCGGGGGATTTGATTTAGTGCCGCAAAAGCAGGTGAGCCAGGTCGATGGGGGGAAATGATAGGATTATCAGAAAATGGCGGCTGATTTCGAGTGCGTTAATGGACGAAAAGTCGGCTAAGGTCCATAGGAAAGTTTTCTACGATCTACCGAGTTATGCTTAAAAACACATGGCCGAACCGTAGGGACAATAAAAAAAAAAAAGTCCCGGAACTATCCTTTAATTTTGTGGGCCTGGTTCCTGAGCTTTTCACGTTTGGCCATCTCGATGGCTCTGAGAATAGCCGGAGGATGATCCCAGGAAGTCTACGACCATAGATCACTGTAAGAATAAATGTACTTTGTTACTGACTGTCTAGGCTGCACTGCCTAGCTAACACCTGTTATACGAGCAGAATGATGTTATTTTGTCTTGGATTTGGTAAACTGAAATAGTAGTTGACTTGTGCAGAACGTATTTTTCGGCCTTGGCAAAATACATGAGTTTGAGAAAAGTACTTTTCTTTTGTATAGACCATGCGATTAAGCAGCATTTTAAAGCAATCTGCTCTTTCCGCCTGTTGGGGCACTACACTCCTCTGGGATCTTATTGTGGTATTTTCACCGAACAGTTGGACACTAGCTACAGTCCACATACGTCTCTTGTCCAAGTAGACTACTTTATTGCTGACAGTTGCATCAACCAGCCGGGGCACAGTTTTTCCACATAGAGGAAGTGGTCCAGCACACTGTTTTTGGACTTTGCTGTCGTTTGTCTCTTCTAGCCAAGATAGACTCCCTGGCTCATCTCTACTGATATTGTTGAGCGCTCTCCGCCTACTTCTCACCCCTGCAGCCCTCCTAATGGTAGTATGCAGAAGACTGCCAGGGGTTGGAACACTGGTGGAGGGGGCATGGTGCGTGTTTGGGTGTGTCTGCATGTTAAGTGGGCACAAACTTGCAGGGGCTCTTCCAACTTTTGGCCCTTGTTCCACATGCAAGGGTGGAGCTGCATTTTGATGGCCTCAGTCAAGCATATATGTTGGTACCAAAATATATTTGCAAATAATATTTTGGTTTAAATAGTGATCCATTTAAATCAAAATATAAAAAGGCATTTTCTTTTAAAAAATCATTTTTAAAAAAAAATAATTATTAAAATCAATTTTGTTTTTTTAATCGTCACCCTTCTGCCTGGCCCATCATCCCTGTTGCATCATCAGTTCGAAACCGATCAACAGCTTGTGAAATTGAGTTTATGTACACCGTTTTCTGCAAGTATTGTAGACTGATGAAGAAAGTATGTAGAGCTGTCTTCCCACTTGCCATGCTGTCTGTGAAGCGCACACAGGCAAAACTGATTTGAGCGCACACTCTTAACAGAGTTCGTGGTGATCTGACCTGTGGGTGGGTGTCAAAGAAGAAAAAGAATAAAGGCACTGGCTATCAGTAACAGCCGAGAACTGAGAGGAATCTCCAAATTACAATTACTTCAGAGCAAAGGCAAAACTATTTCCTTTTAGGCAGTCCTGGCGGTTGGTGCCAGATGTGCGGAGGAGGGAGGACTGTGGGCATGCTCCATGCAGGTTTATATGCACTAGTTTACCATTTCTATAATTCACAGTGGAGTGCTTCCTGGGAACAACATCAGACTACACATTGGAAGCAGACTACGTTGAAGGTTCCATATGAGGGTCCTTTTGTGAGGTGCTTTGAGAGTTTTCACATCTTAAGAGGAACCCTATGCCCTGGTACTGGTGAAGACAGCTGCACAGAGGGACCTTTTTCATGGCTGTGGTAGCTTTATTCAAAGCCTGGAAGCAGTCCTCTTGGCAAAGGCCAGTAATGGTCTTGATTTGTGGAGCCAACAACTGCTATGGACTCAATGCCGTCTAGAGTCGTCATTTTTGTTATTGGGGCTTGAGCAAGTAGAGACCTTGAGGCGACAGGTCACCACCTCAGTGACCAATTCAGAGTCCCAGTCAAGCCCTCTGTGCCCGTAATTCCTGTATTCGACTCAACAGGGGTGGTGGGGGGGGTTATACCTGTTATGGCAATGATCATTCACCTTCGTACCCGGTGGTTCCCTCATGAGTCTTATTGGGCATGGGAACACATCACAGTTCATAATATTCTATTAATATTTATATAGCGCAAAAGAGACAAGCCCGAAGGCATCCGGGCGCTGAACACAAAGGACTGCATCTCTTAAACAGGCCTAGCGACTCACATTGCCGCAATTCTGGGGGAAGGGCATTCCATGGTTTAGGTACTATAAGATGGAAAGCCCCTTCACCAGTAATAGACAAATTTGCTCTTGGTACCTTCAACATGTTGGAATTTTAATCTCTGCGCTTTTCTCAGAGATGATCTGGCATAGTCTTAAAAAGGCATTTGTGAGCCTCCGTGAGAACGCGAAAGGCTACTCTATCCTCCACTGGGAGCCAGTGTAAGGCTTTCCTAGCTTGGGTTGGAGGATCACTCCGACCCAACCCAGTTATCGCTTGTACTGCACTGTTTTGAATGTTTTGAAATGTACTCATTTCAACGTTTCCTGTTCTCAACAGTAGTTTACTGCACTAACCAAGTTTGGCACCCACTATAGTCGTTGCAATACTGGGCGGACTCTGTTCTGATTTTTAAACCGCGAAGTTGACATAATAGCCTAGGTAGAGACCTCATTGTTACTGTTTTAGACGGAAGGGTAAAGGTTTTTCTTTGCCTGTGCAAAGACCCTGGACTAATTTGGATTGCTGTGTAAGAACTCTTCGTAGTGCTTGAAACTGCTCCCAAAGCTTTGACAAGAGCGCACAGCTTTGATGCATGATCCGTATCTATTGCTTTACTGTAGGACTGGCAAATATGGAAATCTGCTACACGAAGCACAAGGGAATTGATCTGCTACCAATCTCCGGGCAGGAGGCTGACCGGAGGGGTGTGAAAGAAGTCTGCCCTAATGCTATAGCATTCGTTCTATGCAAAGTACAGGACTGACTGGTGTAGTTTAAGTGTGGGGGCATGTGGAACAGGGTCGGGTGGGTGGGTTGCCACACGTGACCCCCTAATTTACATTTTTGTATGAAGGGATTTTTTTTGCGTGTGTTGAACGGCTCTTCGTTTATTCCTGTTTGGGCAGACATACCTGAAGTATAAAGGAATAGGAAGTAGTTGTACTATCGATTATACGTTCATATAGCAACATTACAATAACAAGGCCGAAAAGCCTAATTCTGAAAACTATTTTTCTTTTTTTTTTTTTTTAATTGCTGGAGTGACTGCCAGCCAACCAACCACACCTTAATTTAAACCCTTCCCCCACCCCTTATCTATTTATTTAAAAAGGGTACCAAAATGCAGCTTTTTTTTTTTTTTTTACGAGGAATACCTTACTATCATATTGAGACATCTACAGCCTGTATTGGCAGATCTCATAATAAACCGACTCTTTTGGTCAATTTCTCCCTGGCTAAGCAGACATTTTGAAGGATCTGCCTGACTCTGGGGTGCTGAAAGGCACTCCTCGGAATGAGAACATATCCTCTAGCATTAAGGAATGGGAAATATCCAGAGTGCTCCATATATTTCCGGCGAACAAGAGAGACAAAAGAGCAGCAGTGCACGCCATAAAATCAAAACGGCTTTACCCACGTGCGAAACAAACCTGTCGCAACGGAAGCACCAAAATGTTAGTGAAAAAATTACTGCTGTTTGTTTCATGAAGGATGTTCTGCGGTTTTTCCTCTGCAGTGTCTGGTCGCTTTCAAACTGAGGCCAGGCCCTTCTCCATTCTGATTTGTGCATGGAGTACAATAAATTAGTTCGTTGCTTTGACGTGTAATACTGCAGAGGCAAATTTGTCCTCTGTCACTACAATACTTTTGAACGTCTGCTAGTCAAGGCGTTTGGGGATCTTCTCCTCCTATCCAAATTCAGTGTAGATCACATACAAACACGCGTTTTGGTTACTGTGAATGAAGAAGTGAGTTACCAGGGGCTTGATCGGGCAAACCATACCCCATTTTCAGAGGCACTACCCAGTCAATCTACCCTTCTGAGCTAACTGGACACTGCCAGCATCATCTTGGTAAGTTGTGCAAACCTTGTGATCACTCGTGGGTAGAAAGCAGAGTAATTCAGTGGAATATTTTAATTAAATAATAAAACGTTTCTCCTCGGATTACTTTGCGTCCTGAAATTCAACCATTAGAAAAGCATACATCTTTTGAAAAAATAAATGGGACTATCGGAAAATAATGTCCAGCATTAGCATACAATTCTGTGGTGTTGGATAAAGGATACACTGATGTGAAACGTCCACGTCTCCCATGTAGATTATGCAATGTGGACTTAATGTTTAAATTCAACTGGCCCAGTTGATGGGCAACATAATTTGGACCTAAAGAAGATTAACTAATTTCTTCCGGCTTTAAGTTGCCAAAACATAAATTGTGCATCCTAACTTTACACATGCTAAATCTGGCAAACCACCTTAAAATCGATCGCATTGTACGCTTAGAACTTTTTATATTATTCATAAATTATCGACAGTTTTAGTTGTACATTAAGTACACGTTCCCAGTGTTTAAGTATGGGCACAATCATTTTGTATCGCGTAAATGTTTGCTGAAGCACTGTGACAATTATTCTCCAGCTTGTGCGTATTGGGAAATAAAGCAACGTGCTTAACTTTTTGCCTTTGAAAGGAATCGATATGTTGGGATAAAGTTACACTGAAGGGGGCACCCTGGTCAACCCCTCCTTTAATAGCTTCTCGCCCACTTCTGAGTTTGAGCTCTCGCTGCCAGCTTAAGTCACTGACGCACTACATTCTACAACACTATAACAGTGAAGCCCGTGTGACAGCAATTTTATTTTTAAACTCCTATAGCTGTGAAATGGGGAAGTGACTTAAAGTTCTTATACAAAAATGAGTTCAGAACTCCAGTGATGTTGGAAGAATAGTCATACTTCCAGATTCGTGTTTTAATGGTATTAAAAGCATTAAAAGCTTCAACCCCTTCCAGTGGAGGTTCCCTTTCGTACATACTCAGGAATGTGTACATAATGATGATTGAAATATGATAGTAAGTTTCAATAGCAGTGCAAAATATTACTCTCCAGAGATTTGTGTTGTAAATATGGATAGTTAATTTTTTGTCGGTGTGCTTAATAGTAAGTGAACCACATCTATTTTTAGGAAGTGCTACGATGTTTTTCCTGACGCATTTATGGTCTGTGTCAAAATATAGTAAACTCATGACCAGTTCTAGTGCTCCAGATGAGATTGAGATTAGTATTTTACTCCCCATTTTTAAACTTTGAGAGTAAATGTGATTTCAAGGAAGTAAACATTTATTTGATCCTTCACAAGAGTAAAACATGTGGCATCCAGCCGACACATGCAAAAAGTAAACTGTATGAACATAATTATGTGGCCCACATGGCAGAAAAGCAGGGTTCTCTCACAATTAACAGGTAAAGCACAGTGGGCAGTAGCACAAGCACCCTCTCACAAATGGAACAGGTGAGCACAAATACTCTGAACTTCCCCTGCATGCAAAGAATGGGTACAACAGAAGCATAATCTGCTTACCGCTTGACACAGAACAGATCAGCTTGATGTAGGAGCCGTTCAGGCTTCTTGCAGACAAACAGTAAAGGCAAATCAGGATAACAGCAATGCAAACTTTCATCATGTAGAACAGGTGGAGTGAATCTGTGCAAGGCAAAGCAAGGGTAGGAGATACCCACACGGAACAGATAAGGAATGGGTCTCTGCAGTAGAAGCTCCCCTCACACAGAACAGGTGCAACATTATTCAGGAGCGCATACTACCTTCCTTAGTATAGAAAGGGTATGCCATAGGCCTGAACTGTAACCATACAAGATTAGTACAGATAAGTAATCGGTCAAGGCTGTAGATGTGCCACTCTTAGAGATGGAACTGCATGGGGTGGAGCTGTGCAAGCACCCCCACACTAAACAGGTAAATGAAGGGAACCGACCGTAAGCCCGTACGACTTCGTAGAACGGGAACAGCATTGGCCTCAGTAGTCCAAATTCCCCTCACAAAGAACTTGCCTAGCAGGGGCTAAGCGATCCAAGCTCCCCTTCACATAGAATAGGAATAGCTTACTAGCAGTGAGAGCACCACCCACATAGAACAGGAACAGTTAATTGCCTCTGCAGTACAAGCTCCTCACCGATATAACGAATATTGCATTGATAGTGACTTGTTCAAATAAGGTTAACTCTGCTCTGAGAATCAGAAAAAACAACATAATAGAAAGTTAATTACATTTGTGGAAAACCTTCTCTCCCACACTAATATGTATGAACACCCCACCGATCGCTGCTTCGATCTCTGAATGATCTGCATGTTGCAGGTTCGAATCTCACCTTCCATCTTTCTGATTTCAATAAATGAAAATCAACTTCGATTGGTTAATTGTTAGTAAATATGCTTTATGCACAGTGGTGTGGCGGAAGCACTATATAAATGAAACAATTGCCATTATCGTTGATGATCAATGCATACAACACAGGAACTTCGAATAATACTTAGCTGCAATGCAAGCAAGCATTCAATAAAAAACATAATTTGTCCATTAAGTTTTCCATCTTATTAATGCAAAAAATGCTACGACAAATTCATGCATTATGAAGTTCATCATTTTCATTAGCATCTACAGACGCAAAACAGAAGTTGGAAAGAAATTCACTGTGCGCTATTCTTGACCGGCTTGCTGCACTGCAGCTCAGAGAAAAATGTCTGAACTGGCCAGCAACTTCATCCATGCAGAGATAATAAAAGATGTGTTCTGTTTTCTATCAATTCATTTGCCCTTTGCATTGAACTCTGCTCTCAACAGGTGCATAGAAAGATAAAAGGGTGTCTTACACGATTTTAATGTGTAAAAAGGCCCAGTAGCTGAAGGCCTGACCAATTCTATAGAATATTGCATATTTGTGTATCCTTTTGTAGATCGCAAACTCAGATTTCCTGTTCTTGTTTCTATCGGGTTCTGCCACGATATCATGCATGGCTAACATTAAAGAGTTCTTTTTTTTTCACATGCCAAGCGATCTTATTATATATGTAGTTTACCGTTATCTGAAAGTAAACCTGAACTTCCACAACTTGTGAACATATCTGGATAATGCAACGTGCCAGCTGTCCTAAGTCTCTCCTTAACCCCATAAGTGCGGAGGACGAGATAGCTCGTCCTCCGCACTACTCACTTCTGGTGGGGGGGGGCAGATGCGACCCCCAGGCTGTGGAGAGGAAGACCTCCCCTTCCGTGCCTAGTGGTCGGGGTGAAGCTGTGATGACGTTGGTGCACGCTACGTGTGCCAACATCAGGAAATGAAATTTACATGCTGAAGCCAAAAGGCTTCAGTGTTTCATTTTCGCAGACAGGCTTTTGGGTACTGAAAGGGCTTTTTTGTCCGATCTCCTTGAGTCGGGGCTCGTCGGAAAGGGGGAGACCCCTTTCCAGCAAGCCCTCTTGGCGAGATTATTGGTCAAGGATCATTCGATCCTCGACCAGCAATGACCACCAGGGCATTGATTTTGGGGGTGCCCCTCCCCCCCAACCAGGCTGAACAGCCCCCCACCAAAAAAAGCCACAATGTTTTGCCTTCTTTGAGGGGCAGATGGGTGCTGTTTTGCCCCCAAGGAAGGCAAAACATCTTTCATAAAGGCACACTTGGGGGCATTAGGGGGCTGGCCCTGTGCCTGTGGACAGCCCACCACAATATGATCTTTGTGGGGGATGGGGGGATTGGGGTGTCCCAGGCCAATCTGCCCCCCTCTCCCCCCAGAAAATGCCAACCAGATAGCGTTTAGCAGCCTTTGGGGGCAAATTAGTGCAGTTTTGCACTGATTTGCCCCATGCAAGGCAAAATAACATTACACTCCACATATAGTGGAACGCTTGGGGGCCATCAGGCTGGCCCCGTACCTGTGGGCCAGCCCCCTTGCTGCTTCCCTGAGTGGGAGCAACACTGGGGTTCTGACCCCATTTTGTCACCCCCGGGAAGCAGCAAGGACCACTAGGCCACCAGCTATATTATCTTAGGGTGGGGCTCTCCGGTTGCCCCCCCAGCCAATCCGCCCCACCTTCAATGCCAACAAGATGGCATGGTTTTTTTGCCGCCATTGGGGGCAAATTCGTGCTGTTTTGCACCCAAGGAAGACAAAACAGGGCAATTTTACCAGAGGCACATTTGGGGGCATTCTGGGGTCTGGGTCTATGCCTGTAGGACCAGCCCCATGGGATTCCCCTCCACACCCCCGCCCCCCTAAGGATGGGCATACCCTTGCTGCTTCCCTGGGGGTAAAAACTGAGGGTCTGTTCCCATTTTGCCAACCCTGGGAAGCAGTAAGGCGCACTAAGCCATCATGGATTTTGGGGTTTTGGGTGGGGGGGCTTTTTTTCCCCTTTGCAGTACCCCCGCTCGTTCTGGCTCTCTGGCCGGGCCACGTGTGAGCTTTTCCTTCCGGGGAAGGTTGGGGACCCTGTGTGTGCGCGCTCACTGGGACTGCTGCTGGGCTTTGCAACGGTCGAACTGCGTTACAGATGTTCCCTCTGGGGAGGCATGGGGACCCTGCTGGGGCTCCCTGGGAATGTTGCTGGGCCTGGGGCAGGCGACTCACCTGGGAGACAGGGGCCCAAGACCGGGGGCAGTACCCTCTGCTGCTCTGGAGCTCTGGCCATGCCGCGTTAGTTTTTCCCTAAGGGGAGGGACAGGGACCCTGCCAGGTTAACTGATGACCGCTGCTGGGCTGAGCTGGGGTGCAGTCTACCCACGTGCAAGGAGACGCCAAAGGCCTGGGGATGGCACCACCAGCCGTCCTAGAGCTCTGGCTGGGCTGCATTATAGCGTTTCCCTATAATGATTGGGAACCTGGCCAGAGCTCTGTGCGACTGCCGCTGGGCTTGGGGGGGGGGGCGGGGGGGGGGTGGTGACCCCACAAGGGAGACAGCCGCCCTAGGCCGGGGGCAGCACCCCTGGCTGTCTTGGAGCTATGGCCATGCTGCAGTATAGTTTTTCCCTCCAGGGAGGCATGGTGACACTGTCGCTGACTTGGGGATGGTGAACCCTTTTTCTTTTCCGTCCAGGTGAGCACACCCACGCATGTGAGGTACCGATTTCGTGGCACATGAAACCATGGAAGTTTAAAAGCGTTGAAAAATGTACTTCCCATACAGGTTGTTAACTCCCAACATTGGTTTTCTTCTCAACCAAGATAAACACGTTTTGCAACTGCAAAGACAATGACATTGGGCCTCATTACGAGTCCGGCAGCAGCCGTGCCGGAAAAACTGGCAGGCTGCCGCCGGACCTCCAAATAACATTCCTCCTCCGTGATTGCCGGAATCACCGGTGCATTACAACCCCAGTGACCCGGTAATTCTGGAGGCGGACTTCCGTAATTCCCCATTCCCATGGAGTCTTATTGGACTCCATGGGGATGGGTACAATGGAAACACTGGTACAGTCTATGACCGAGCCAGTGTTTCCATTTCCGCCTACAGGCGGGTGGTGTTACTCCCGCCTGCAGATCTCTGAATCACCCGGTCCAGAAACAACGGTGACAGCGGTTTTACCACCACTGTTGTTTCCGGACCGGCAGGGTCATGAGGCCCATAGTCACTCTTTGCATAAGGTGATGGTGTCTGCTGTAGACTTTATGCCATGTTGAAGGAACATATCTTTCTGGTACATTTTGCAGCATTGTGTGTGTGTATATACAAAGACTATACCAGGAGAACATGTTTGTTTGACTGACCCAATTTTTACAATGTGTGCATTTGATTTGGTTGGGTCCCATTTGTTTAGCTGGGTAACCATAAGGTACCAAATCTAATGTAGAGGGAACACAGTACTCTTGATTTCATGGTATCTAAAATAATGTTCATATCCAGAAGTACGTTTTATTAGACCAATTTGAATCTGTATTTGGGACTCTCATTTCCCTTGCTGTCTCCGCAGCGCAATCCCAGAATTTTTGCTTAAATGTTTCGGGTGTAGATGAGTCAATCCTATCCGGTGAGACAGAGTTCCATGCACCCATTTGAGCTAAGGGTTCCATGAACATTTTGGAACCATGGGCGTGCAAGGCTTCCATCCTGATGGAGTAAATTGAGGGCCGAGTCCAAGGATGTAATTTAGGGGTCGCGATGGAGACCCCTGTGCTCTCCCTTGCTACCCCGGTGGTCTCTGTTGCTATCCCTAAAAAAAGGAATAGAAAACAAACTAACTTTAAAAAAAAATATATATATATATATATTTCTGAGGCTTGTGGAATCTGCTTAGATCACATGCTGTGCATAGGCCGACATCTAGTGTGAGCTGCGGAGTATTACAGTTTGTTTTTCGAAGACGAAAAATGGGCGTCGACACAGGGCGTGCCAGTAATACTATCCCTAGTGTGACGTCCCCTGTACCCATGATCCCTCACGCGTCTAGGATCCCCAGATTGTTTTTTTCCGCCATTCTGGTCGGAAGCACTTCATCGGAGTTCCCTGGCTTTGCCATATTTTCACTCTAAACTAATTCTAATTTGCCCCGTTTGGCCAACCTTTCGTCGATCAACATCTCGACGCCGAACCGGGGAGGAGATCAACGTCGAATACCCGACGGATTGGGCCTTGAGGCTTCCGCCTCGGCTCGGGCCTGGGCCGCTGGCCTCGGCCCTACAAGTAGGGAGAGTGGGGGTGGTACACTTCCACACTCGACACCTTATTACCTACACACACTTGCCCGCTGCCCACAGGCGCGTATGGAGGGTACGCCCTTTCAGTTTTGCCCCAAGTGTAATAAGAAATACCCTTGGGTAGATAAGCACGCTACGTGCAACCTTTGCCTACCCAGAGACCACCCCGAGACGGGTTGCAGGGCCTGTAATAGGTTTAAGGCCAAAACTCTTAAGGACCGCTCCACCAAGCGTTGGGCCCACCACGCCAAGCTAGCAGCTATGGAGGCGGAGGGTACCTTCAGCGACGGCAGCGACGCCGAACTTTCGGACGGCGAGGGCACCAAGGCGTCGAAGGACAGCCGAACGCACGTCCCCGGCCTCGGAAGGTCGTCCGTCCCGGCGACTATGGGGAAGTCCCCCGGCGACAAAAGCGTTACACATACACACGCTAAACACAAAAAATCCACCCGAGATTCGACGTCGTCGAAACCTCGGAAAGAGGCACAGAAGGAGCGGTCCGAAAGGACGTCCTCTGGGCGGTCCCGGTCGAGGTCGCCGCACGACGTCAGGCAAGCCTCCACACTTGCACAGAGTGCCTCGACCATTAATATCCCGGAAGATCAATCGTCCGGAGACGAACACGACTTCCACCCCCAGCCTGCACCCCAGGAAAAGGGTACATCACTTGGGAGTAAAGAGGGGCCAGTTTCGAAGGCTAGTTCGAAAGACAGGGATTCCACCTCCGATCCTCGACGCCAGGCGTCGAAAGATAAGGGAAAGGGGAAACACACTTCCACCCACGGGGAAGGGGGTAAACAGCAAAGGAAACAACCCTTGCAGTCCTCCACTACAAAAGAACTGACCAAGTCTTCTCAGGGCCAATCCATAGAAAGTCCCAGCAAGGTCACCCCAAGCTCAAAACTCTGGTCATGCGAGGACATTGACAGAGTAATGTCAAGGATGTCTTCCTTGGCGAACTTTTTCGAAAGACACCCTGAACAACTCCTAGCTTTAAACCCTCAGGAAGATTCTCCCTCGGGGTCAGGGGACCCTATCCCCTCAAATAAAAGACCCCGGGTCGAGACACCATTTAGGCCTTTAGACCCCATCGAGGTCCAACCCTATTCTTACCTCTTCCCTACAGACCAAGGAAACTCTTCCCTGATAGAAGGTCAGGAAATTGACACGCCAGAAGATCCTGCAGGATCAGATTATTACGGCGAAGACGAAGACGAGGATGAGCCAGAAAATAACCCAGATATTTTCAGAATGGACTCACTAGTCAAAAGGGAAGCCCCAGTGTCTGACTCCCCAATAGATAATCAGCCCCTCCTGAATGAACTGCTCTTTCGGGCAGCTAACCACTTCCACATAGACACACAAGGTGTCCAGGAAGAAAGGGACTTTGCGGAAGAACTAATAGGGGAAAGGAAGCCAGTAGCCCAGACCATTCCCATCCTAAAATCTGTTCAACGCAGAATAGCACCATCCCTTGTCAACCCAAACCTGACAAGACCTGTAAATCCGAGAGTGGAGAAGCTGTTTAAAGCATGCCAGTCGGACCCCCTATATATTAGAGGTCAACTTAAGCCAGACTCTCTAGTAGTAACCAACACCCGCAAAAGAGCTGGTACACCATTATCTTCCTCTGAGGCTCCCCCCGACAAAGAAAGTAAAAAAATGTATGGTTTTGGCAGGAAAGTAGCTTCCACGGCAGCCTACCAAGCCAGAATCGCGAATTCCACCACACTGTTGGCTAGCTACAACTGTCACCAGTGGGAAGAAGTGGCAGCACTAATAGACTCTGCTCCCGAACCCCTTAAAAGCCAGCTAGCTCGCATTTGTGCGGAAGGAAGGAACGTGTCAGGCTGCACTGTAAAAGCAACTCTGGACGCCGCTGACAATGCGGGTAGACTTATAGCAGAGGGGACTGTCATCAAAAGGCATGCTTGGTTGAGGCAGTCGGGATTCAAAGCAGAAACACAAGCTGCGCTCTTAGACAAACCAGTGGAAAGTGATCTCCTGTTTGGTAAGGCAGTCGAGGACGCTCTAAAAAACGCTAAGGAAGAATTCGACACCCTCAAATCCCTTGGCCAGTTAACTACCAAACCACCTAACCAAAGAGGGAATGGCAATTTTCGTCGCCCCCGCGGCCAAAATTCCAATAGAGGAAATAGCTACTCCCACACCCAGGGTACACAGTGGAACACCAGCTCACAACAGTCTACCCAGGCGTATGGTAGGGGTAGTAAAAGAGGACGTGGTAGAGGCAGAGGCAGCCCCAGTAAAGGAGGAGGCACGCCTCCACCAAAGCAGTGACGCTCAGTTCAGGGTCCCTTCCCATGCAACCCCAGTAGGGGGACGAATATCAAGTTTCACCCAGGCATGGGAAGGGATAACATCCGACAGATGGGTGCTGTCAACAGTATCCAATGGGTACTGCATAGAACTACTGCAACGTCCCCTAAACCATCCTCCAAGACAAAAAGTCCACTCTTTACAACATCAGAAGATCCTCCTCGAGGAGATCGCCATTCTGCTAGAAAAGGACGCGATAGAACTCGTCCCGGGACACCAGGTAAACAAGGGTATCTATTCAACTTACTTCCTTGTGCCAAAGAAAGATTTAACAATGCGTCCAGTTTTGGACTTACGGCCTGCCAACAAGTATGTCAAGCCCCAAAAATTCCGTATGACCACACTACAAGAGGTAATCCCACTCCTAAAAAAGGGGGATTACATGGCAACCTTGGATATGAAAGATGCCTATTTTCATATTTCCATGCTCCCGGCGCACAGAAAATACTTGCGCTTCAAGGTGGACAGTCGCCACTACCAATTCAAGGTACTGCCCTTCGGGATAGCTTCTGCACCAAGGGTATTCACCAAGGTACTGGCGGTGGCAGCTGCACACCTACGCAGGGAGGCAATCCCAGTGTACCCTTATCTGGACGACTGGCTCATAACGGGGGAAACCCCAGGAATCTGCAGGTCAAACATTCAGAGGACCATCGACCTCCTCCACGAATTAGGCTTCTCCATCAACGAGAAAAAGTCAAGTCTGGTGCCAAGCACCTCAAAACAGTTTCTAGGAGCTATCCTAGATACTCAGAAAGGATTGACCTTCCCTTCGGAAGAAAGAATTCGGAACATACTTCTGCAAATTCCGCATTATCAGTCAGGTCAACAGATAACAGTACGCAAAGCTATGCGGTTACTCGGCATGATGGTGTCATGCATTTACCTGGTCCCCCACGCGCGTCTGCGCATGCGTCCCATGCAGGAATGGTTGGCGAAACAGTGGTCTCAGGCAAGTGGTCAGTGGGACGATCTAGTGGTCGTTTCGCCAACACTCGTACAGAACCTACACTGGTGGACAAGAGAGAATCTCGCAAAGGGGAAACCCTTTTACGATCCCGAAGTACAGGCAGTGGTGACGACAGATGCATGCCTGACTGGGTGGGGAGCTCACCATCTCCACCACACAGCTCAGGGTCTCTGGTCTCACTCAGTAGCCAAGAACCACATCAATCTGCTAGAGCTTCTGGCAGTATTCCGAGCGCTGCAGGCGTTCGAGCCCCATCTACTAAACTTGTCGGTGCAGATCAGGACGGACAGCACGACAGCCATGTTCTATCTGAACAAGCAAGGAGGGACTCGTTCGCCAAATCTGTCCAAGCTTGCCCAGAAAATATGGATATGGGCACTCAGACGGAACATCTTCCTGTCATCGCAACATGTTCCAGGGGAGCTCAATTCCCTAGCGGATGCTCTAAGCAGAGACTCCCTCCCAGAAGAACACGAATGGGTCCTGCACAAAGACGTAGTAGAAGATCTCTTCTCTCAGTGGGGTTTCCCCACTGTAGACCTATTCGCCACAAGCGAAAACAAACGATGCCCAGGATTTGCATCCAGGTTCCCACAACCGGACTCCCAGGGGAATGCCCTGTGGATGAACTGGTCAGGGATGTTTGCGTACGCTTTCCCACCAACTCCTCTCATCAGGAAGGTGGTGTACAAGATGAACAAGGAATCGATGACGCTCATCCTAGTTGCTCCCATGTGGGCGAGACAACCATGGTTTCCACACCTACGCAGGATGGCGGTATGCGAGCCCATCAGACTCCCAGCCTGGTACAACCTTCTGTCCCAGCAACAAGGTCAAACAGTGCATCAGGAACCCAACTCTATGAACCTAGCAGCATGGCTCCTGAAGTCATAGAGTTTGGACATCTCAAATTACCACAGAGGTGTATGGACATTCTAAAAGAGTCCAGGAAACCAAATACAAGGCACTGTTACTTTGACAAGTGGAAAAGATTCGTTATCTGGTGCCAGAGTAAACAAATCAACCCGGTTGATTGCACTCCTTCCAACGTTGTAACATACATGCTCCACCTGCTGGATGCAGGGTTGGTTTTTAACTCTCTGAAAGTACACCTGGCAGCCCTCTCAGCCTACACCACATCCCATAACAAGGTTTCGTGGTGGAAAGTACCAGTGGTTAAAGCCTTCATGGAAGGAGTAAAGAGACTTCACCCTCCTATCTCGAACCCACCGCCAGGATGGGATCTCAATGTGGTGCTATCTAAGCTCATGGGGCCCCCCTTCGAACCCATGCATAAAAGTAGTCTCAAACACCTGACTTATAAAACGGCCTTCTTAGTAGCCATTACCTCCATAAGAAGGGTCAGTGAAATTCAGGCTCTGTCAGTGCAAGATCCTTTCTTTACTATCCACAAGGACAAACTGGTTTTACGCACACACCCTAGATTCTCACCAAAATTCATATCCAAGTTCCATGTAAACCAGTCCATCGAGCTTCCGGCTTTCTTCCAAAACCCACAAAGCTCAGCTGAGGTGAAACTACACACCCTAGATGTGCGTAGGGCGGTCTTATACTATGTAAATAAAACCAGACCGCTAAGGAAAACAGATCAACTGTTTGTCTCCGTAGCTACAGGCAGAGAGGGGGATCGCGTCTCTAAGGGCGCTATCTCAAAGTGGATTATCAACTGTATACAGCTGTGTTACTCTCTTTCTGAAAAAACTCTGCCTTTTACGCCAAGGGCCCACTCTACCAGAGGCATTGGGGCCACTCTGGCTTTCATTGCAAATGTTCCCCTTGACACCATTTGCAAAGCAGCTACTTGGAGCTCTATTCACACTTTTACTCAGCATTACTGCATTGACACTCATTCCAAGGCAGATACACAAGTGGGACAAGCGGTTCTAAGACACCTGTTTGCTCATGACCCTTCTCACATCCCACCTCCTTCTTCTGGTACTGCTCGCTAATCTATGCACAGCATGTGATCTAAGCAGATTCCACAAGCCTCAGAAGGGATACATTACTCACCGTAATCGTATTTCTGATGCTTGTATCTGCTTAGATTCACATGCGACCCACCCTTCCTCCCCTCCGAGAGAAGGCGCATGGTTGCTTGTAGTCTTACCTTTCTGTCTATCTGCTTGGACTATCTGTACTCACGCTACTCCTCATGCTACCTCATGTCAGGAAAAACACAATCTGGGGATCCTAGACGCGTGAGGGATCATGGGCACAGGGGACGTCACACTAGGGATAGTATTACTGGCACGCCCTGTGTCGACGCCCATTTTTCGACTTCGAAAAACAAACTGTAATACTCCGCAGCTTCCACTAGATGTCGGCCTATGCACAGCATGTGAATCTAAGCAGATACAAGCATCAGAAATACGATTACGGTGAGTAATGTATCATATATATATATATATATATATATATATATATATATATATATATATATATATATATATATATATATATTTCTGAGGCTTGTGGAATCTGCTTAGATCACATGCTGTGCATAGGCCGACATCTAGTGGAAGCTGCGGAGTATTAGTTTGTTTTTCGAAATCAAATGGGCGTCGACACAGGGCGTGCCAGTAATACTATCCCTAGTGTGACGTCCACTGTACCCAAGATCCCTCACGCGTCTAGGATCCTCAGATTGTTTTTTTCCGCCATACTGGTCGGAAGCATTTTGCGGAGTCCCCTGGCCTTAACCATAGTTTTGCTAAAATATTAATTTATTTACATCCTTCCCCATCCCAACGTCGAACTTCGACACTCGACGCCGGCTGGAGAAGAAATCGACCGTCGGCTGCTGCACGACGGATTTGGGCCTCGGAAGGCCTCTGGCCTCGGCCCGGGCCTTGGAAGGCCTCTGGCCTCGGCCCTGCAAGTAGGGAGAGTGGGGGGTTGTACATACTCTACACTCTTGGTATATAGGTACACCTTATACATTTCCTACACTTAACAGCCCGCTGCCTCAAGGTGCGTATGGAGGGTACCCCTTTTCAATTCTGCCCCAAGTGCAATCGCAAATACCCTTGGGTCGACAGGCACGCCACGTGCAATCTCTACTTGCCGAGGGACCACCCCGGATGCGAACTGCAGAGCGTGTAGTAGGTTTAAACCTAAGACACTTAAGGACCGTTCGACGCGTTGGGCCCACCACGCCAGGCAAGCGGCCATGGCAGCGGAGGGCGCCTTCAGCGACGCTGTACTTTCGGACGGCGAGGGCATTGCGGCGTCGAAAGACAGCCGAGCGCAAGTCCCCGACCTCGGAAGGTCGTCCGGCAGGGCAGCTATGGGGAAGATCCCCGGCGACACAAGCGCTTCACGCACCACACACACTAAACACACAAAGTCCAACCGAGACTCGACGACGTCGAGTTCTCGGAAAGAGGCACAAACAGAACGGTCCGATTCGGTGTCCTCTGGGCGTTCTCGAGCGAGATCCCCGCATGACTCCAGGCAATCATCCACTCTTGCCAAGAGTGCCTCGCTTCCTAGGCTAAAATAAGTTCGATCGTCGGAGGACGAAGACGACTTCCACCCCCAGTCCGCGCTCCAGGAGTCGGAGCCCGCAGACAAAATCAGCGAGGCCCCACGCTCGAACGACAGGGACCCTACCCCTACCCCTGATCCTCAACGCCAGGTGTCGAAAACCTCCGGAGCCACAAAAGGACAGGGAAAACATTTGTCCACTCACGGGGAGGGGGGAAAACAGCAGAAGAAGCAGCCTTTGCACTCTTCCACACCTGTGAAACACACCACTCCCCCTAAACAGACAGACAAGACCAGGTCTGCTGATATGTCTAAAACCAGCAGATCTACTCAAGATAAATCCCCGAGACTTGCTGAGAGAGTCATTCCCAGTTCCAAAAAATGGTCCAGTGAAGACATAGATAGGGTCATGTCAAGGATGCCTTCTTTGGCTGATTTTTACGATAAAAATCCAGACCATTTCCTTTCGTATGATCCACAAGGGGCGACACCCTCAGGCTCTAATGATCCTATCCCCCCGAGTAAGAAGCCCCGGTTTGAAACACTGATGAGGTCTACAGACCCCTTCGAGGTACAACCATACTCAAGACCATACTCACTGTATCAAGGAGAGGCTTCCTTTGATGAGGACCAAGAATTTGGCATGGTAGAAGACCAACCCGGGTCGGGATACTATGGGGATGATGACCAAGAAGAGGAAGAGGAAGACCCTGAAACCTACAGAGTAGATTCCCCAGTAGAAAATGAAGCCCTGGTTACCGACTCCCCTGTCGATAACCAACCCCTCCTAAACGAGGTTCTCTCACGTGCAGCAGAACATTTCCATATTGACACCCATGGTGTCCAGGAGGGGAGGGACTTCGCAGAGGAGTTAGTGGGAGAGAGGAGGCCTGTTGCCCAGACCATCCCGATCCTTAAGTCCATTCAGCGAAGAATAGACCCGTCCCTGGTGAACCCGAACCTCACCAGAGCAGTCAATCCCAGGGTTGAAAAACTTTTCAGGGCAGCCCAGTCTGACCCTCTCTATATAAGAGGACATCTGAAGCCAGACTCCCTAGTTGTCACTAACACTCGTAAGAGGGCTGGAACACCCTTGTCATCGTCCGAAGCTCCTCTCGACAAGGAGAGCAAAAAACTATATGGTTTCGGCAGGAAAGTAGCCTCAACGTCTGCCTATCAAGCAAGGATTGCAAACTCCACCACCCTGTTGGCCAGCTACAACTGCCATCAGTGGGAAGAAGTCGCGGAACTCATAGCCTCTGCTCCTGAACCTTTAAAGGGCCAGTTAGCTCGGATTTCCGCAGAGGGTAGAGCCGTGTCTGGTTGCATTTTGAAAGCAACCTTTGACGCTGCGGACAACGCAGGCAGATTGATAGCAGAAGGCACTGTTATCAAGAGACATGCGTGGTTACGGCAGTCTGGTTTTAATGCAGAAACCCAGGCATCATTGTTGGACAAACCGGTGGAAGCCGATCTGTTGTTTGGTAAGGTGGTCGAAGACGCACTGAAGAATGCCAAGGACGAATACGAGACACTCGAGTCCCTTGGCCAGTTAACCAATAAACCCCCTAACCAGAGAGGGAATAGTAATTTTCGTCGCCCACGCGGCCAAAATTCCCAGAGAGGATCTAACTATTCCCAGGGGCAGGGTACACAGTGGAACAACAGCCAACAGTCTACCCAGGGTTACGGCAGGGGTAATAGGAGAGGTTGTGGTAAAGGCAGAGGCAGCCCCAGCAAGAGAGGCGGCACGCCTCCACCAAAGCAGTGACGCTCAGTTCAGGGTCCCTTCTCACGCAACCCCAGTAGGGGGACGCATTTCCAACTTCACCCAGGCTTGGGAAGGGATCACATCAGACAGATGGGTGCTGTCAACAGTATCCACAGGGTACTGTATAGAACTACTGCAGCGTCCCCGGAACCATCCTCCACGACAAAGAGTACACTCTTTAGAACATCAGAAGATTCTCCTCGAGGAGATCGCCATTCTGCTAGAAAAGGACGCGATAGAACTCGTCCCGGGACACCAGGTAAACAAGGGTATTTATTCAACTTACTTCCTTGTGCCAAAGAAAGATTTGACAATGCGCCCAGTATTGGATTTACGGCCTGCCAACCAGTATGTCAAGCCCCAAAAGTTTCGTATGACTACGCTACAAGAGGTAATCCCCCTCCTAAAAAAGGGGATTACATGGCAACCTTGGATATGAAAGATGCTTATTTTCATATTTCCATGTTCCCAGAGCACAGAAGGTACTTGCGCTTCAAGGTGGACAGTCGACACTACCAATTCAAGGTACTGCCCTTCGGGATAGCTTCAGCACCAAGGGTATTCACCAAGGTACTGGCGGTGGCGGCTGCACACCTACGCAGGGAGGCAATCCTGGTGTACCCTTATCTGGACGACTGGCTCATAACGGGGGAAACCCCAGTAATTTGCAGGACAAACATTCAAAGGACTATCGACCTCCTCCACGAGTTAGGCTTCTCAATCAACGAGAAAGTCAGGTCTGGTGCCAAGCACCTCCAAACAGTTCCTAGGAGCAATCCTAGATACTCAAGAGGGGTTGACCTTTCCTTCAGAGGAAAGAATTCGGAATATACCAGTGCAAATTCCGCATTATCAGTCCGGTCGCCAAATAACGGTACGCAAAGCAATGCGTTTACTGGGCATGATGGCGTCATGTATTTACCTGGTCCCCCACGCGCGCCTGCGCATGCGTCCCATGCAGGAATGGTTGGCGAAACCGTGGTCTCAGGCAAGCGGTCAGTGGGACGATCTAGTGGTCGTTTTGCCAATACTAGTACAAAGCCTTCACTGGTGGACAAGAGAATCTCGCACAGGGGAAAACCCTTTTATGATCCCGAAGTACAGGCAGTAGTCACTACCGATGCATGTCTGACGGGGTGGGGAGCTCACCATCTCCACCACACAGCTCAGGGTCTCTGGTCTCCCTCAGTGGCCAAGAACCACATCAACCTGCTAGAGCTTCTGGCAGTATTCAGAGTGCTTCAAGCGTTCGAGCCCCACCTACTAAACCTGTCAGTGCAAATCCGGATGGACAGCACAACAGCCATGTTCTACCTGAACAAGCAAGGAGGGACTCGTTCGCCAAATCTGTCCAAGCTTGCCCAGAAAATCTGGATATGGGCACTCAGACGGAACATCTTCCTGTCATCACAACATGTTCCAGGGGAGCTCAATTCCCTAGCGGATGCTCTGAGCAGAGACTCCCTCCCAGAGGAACACAAATGGGTTCTACACAGAGAGGTCGTAGAAGATCTCTTCTCTCAGTGGGGTTTCCCCACTATAGACTTATTCGCCACAAGCGAAAACAGACAATGCCCAAGATTTGCATCCAGGTTCCCCCAACCAGACTCCCAGGGGAACGCCCTGTGGATGAACTGGTCCGGGATGTTTGCGTACGCTTTTCCACCAACTCCTCATCAGGAAAGTGGTGAACAAGATGAACAGAGAATCGTTGACGCTCGTCCTAGTTGCTCCCATGTGGGCAAGACAACCGTGGTTCCCACACCTACGCAAGATGGCGGTGTGTGAGCCCATCAAACTTCCAGCCTGGTACAACCTACTGTCCCAGCACCAAGGTCAAACAGTGCACCAGCAACCCAACTCAATGAACCTGGCAGCATGGCTCCTGAGGTCATAGAGTTTGGACATCTCAATTTACCACAGAGGTGTATGGACATCCTAAAGGAATCTATGAAACCAAACACAAGGCACTGTTACTTTGACAAGTGGAAGAGGATCGTTATCTGGTGCCAGAGTAGACAAATCAACCCTGTTGATTGCACTCCTTCCACTATTGTTACATACATGCTCCACCTGCTAGATGCAGGATTGGTTTTTAACTCCCTGAAAGTACACCTGGCAGCCCTGTCGGCATACACCACTTCCCATAGCAAGGTCTCGTGGTGGAAAGTACCAGTAGTTAAAGCCTTCATGCAAGGAGTAAAGAGACTTCACCCTCCTATTTCAAACACACCACCAGGATGGGACCTTAATGTGGTGCTAGCCAAACTCATGGGCCCCCCTTTCGAGCCCATGCATAAAAGCAGTCTCAAACACCTGACTTCTAAAACGGCCTTCTTAGTAGTTATTACTTCTATTCATTCATTGCAAATGTACCCCTTGACACCATTTGCAAAGCAGCTACTTGGAGCTCTATTCACACTTTTACTCAGCATTACTGCATTGACACCCATTCCAAGGCAGATACACAAGTGGGACAAGCGGTTCTGAGACTTTTATTTGCTCATGACCCTTCTCAAATCCCATCTCCTTCTAACACTGCTCGCTAATCCATGCACAGCATGTGATCTAAGCAGATTCCACAAGCCTCAGAAGGGATACATTACTCACCGTAATCGTATTTCTGATGCTTGTATCTGCTTAGATTCACATGCGACCCATCCTTCCTCCCCTCTGAGAGAAGGCGCATGGTTGCTTGTAGTCTTACCTTTCTATCTGCTTGGATTATCTGTACTCACGCTACTCCTCATGCAACCTCATGTCAGAAAAAATACAATCTGAGTATCCTAGACGCGTGAGGGATCTTGGGTACAGTGGACGTCACACTAGGGATAGTATTACTGGCACGCCCTGTGTCGACGCCCATTTTCGAGTTTCGAAAAACAAACTGTAATACTCCGCAGCTTCCACTAGATGTCGGCCTATGCACAGCATGTGAATCTAAGCAGATACAAGCATCAGAAATACGATTACGGTGAGTAATGTATCCCATATATATTTATTTAAATGCAACCTCCTGCCAGCGCCATGTGGCTTTGTTTCCCGAGTGGCTGGCTTTCTTGTTCAGGCTTCGAAGAAAAGAAAAAAAAAAACGGGTTCCACAAGTCTAACGCTTTCAGCAGTGACTCTAAATGAAGAACAATAGGAATACCAAATTTGTCTTTCTGGAATTCTATACAATAATTGCTAGACTCATTAAAGGTTTATTTCAGGCACATTTAAGGGGGTGATTCACTGATTTATTATGTTCTTAAACGCCTCAACTCAGCCTTTCATCCTTCTGAGTTCGCTAAATGAGTACCAACACAGGCTGGGTTATATTGTATGTATATCTGTTCTATATAAAGCTCTTAAGCGCTGTATAATAAATGCATCATTTGGCCATGGACGTCTTTTTGCATTCACAGTAATTTGGTAATATGGGCCTATACACACTGATCTTAACGATGCATATGGCGATCCATTCTTGAATGGAATGTATGACATTATAGTGATATCGTAACCATATTTTTCGTAGTGTACTTAGGAACAATGCTATGTGATGCCACTTTTTGTCAAGGGGTAAAGGTAGTGTTCCATCGCTTCCTGTGGTATCACTTCAGGGTAGGGTCAAATGACATCACTTCCCGCTACCCCTGGCATTTTGGTGAAATGACGTCCCTGAAGATTCCCAGTTGTGGTGTGCTCCCGCTTAACCAAAAAAGAAAGGTTTTTAAAGCCACTGATTGGTCAAGTTATTGAAGTCTCAGTTCTTCGTGCAATAAGTATGGTCGACGTCCTACCCAGAATAGAATATTAATTTCAGATGAACTCCCTTAAAGCTGTACAGCATTATACAATATAAAAGAGACAGAAGGGCTATTGCTCTATTTAGACGTGGGGCTATACATACCTCTTCTGCTACATAAAGCCACAAAGTGTTTCTGCTGTTGCACAGGTTAACAAATGAGGCAGATGTGGGTTCTATTTCCTCCACATCTTACGTTTTTGCTCATAATACTTCTTACCAGAATTGGCTTAAAGTGACTCCCTGGAAAGTAACTTAGCATGCTCCCTGTTAAGGGGGCCGGCAGGGATAATTTCAGAGGCAATTCCTCTCTGTCCCCACAGCGACTTGGAAGTAACATGTCAAAACCAGTAGATTAATGCATTTATTTATAGCTAGCAATTTGAGCACAGATTGGGGATTATTTTAGAATTGTACACAGCTTCCATAAGCAGTCAGTTCTTTTATGCTTCAGTGGTACAGTGTAAGGCAAATGTCATCTAGGAAAAATACAATGTTCTATACATTGTGCTAACGTTTATTGGAGCCCATGATTTAATATCTATTTTCTTGACATCAATATTAATTTAATCATGCACTTCAATGTGTGTTGATTCGCGTTTGTCATACTTTTTTCTAGATTTTTTTTCTTCCTCATGCTGCTTCGTAGGACAGAGGCAAGCACCTGTTCTCTGCTACAGCAGTTTTTTTATTATTTTTTTTTTTAGAACTTTAACAGATACGGAATTAATTTGGCAATATTCAGACTCCTCACATAAAACGTACTTGCACCTGGTGAGGATTTATAAGCGGTATGGCATAAAGATTTTATCTGAAACCTATAACGGGGTGTCAAGTGGCCATGCTGGATGCACACGAGTCTGAATTATCAATCCAGGGTCAGTCTTTTATTGATCCTTTAGTCAATAAAGATGAAAACCAGTCCAGTCTCACACAGGGTTTGATAATGTCTCGCCTCTCATAGGGGTTACAGGCTTATAGTGGCCTTTTTTCTGACCACGTTCCTTGGGCGCACTGTATGCAAGTAGGACCCTCATGGACGATTTGGTGGTATATCTGCAGTATCTCCAGGGTGAGTCCAGGGGTTGCCATAGCTGAATGTTGCAACTTCAACTCCCCAACATTCTGGTGTCCTTCCTAAAGTCTGGGGGCCCGTTAGGCCGCCTGCTCTTCTGGCCTCGTTGCTTCGGTTGTGATCTTTTCCCCACCCATTGGTCTGCGTGGCTTGGGTCAATTCAGCCTCCCCATACCTACTCAGTCTTTCTGGTTACGGAGATGCTTCCCCCCTTTCTCCTCATCTGTTACCCCCACTTCCTCCACTCTGCCACCACCTTCAGTTTTTTTCATATCTTTCACTCTGCCTACCAATTTCTATTTTCTCCACTAACCCCTCCTCCAGTGTCTTTTTCCCCCTCTGCCCTCTTACCCTCCAGCAGCCCCTTATTGCTTCTCATATCAATCTCCCCACCACCTGCCAGAGATTTCAACCCACTCTGAGCAGCTAGGGCTGTCTGCTCGTATACCGTGCTCTCCCTGCTCCTTGGTGGGACTCCTACTGAGGGCTTGTAATTAGGTGAGGTGTGGGATTGATGTCCCAGAGTGCCACTGGGTCTGCTTTGGGTCTAGGAGTCTAGACCAACTCCAAATGCATGTCCACAATTTTGACGGTAGGTTTTCTTCCTCTGACCCACACTGTGCTAGATTTCTTGTGTGCTTGTCGCATGTGAATTAACGTGATAAAACAGACCGTACAAGGTCTGTAATCTTTTATAACCAGCGTAATACTGGAGAACAGCCAGGACAGGGATTTGAACCTGTGTTGCTCTGTGTTGGCTTGTTTCCAAGATGAACACCTTGCCCCTGAACTATCCTCTTAGCCAAGTACTATAAACGCTTAATTTCCATGTTCATATTGGGCAGGCAGTCCAATTAAAACATTGGCTCCTCGGAAGGACTATCTTGTCTGGGAACACTGCTTCTGTAACTTGGTCCTTGTGACTAGTTCTCAGCGTGGCATTTTACCATTGTAACGCACGGCTTCACTGCTGGTTCCTCAAACAAACATTTCTTTGTAGTGGGTGGAGCTGAAACTGTATATCCATGCATGCCACCTGAGTGGAGGGGAAGTAATTGTCCAGTAAAGGTGTTTTTCTTTTTTTTCTTTTTTGCTATGCTGTAGCTTTGGGTCTGCTTAGAAAGGACTTCACGGTCTGGGTTTTAAAACCTTTTTTTTATACACTGAATTAACCATTTTGGCATACAATTCGGAAAAACTTGTTTTTAAATCCGTTATTTAGGGGAATGTACGAAAAACTCCACTAGATGTCAAGTCACAAACAGTGCACAGGCTCGTTTAGCAACATGTTTTCATGCTGGCTGTGTCGAAAGAAAAATCCGGAGGCTCAGCTCAAGAATATACCTCCACATTGGCTGTAAACACATGTTTATGCTGCCACTACCCAACAATATAAAATGTTTTGCCCTGTAGAACGCATTTTTAATGCATCCTGTGCCTAATGTAGTCCAATACTGCCGCATCCCATTTTCATTTTGCCCTCGCACTAATATGACCAAATTGCCCACAATATGACTGAATTTCCAAGTGAAATAGTTTTGCATCCTAAATGTTTGTTCCCAGGCTCTTCCTGCCAGACCCCTTCCTTCCAAGCAAAAACATGCCACTGTTGTCTGATGTACAACTATTATTTTGAATCTTTCTTGCATGAAGGCCTTCGCCTGGCACAAGCTTCCCTGGTCAGGCTCAGCAGTATGATGGGCTACATCGCAACAACGGAAGACGGGAACACATACTCGGGCTGTTGGTCTTTCCCCCAGTTCTGCCCCAGACGGGGCTTCCTTACTAGTCCTGCCATGAAGGGGAGTGGTGTAGCACTGTGTTCCTCTACAACTCTCCTTCCTGCTTCTGCCCAGGTTTCCGACCACCGCACCCGTGTCAAACTGGGTAAGGGAAGAGGATCAAGATCTTCCTTTTTTAATCGGGGCATGGGAGTTGGGATCTGGCACATCTTCAATTTTAGTACCACTCCAACTCTGTACTTGTAATGTGCATTGTATGGCATGGACGACCATCTTCAGCACAGAGTGCACTCCACAATACAGAGTACAAATGCCCATGCGCCAGAGATGCAGTGTCAAACCTCTTGCCACTCATCAACTTTTTCTCAGTGTTGGGGACTGCAGGGTGGGCACAGCCCCTTCTTCCCTTAGGGGCCAGCTGCAAATTAAAGTTTCTAAGAAGGTTCAATGTAGTTGGCATCACTTTCCTTTTTAGTCTAAATATTTCTCCAGCATTGGATCTTTCATGGATTCAAATGTTGTAAATATTTCCTGTCAGGCTGGGAAACCTCAGTAACTTTCATGTAGCAGTTTTCCTATGGAAAACGCCGACACTGAGTGTCTTATTGACGTCTTTATGGGTGCTTTGGTCTGCACCAATAGGACGTCCTGTATAAGTAGACCAAGCCCCGTGGCTTCCCTTCAGATTTCCACCATCTCCAAACTGTTGGGATCACCTCGTGTTGTCTCTTGTGAATTTGTGCTCTTCGTATTTTCTACGGCTTCGCTGCTCTGGTGTGTTCCAGGCCCATCATGTGTTAATGACTCCAATCAAGCATTCCCACTAAGTCAGTGCCTTGTCTGGGATTGCTCAAGGGAAGCCCTTATTTATATATTTTTATGACAAGTTATAATCTAGATGATGAACCCTTGTATAACGCCCCTCTCTTAGAATCCCCCTAACACCACTGAGCCAAGAAGTAGGTTTGTTTTGCAAATTAAAAAGGTTTATTTGAAAAATTAAACCATAGATATATATCACACTGTTATAATAAATTAATATTTGATATCACACTGAGACATATGACAGTGATCAACAATGGATGATGTTATACTAGCACAATGGTTTAATTACTTAGGAGTAGTATAGAGGATAAGGTAGCTGAGAATGCTTTATGGTTTCAAGGAGATGCAAAGTTGAATAAAAGGCAGTAGAGAAATAAACTTGATATGATTTCAGCAAAAGATAATATGATCACTTTTTCTCTGACAATTCACTCTCCCCCTAAACAATGTAAGAAGAGGGAAGTAACAGTCTTCAGGAATACAATCACAGTACAATACGAATTCAGTTCCCCTCTAGCAAGCTTATAGCACCAGGGATGATTTTGAAACGCAGACGAAAGACTTTCAGGGTATTTGCAAGGGAGTGAAATATGCTAAAATTGATTTAAATTCCCTCTACAGGTTCAGGGTGAGTGAGAGATACTTTAAATCAGTTCAGGTCCACACTAACAATGATTAATGAGGGATTATCAGGTTGAAAACGGATTTCAGTAATGGAAGCAAAGCACAGATCTGTCTACACGTGGTTGAAATGAAGCAAAATGTCAAATCGCGGCACTTTTTTTCGAGTGTGTCGAGCGCAATTACGGAGGCGTTATATAGCAAGTTGGTTTAGAGCTTGTTGGAAAGCTGGGAATCTTAGCTTTACCATTAAAAGTTAAATTTCGTTCCTAGGATGCACGGTTCCAAAGATACAGACGATATTGTAAAGGCAGTTTTTCAGAAATGAAATTAGTTTCGGAATGACAGATGCGCTTTGAAAGGTTTGAATCAACAGGAGGAACACACAATTTCTTATGATGCAGTTCTAAACGGGTTCAAATGTTTTGAACGAGATTATTTTAAGCTAAGAGATGGGTTCTGCACAGTTCTAGCTGGGTACTCGCACTATAAATTTGAAAGGAATGGCCTCGTCACGGATCTGGTCAACCAGTTTAGCTGCGGTTCTCTCTGCTCGGTGGGTCAATCAGGCACCGTTTCTGTTCACAGCGGTCTGGTCTGGGTCTCTGGTTATGCTGGTCTGGATCAAGTGGATTCTAGATACCGCACTGCTTTGTGGGTACTGGTTCTGTTCTGGATACACAGGACTCTTAGCAAGCAGCAAACCGCACAGCCCGGCGGTTGAATAGTTTGCAAAAGATTTTGAGGCCTGCTGAAGAGTTCAGCTCTTTGGAGTTTTTGTTCTGGAGTTAGTCTGGATCTCTGGAGTTCTGGATTCTGGAGTTCTCCGTCGGCGTGCTACGCAGGAATTCAGTTGAAGGTTGGAAAATTAATGTCCCTGTCCGGCTTCCAGTGGCTCTTTATGTCTTTTGAAAATGGGTGTGGATGCTAACTTTCTATGCCCAACCCACTCATGATTTGATAGGTCAAGGATTTCTCTTTGACCTGATTTGAGAAGGGAGCAGTGAGTCATCCTATGTCATCAGGTGTCATGTTTATGGCTCCAAAGAAAGAACACTCCCCTTTGCTTTTACCTTAGAAAATCATTTTCATAACTAAACATATTTCCCAAATACACAAGTGGTTGACATTACATGTACATATCATATATATTACTTCGGATAGGTCTCTGTTCCAACTCTGTTTCTAAGAGCCAGGGTTCAAAAATGGCAACTTATTTTCGTTTTTAGTTGGTTTACCAATATTGGATTTTTAACAAAAATTACACAGATGTACACCGCCTTTCTACACATATTCCAGTAAATTTTCATTTTTCTAGCATGAACCCCGTGTCTGCAATCTCCATAATTCATGAGGTTTTGCCTCAGAACATGGTACAGTCCTAACCCCTCATAAAATGTGCACAGAAAAACCACAAGAATAATATTAATTATATAATTTTGACAAGTCCGTACTATGAATTATCCATCTTTTTTTTAAAAATTATGCTCTGGCCCAGAGGGGTGTGGTTTCCAAAACACATGGTGGAATTTCTGGTTTGTCCACTTCCTCCAACTCAAGTTGCTCACAGAGGCACTGCCCCTCCCCGTTTCTCTCAAGAGGAAGCCATTTACGATCCCCCCCCTAATTTAACATTTGCCTGTAGGTGCTCCTCCCCTGATTCAATCAGGGAGGTGTCATCTCCTTTTGGTGGGGGCAGCAGAATGCAGCCAGGCCTGGGAAGAGTGGCTGAGCAAGTTTCAACTCCTGTCGGGGGTAGTTGCCGGGCAGAATTCAATCTCTTTAAGCCAGGCTTCAGCTAAATGTCACTTTTGTTCCCAGTTTTTCTTCATCCAAATCAAACTTACAATTTTTACACATGCAGCTAGAACGCTGATTCTAAGTTCAAAACTATGACATTTAACAGTTGCAAACTAGGTGACACAACAGTAGGTCACTCATTTATTTTAAACATTTAGATTTTAGTGTTTTTCAGTCCAATTTAACTTAAGCTGCTGATATCCACAGCTCAGCCAGTTTCATTATGAACATTATTTTAGGCTCTTTGTTTTCCCAGATTTTGTATGCACACAAGACTACATTCTGCCAAATGTCTGCTGGTGTTGATTGAGGTTTTTGAATATCTTGCAATGTTTAAAATGGAGGTCAGTCAAAATCTCGAATAAAATCTTGAATGCCAATAATGCCGAAAAAAAAGAATCGAAAAAAAAGAATCGAAAAAAAAGAATCGAAAAAAAAGTCAAATTACTAGTTTTTTAAATTATATATTTATTTTTGGGGTCCGGGATAAAAAAATAGGTAAAAAAAAGGGGGGGGTTTGGGGGGGAACCCCCCCTTTCGAATAAAAACGGCATAAAAAAATGCGACTTTTTTACTTTTGTTTTTCAACATTTTGACTTTGGAGATTTTAACTTTCGATTTTATCACTATAAACCGTTTAAAATAGGCATTTTTAGCTTGCATTTCAGAGAAACAAAGGTGATTTCAAAGCGCTTTTTGAGCTAACAGGCACTGCTGTTTTTCCTTTGGCATGCATTCCACTCATGGCACTCCTGGCCCATCACGCTCGCACTGGTGGGTGGTAGGTCAGGCGACCATTTTGGTGTGTGCAAAAACTGTGCGGTTTTCCTGGATCCTGGCGCAAATGTGGGCTTTTCCGCCATCTTGGATTTCCTAAGCCCACAGCACCAAATGTTGCAGCATAATGGTCTAAACGTGGGTCAGGACACCCAACACATGTCATCTGTGGTCCCGAAGAAGTCGGCCATGCGAGACCGGCCGTCTCAAGAACGTTTATGAAGGGGACAGTCATGCGGACTGTCTGTACTGCCTGTACCCCAATCACTCTGTGGAGAACTGTGAGATTTGCCAGGGGTTCTCCCAGAAGACGCTCAAAGACCGTAACCGGCGGCTGATTTGCTGCTTGAACAAAGGGGCCTATCTGGGATTGGAGGTTGGTTCAGCCCGCGGGGGCAAGTCTTCTACTTCTTCGGCAAAGGGGTCTGCTTCGCGCCAGAGGGCACAGCCGGCGCCAGAGAAGCCCGGCTTCGGATTTTGGAAAGACCAGTGAGTCTTCAGTGGCAAGGCCGGTGCAGACTGGCATGTGGTCCGGAGGTCCTGGTCCAGGCACGCCTGCGCCATAGGCTGAGAAGTCGAAGGATTTGAGTGGCCGGCCGTAGAAGCTTGCGGATACATCGCGCAGGCCCTCGTGTTGGGACAAAGGAGAAGTCGCAGTCACATTCGTCCTCGTTGACTAAGAAGTTGTCTTCGAAGGACCAGTGTCATTCGCCGTCTGGCAAGGAGTCTCCCAGACACCATTCCAGCTCCGCTCCCAAGTGGTCATCTTCGCCAGCGAAACCCAGGCCACCGACTGGGGCCTCTGTTCCACTGACAACTTGTCAACGAAGCTACCCCTGTTGACTAGCACTTTGGTGCTGACGAGCCATTCCTCCACCTTGCTGACGACAACCCCGGCTACGGCCTTGCTGGCGAACACGACGTTGACTGCCTCGTCAACGTCTGTTTTGGTCATAGTGGGACTCCTGAGTTCTGCAGTTCCGCTGGGGACCGATGGTGATCCATTGGCTTCTGGGGAGGTGCCGTGGCAGTCTGGGACCGGCTTTGCACCTTTGCCCCCAATGGAGATTCTACAGCAAGATCCCTTGACCTACGATTTTGCATAGTCTGGAGGAGTCACCACATCAGTTCCTCGCCCCTTCGGCGTTGGGCCTACAGCCGGCAGTTCCATCCACATCGGGCAGCCTGGGGGCTGTTTCGCCTCAGTATCCGTTGTTCAACCCGCAATCCCTGCTCTCAATGCAGGTGCTGACTACACTGCAGTCGCTCCTCGACAGTTGGATGACCAACTCCCGGTACCTAAAACCCCAGTGGGACCCTTGGGGCAGGAGTTACCGGCAGTTCCCTGACAGAAGGGTGTGGTGGGTGCCCCTTGCCAGGGTCCACCATGGAAGTCTCCCCAGGTTCAGCCATCTGTTTCATCACCTAGGGGAGTCTGAACCCGATAGCGTCCCGCAAGACACGCTCTCGACGGTTTTGTCCTCGTCCAGGCGGGCGGATACCTGGGATACGGACCCAGAGGTGGATCCCCTGAGCAATCCAGCACAGCCCTCTTCCCCCGGACGATGTGGGCACTTTCCATGCCATGATAACCAAGGCTTGCCAGGAGTTTAGCCTTACTCTGGAGGCGGAGAGAAAAGACTGCTTTTTGTTGGATCATATGGGGAAAAGGCAGTCTTCTCTATCCCCATCTTGGACCACGTGTGGCAGAAAGGGCTTCAAACGATGCGCCATCCCTTCAGACCCTGCGGTCAAGGGCCGCTTGGAGAAAAAGTTTAAGGCGCCTGAGTCCACGCCAAAGTGCCTCACGTCGCAACCCACTCCGGAGTTAGTGGTGTCAGCGGCTGCCAGTAGGAAGGGGTGTAGCCAGCATAAGTGTGAGACTCCAACAGACAATGAGGGCCGTAAGCTGGATGCTTTTGGCAAGAAGGTGCTGACGGTGTGGGCGATGACAGTGAAGGCAGCCAACTCACTGGCCATCATGGTGCGCTATGACAGGGAAATGTGGCACAGATTGGTGCTGCTGCTGGACCATCTACCTGAGCAGCAACAGAAAGAGGCAATGGTTCTGGTTCATGAGGGGGAGGATGCCTCCAATCGTAGCATTAACATTGCAGTGGACCTGGCAGAATCTGTTTAAACAGATAAATAATGGGGTCCTCCAGTGGCAGGCATGGTTGCGCTGTACCGATTTTTCGACCTGACGTACTGTAGTAGACATGCCTTGCGAAGGGGAGCAGCTGTTTGAGGAGAAAATTGACGAGGCTCTGAAGCTCCTTTTCGCTTATTTCAGGAAGCCTTGGGGAATGCCAGGTTTGTGAGATCCTGCGACAAAGGCTACAGTCACTCCAGCTTTGCTCAAGGGTTTCGTCGATCTTACCAGTCAGCTCAGCGGAACAATGACTATCAAAGTCAGCGAAGGAAGTGTTTTGCCTCCTCTACTAGGGACTGCCAGTCCAAGCCTCAACAATGACTGCCACAACAGCAGTCGACTTGGAGGGACAGTGCACAACATTTCGACGAGTGGTGTTTGATTACGACTTGCCCGACGGATGTGTGCTGGATGCAGTCCATTACGGCCACTCGTAGTTCCAGCGTCCGCCACTCCCTATTCCACCGGTGAAGGTATCACAGCCGCATCTACTGGTCTTGCGGCAGGTGGTGCGCCTGTTGCTGGAGAAAGGAAGGGCTATAGAAAAGGTCCCAAAGTCGGAAAGAGGACAAGGAACCTACTCCCGGTATTTCGTCAAAAAAACAAGCGGAAAATGGCACCCGATTCTGGACTAAGGCCGCTAAATAAAAATGTGAAACGGCAAAAGTTCAGGATGCTACCGTTGCAGGATGTTATTCGGATGGTGCAGCCTGGGGAGTTTCTGGCATCATTGGATCTAGAAGATGCTTATTTCCACATCCCAATGCACCCCTACCAGTTTCGGGTTCTCCCTTTTGCCCTCAAGTCGGCACCCGGAATGTTCAAGTCCCTGGCTCCAGTGGCAGATTACTTCTGCATGGAGGGACACCATGTTTATCTGTACCTGGACGACTGGTTGGTCGGGGGGGCGACTTGTCAGCGGGTGTCTGAGTCTTTCCATATGGCTATGCTCCTGTTGCAGCGTCTGGGCTTTGCAATGAACTTCGCAAAATTCTGTTTGATGCCCTCCAGGGACTTGGTTTTTCTGGGGGCCCATTTTCATATGCAGCTCAATCTGGTGATGCCATCTGTGGAAAGGATAGAGAGGCAGGTTCCTTTCTGCCGGAAACATCGATCACAGTCCGAATATACAGGAATCTTCTCGGCACCATGGCGTCCTGCATCCCACTCATCCCGAATTGTCAGCTGTTCATGCGGCCAGTGCAGGAGTTTCTCGCTTCAAGATGGTCAAAGGTCCTCGGTTCCTGGTCCAACAAGGTTCTCGTATCCTGGGCGCTGGAAGACACCCTGCTGTGGTGGACTCTACAGACAACATAGTGAGGGCTATGCCCCTGGTGGAGCCGGATTTTCAGTACACAATTGTGACGGACGTTTCCCAGATGGGTTGGGGAGCTCACCTCAACCATTTTCAGGTCCAAGACTTATGGTCCTCCAGGGAAGCTTCATTGCACATGAACGGTCTGGTGTTGAGGGCAGTACACTGGGCACTGAAGTATTTTCTGCCCCTGATTCAGGGCTCGGTGGTACGGGTTCTTGTTAGGCAGAATCACATGCAGTACCCTTGGAACACTGCATGCAATTAAGACTACAAGTGTCAGTGCAATTTCACCTTTGGTACAAGCCTGTACTCTAGTATGTGGTAGCAGTGGCTGAGCAGCCAGATTTATCTCAAGAGCTGAGTGAGCAGTAGAACAAGTTACACTAAGGGCCAACCAATAGAGTGATTCAAACGAACACTTCCTCAAGGTTTTTTGGTAAAAGGTGTAAAGGCTCACTCCCCGACTTATCAATACAAACTTATAAGGTATAACACATCCCAGTAGGGAATGAGACTAGGAGAACAGATTGCAAGATTTATAAGCCGCCTTTTTTTAAAAAAAAGTTGGCATCCAGGGAACTCGGCTGCATCGAGAGCGCTCTGGCAAACAAAACACGTACATGGAATTATAAAGAAAAACGGCGTCATCGGTGATGTCATTAACGTAGGGTACTACATTAGTACAGGATTGGTTGGGGAGCGATGTTACATATATTCCTGTAGGCACTGCTTCTTCCGGGTAAGGCTGCCCAGTTGGCGGGAGGGTGAGCGTCACGAGGTCCAGATGCCTGTATTCAGGAGGGCTGAGGGTTAGGTCACGGCGAGGTAGAGTTGATACTAACTAAGCTGGCATGAGAACCTACCACTAGACATGTAATAAATGACAATCCTTAATTCACCTTTGAGTAAATCTTTGCAAACCTATAAATTGCATTCACGTGATTGTATCGTCTTTCATTGAGACTTTTATCAGACAGAGGGCTTAGGGGTCTTGTCCCTCGTGATAACCTGGGTGGGTCTTGGCACATCAAGGCAAGTGGGGAGTTTAATGACCTATGTTAGTTTTGGGACACTATATACTGCGACAGAGGTCTGGATTTAGTGGGGGCACTCTAGGGTGGGCCGCACAGCAGGGTCAAACGTCTGGTACATCAATAGAATATCTTAGGCGGGCACAGGGTTACATTGGCTGTAATTTTCCAACAGCAGGGGTAAGAGGGTAGGAGCAGGTTTGTGGAGATGGATGAGTTGCAAGTCATGGTCCGAGCCGGTTCACACACAGGACAGTGATCACAGAGGAAGAGTGAGATGATACATTTTACTATGTGTTTCAATTATCCCCGTTGCATCTGTGAGAAAGGGATTTCTGACGCTTTCAGACAGTGAATGAAAAGGTGGGGGCCATGAGCGCGTTGTGCGCGGCGCTGCTGAGGGGAGAGAAGCCTTTTCATAGTATCGGAGTGCAGCCTAGTCCAAAGATGGTTTCGCGGGCACACAGAATGGAAACCAAGTGTATCTCGCAAAAGCCCCACCTATGCTGATGTTCGCATAAGTGCAATGGAGGCGTCCTCCGCCAGTGCGTGAGCAAGTGGTTCGTTTTGTGTAGAATGTATGAGGGGGGCCCAAACGGCCCTTCACTCCCAAACATTCCCCCCTTTCGTTACATCTAAAGTAAGACTAATCCTTACGATTATTTTCATTCCGATAGTACTCTGCTTCGTCCCATGCGGGAGTCCCTTGGATTGGCAAACGTTTAGTAAGCTCTGACCTCTTCTGGCATAATCAGGTGTACATGTCATGTATATTCCCCCATCTCTATCCAGGTCCACCCAGACCTCTCTATACCATTGTATTTCTTGTGGTGTGGTATAAGTTATCCACCCTGTCCCCAGGATGGCGGTATACTGCCTTCATGCGATACTTAGAGGGACCTGACTCCCCAGTTTGGATCTGTGCATCTTTCATATTTTGTACCCTTGTCGATTTGCCCATTGTTAGCATCATCATTGTAGAACTAGGCATTGACTTTGCACAACATCGAATTCCCCCCTGGCACCAACAGGAAAACTGAGTGGGACAAACATTTTCATCATCCTGCTGAACCAGGACGGTATCCAATTGAAGATGTCGTCGAACCAGTTGCTTGGCTCGATCCCTCCCTCCTTCCTTCCGCATTCTTTCCCCCAAACTATGCACGAACGAGATGACGGAAAGGGTCCCATTGTCCGCATCTTCAGAAGGTACGAGTGTGCAGCAGGCACTCCCGATTTTACGGCAAACGCCGCCGTCCATTGGTATCAGGTAATATTATCCCCATATATATGGTCGCCGTAAATATCATCACCGGGAAAAGGTTGTGGCGATATTATATGGGTGACCATATATATGGGGACAGGGGCAAAAAAAAAAGTTTGGGAGTTGCGGGGGTGTCCCCCGCATGTTCCATGCAATAATGTCGCCACAAAAAACAGCCATTTTTCGGCGATATTTTTGCATGGCGAAATTTTTGTGGCAACATCATTACATGGAACCCGTCCATTGCTGTGAGGAGATCCAGGACGTACCGGTTCTGCATGGTCATCAACCGCAGGGTGCAGAGTTCCACCTTTATCACGGTAAATCCTTCAGTGTCGTTGGCCAGTTGGATCAGCTCCCAGCGGACGATCTGCAGCCATTTGGCGTTTGTTCGCGCCTGAAGTCCTGGCACCAGGAGGGAAGCAAAGCACGTTTTGGCAGAGTTGAAGAGCTTGTATTTATCTGGAATTTCAGCCAGGAGGTCTGATGACTTGCTGGAGATGTAGTTGGATGACCTTCTTTTGCGGGACACTCTTGTAGTTAGTTTTCAGACAGAATGTTGTATGTGGAGGGCTATGTTGTTGTTGGCTGGGGTGCTGCCAATATGTCAGCCATATTTCTCCCCCCTTGGATATGGCTTTCTGGAATCGCCATCAATGCCGAATGCAGTGTGGCCATGGCACAGGTACCCATCCACGATGGCGGGAGATGCAGGTATGCTTGCTTGCCACATACCCAATACGTGTCCCTGAGTGCTACTGTACCCTTTTTCATGTGCAGGATGATGATCGTTTTGTTGCATTGTCTGTTCAAGCCCATATGTACCTTCCCTTAGCCATGGAAATAAAGTTCATGTGCAATTTCTTTCGGTGTTCTGATGGGTTTTTCGAGAGCTGTAACCCACGTGAGTTTTGCGATGTGCTGGGACCAGACCGGAGTGCATGTCTCTTTGACCCATTGAAAGTTCTCTTCTGTTAGACCTCGCAATGCCTCTGCTTTGCACGTGATTGTCTCATCATGCCATTTGTTTTCTGTGAACCGTGTCCCTTTGATAACAAAAAATGGTTCCTTGATGTAGATCACTCCTTGTGGCTTACTCGTGCAGGATTTTTCATTTTGCAGCATTTATATTGTAACTGTGTGTGATTGGAAGGTGCTTCGAATCCTACACAATACTAGATGAACCAAACATTGGGCATCCGACAAGGGCACTTCTTGAGGTATAAGAACTTTGGGTGTGCCAGGGGCATGGGGAATGAGAGAGCAAACTGAACAGCTCTCATTGGTTGCTTGTTTGGCTGTTGCGCTCATGTGAGATTGATCCGGGTGGCAGGGTTCTTCAATCTCGACTAATCCCAGCCCATGGTATGCATCATAACTCTTCCCACCTGCCCCTCTTTTTCGTCTCCTGCTCCCTCCTTGACCGTTATATAGCATTTTTACTCTGATACTTTATAGGAAAAATGTTTGCCCATGTTGCATCACTCCGTTCATTTGCATTTTGCCACGACACTAGTACTGAGGGATCTTGGGTGGTTGGGGCATTGGGGCTAAAGTGCATATCGGTGCCATATGAGGTAGGTTCTGTAGTGGCATGTGTTTGTATATGTCAGGTCAGGCGTACCGAACGGGGAATAATCATCATATTCATTGGTTTTATCATCACTATCGAAACCCATAGCAGCGTATGTAAGAACAGGTGTTTTGACAATTCGGTTTTGATACAACGTTGTAAGATTATCATTTTGGGAGGCATTATGTGACTAAATTGTCTTAACTCCAGCCCATATAAGGCTTGATCCTTCTTGTCAGGCGTACCCCACTCCCCCACTTTCATATCTCCAATTATGAAAGTCAAGCTCCAGTAAATACCAAGGCAAAATAACATCACAGAAAACACTATCGCTACAAAGCATAAACCACAGTCATAGTTGTAATATTTAACTCTTATTATCTAACTTATCACTATCTAAATTGGAGTCGTTGTTAGTGAGGGCCCTCCTCTCCGTCATATTTCCACCTGAAGGGGCGATATAAAAGGGTTAATATATACATAATTTTTTTTCTTTTCCATTAAAACGCACATTAGCATTTACACATTTCTTACTAATACCCTGTAAGTTAATTCTAGAAGCAAAACCTTTTTAGTAGGTGCTGACCTAATATTTCTCACTCACTTTTCGAATTTTATTCTTTTAACTCTTATTACAATGCAGAAAGATAATCGGAAAAGGTAAGTGAAGAGGACATGGAAAGATGGTGAGAGACGGAAAGAGAGCTATAATGTTTACTTCTTTAAAATCCTTTTATGTACATTGCTCATTTTTGTATGTTTTTCTTTTTTCGTGCTATTTTTAATCTCTTCATTTTGTCTGTTTTCCATCTTCCCATTTTGTGCCTTATTATTCCTCTTCTCTCTTTTAGGGAATTGCAGCGTCTTGGTTCTGCTGCTGTTCACTTTGGAGTGTTGTACTATTGTGTGCCCTTCTCACATCTGAGAGATGCACCCAGTACTTCAACCCCTTAACTTTTACTGGGTTGGGAATGCACTAAATTACCTCGTATGGGCCATGAAATCGCGGGGAGTGCCACCTCTGCACAAAACTACCCCCCCCCCCACCACCCCACCAATGTGAATGCTGCGAGATAATGACAACTGGGGTTGACTGGCACTGAGAAAGGTGTTTTTCAAATGTACAACTGTGAAACAAGTGGCCTCCTTTGAGATACTACACAAAATTGATGCAAGGTTAGGTACTAGAGGGAATTTTTTCTGTATGTCATTAAGTGGGCGAAGGTCCTGTATCATCCGCCAAGCCCCGCGCCTTGCCTTCTTAATGGAGTAAATTGCTGTATTGCAATGTGAATTTGATGGCACTATTATACCTTGTTGTAATAATGTGTTTATAGTTTCTTTTATTACTTACTCTGCTTCTCTTGGTAATGGGTATTGCTTCACTCTAGGTGGGATTGCACCGGGTTTCAGTTTTATTTTTATGGGCGTGACCTTTTGCAAAAACCCTACATCGTGTGGGCCTGTTGTCCATAGTCCTGGCAGTACTTTTACCATATCATAATCAAATATAGTGGGTGGTGCACTAATGCTGGCCATGAGGGGGTTGTGCATTTCTCTGTGCTGGATCATTATGTCACAAGGTACACTTATTTCCATTATAATTTCCCCATCAGTATCATTGTCGGTGAACAATCCCTCATCAGTCAAATCACGCAAGGCTACATTTGGATCTATGCACAGCACTGTTCTCCATTCACATCCATGTGTGTCCAGTCCTAATACCGCAATACGTTTACTTGAAACTTGTACCCCTTCCAAATCAATAGACGACATTGTACCTGGCACATCTGAGTTCACAATGGAGCGGAACACAAAATCAGATGGCACGCTCCATTCTTTTCATGTCATCTCGGGCACTACTCTAGAAAGTACCTGTATTCCCTAAATGAACATGTCTATATCTATGGGAACTCCCCTTACTGCTATTTCGTTTGTCATAGTCCTTATCATTAACATAGCTCTTACTGGGCATACCCCTGGAGTGGAGCACACTATCCCTCGTTCTGTGAAGGAGATGGTCATATTCAATATGCTCAGGAGGTCCCGTCCTAACTAATTTATTGGCGGGTCTTCATGATATAGTAGGGGTGCTCGCACTGTCTTCCCCCACCGTTATGTCTAAAACGTTTGTGTACAGACATTTCTAAATAGCCCCAGAAAACCCCTGCATTTCCAAATGTTTTCCTGAGTGGGAACTGGCCTTCCATGAGGCATGATTTTTCAGCTCCCGAATCCACCATGAAGATGAACTGTTTTTTTACCTATCTCCGCACCCACCAGTGGTTCCTCTTCTGCACGTAGGGTAGTTGATAGGACTGGACACGCAAGTGTTTTCTGTGGGCTGTCCTAGTCTGGGTATGTCTCTGTTCCAGGTACTGAGAAGACATTGTCTCCTACCACTGCTGTGCCACGGAACAGTGCCGGTGCACCATTGGCAGTTGTTGCAAAAATGTTAGTGTTAGCACACCAAAACACAATGGGAAATGCAATCTGTTGCATACATTGCTGCTGAGGTTGCTGTCTGGGTAGATTTTGTTGTGCTCTCTGCAGGTACACATTCTAGCACTGTTCGTGCTTCCCACTCCCACCCATTGGTAACTCATAGGGACTTCCTGGATAGGGTGACCAAATTGTTGCTCGTTTCCCATGGGAGGTGGCCCATGGTAATATCCCATCGGTCGCATCCGGCATTCTCTGGAAACATTTCCCCACTTCCCACAATTCCAGCATGACCCTTGCGGTCCTCCCTTCATTCCTTGTCCTCCAAACCTTCTATTTCCCATCCCCCCCAAATCCTCCTCTGTCCCCGGTACCCACCTCGTCCTCTTGCGGGTCTGCCCTGCCATTGGGGTCCTTCGTATTGTTCCTCTCCCGCCCATTGCTCTTGTCCGTTTGCAGACCAAGTTGCTGCTATCCTTGCTGGTGTATTTCCTGACCCCTCCTCTCCTTCCCCCTGCCTTTCAGTGGGTAGCGCTGAATTGATTGCCGCGACCTTCACTTATTTATTCTCAACCAACTTTGCTTCGTCTGCCAACCTTCTCTATGCTATCTCCTTTTCTCTCTTTGATCCTCCTGCAATCGTGTACTCTTATGCTCTGGATCTCTGGCCACCCTTTGGCTTCTATCCCAGCTATTTTATCCAAGGCCTTCTGTACCTCCTTTGGGAGGCCTTGCTTAATTAAGTAAAAAAGGGCGGTGGATTGGTCCCACGCCGTGCCCATTTCTGATCTCCACATGTCCTGCACTCGAAGAATGAATTGCGCAGCCTCTTCCTCCTCTCCCATAGTGCATTGGATTACTAAATGCAAGTCTAGGGTGTCTGGGAAGGTTCTCCGCAATGCATCCCACACTTGTGCCCTCACATTGTTGAAATACGACCCATCATGGCGGTCAGTTTGTTACTCCCGGGAAACCGGCCTTCACCCACACCCCATCTGCTTGATCTCCATCTCCTGACACTAATATATTAAATGTTTTACATCCGCTATAGCCAAGCGTACTCCTGCCATGTTCTCTTCGAATGCATGTATCCACTGCCCCGCCCCACCCGAAAGTGGAGGAAGTAGTTTCAACAAGTTATTTTTGTCCATCTGTGCCCATGGTATGCAGTGGGGTCTACCTGCTCCCTTATGTATCAGAGGCATCTGTAGTTTGGCCTTACCTCTTTTTTACTTGGTTACCTTCTTTGCTTTGCCTAACAACATAGTTCCTACTCTTTGCCTCAGTCTCCCTTGCCATCTTGGGAGCCCTCCCCCATCCTCTGGGTCCCCCCGCAATGGAAGCAAATATCCTGCCGCGGCTACCCCTTCTTCGTATTGATCTAGATCACTCCATACTTCATCTTACTCCCTATCCGAATCTCCCTCTCCTTATCCCTCTCCTGCCTGGTCATCTGCAGCTTCTACTCGCACTATTCTTATTGGTCTTTCATTTTAAATGGAAGAAGAACTCTCCTGATTGCCACTCATCTCCTGGTCCCTTGGGCACTTTTCCATGTGGTGACGGGGTGTGTGTTGCCCCCCCCCCCCTTCTTATGATGGGTGGAGGCGTCAAATCACTAGCTACACTGGGTGGTACCTCTCCTCCCCCGGGCAACAACTGTCCCCTATCACACAGTGCTCTTAGTCATGTTATTTCCATTTGTGTACTGGCAAGTTGTCTTTCTAAATCCCCAGTAAGCCGCGCTATGTCTACCGGAGGGGCACTGGTGGACCCGTATAGCCCTCTTGGGTCATAGGGTGGCGGGCCGTGGCAGCTGGGGTTGTCGGGGCACTCGGCACAGGCACATACCTGGGATCACTGTATCCTGCAGCGGGCCTCGTTAATCATGGGTAAAGCCTGGTGAGGTCATTTTCTCCTGTTTTTACTGTACACTCCTCTGTGGTTACTCCCTCCTCTCCCGTTGGGGCTGTAAGCCCTTCCCAGGACCCCTCCTTATTTGCGTCACTGCTCGGGGATGTTTGAAGAAACATCCTCCATAAATCTAGTATTTCACGTCTGTTTTGCAGTTGCTTACCTCGGTACTTTGCTAACAAATGGGTTGCTACAAGATCTAACACACTTTTTCTCGAAGTATCCTCCTTCCGGCCATATTTGGGACGAGCCCTCTCCTTTTATCTCTGTAAGCCATTGTTCATGGTATTTCTGTATGTTTTTCACTGTACCAGGGAAGGTGTTGACAAATATGTGCTAATGGTGTATTCCCTCCCATGACGTCTTGTCCCTCTTATACTTTTGTGTATTACACAATGCAACTTAAACTCTTTTCAGTACTTTTCAATACCTTTTGACCCGCACCAAGTTGAATGTCAATAACTTTTTATTTGCTTACACCTTGTTTCAGGAACCACAAAACACATTTTTCATCAATGCTTTCATAAATAACATAGACACACATGCTTTTGTCGACAGACCAACACAATTCACTTCAACAACATTGAACATGTAACATGTACTACCCTCTGGTGTGAATCGCCCCTTTATTTTGTTCTAGTCTTTATTTTTCTTCTTTTCTCATTCACTCCCCACCTTTGAGCCCCTTTAGGCTGCCTCCTTGAAGAATTCTGCTCACACGGAAAAAAAATCTTCTAAATTACTACTCCGAGCCTACTAAATATGAGACTCCTGCATTTTTTCTTCATCTCCACTTAAATCCTGCACTGGTCGAGAAAATGCTACGCAGCGCCGCCTTTTACCCCCTTTCGGAGCTAGGATCCCGTATTCCTTTTTATCTCTTCGTCCACAGGAAGCCGTGCCCGCCTCGGCGAGCAGTTTGGTATTTGCAAAGATGACTGGGACCCTTGGAACCTTCCAGTTTGTGCACACACTGGTCAACCGCGGAGGCAATGGTTTTGCTGGGGGGTGTCCCGGATCTCGCTGCACGGCGCGGGGGGGCTCTCTCGGCACACCCTTCTCGATCACGTTGCGGCGGTCACCAAATGTAAAGGCTCACTCCCCGACTTACCAATACAAACCTATAAAGTATAACACATCCCAGTAGGGAATGAGACTAGGAGAACAGGTTGCAAGATTTAGAAGTCTTTTTTTAAAGTTGGCATCCAGAGAACTCTGCTGCCTCGAGAGTGCTCTGGCATACAATACACATACATGGAATTATAAAGGAAAACAGCATCATCCATGATGTCATTATCCTAGGGTTCTACATTAGTACAGGATTGGTTAGGGAGCATTGTTACATATATTCTTGTAGGCACTACTTCTTCCGGATAGGTTGACCAGTTGGCGGGAGGATGAGAGTCACGAGGTCCAGCTGCCTGTGTCCAGGAGGAGTGAGGGTTCGGTCACAGCGAGGTAGAGTTGATACTAAGCTGGCATGAGAAACTACCACTAGACATGTAATAAATGACAATCCTTTATTCACCTCTGAGTAAATATAAATTGCATTCACGTGATGACATTGTCTTTCATTGAGACTTTTATGAGACACAGGGCTTGGGGGTCTTGTCCTTCGTGATTACCTGGATGACTGGGTGGGTCTTAGCACATCAAGACAAGTGGGGAGTATAATGACATATGTACATTTTGGGACACAATATATATAATGTGACAGGGGTCTGGATTTAGTCGGGGCACTCTAGGGTTTGCCACACAGCAGGGTCACACGTCTTGTACATCAATAGAATACCTTAGGAGGGCACAGGGTTACATTGGCAGTAATTTTCCAACAGCGGGGTTAAGAGGGTAGGAGCAGGTTTGTGTAGATGGATGACTTGCAAGTCATGGTTCGAGCTGGTTCACACACAGGACAGTGATCACAGGGGAAGAGTGAGATGATACATTTTACTATTTGTTTCAATTATCCCTGGTACATCCGTGAGAAAGGGATTTGTGAAGCTTTCCGACAGTGAAAGAAAAGGTGGGGGCAATGAGCGCGCTGTGCGCAGCGCTGCAGAGGGGAGAGAAGCCTTTTTGTAGTATCGGAGTGCGGCATAGTCCAAAGATGGTGTCAAGGGCACACAAAATAGAAGCCAAGTGTATCTCGCAATGGCCCCACCTATTCTGATGTTAACATAAGGGCAATGGAGGCATCCCCTGCTAGAGCGTGAGCAAGTGGTTCGATTTGTGTAGAATGTACGAGGGGGGGGCCCAAACGGCCCTTCACTCCCACACAAAGGATATGCATTTATTTACACAGTCAGTTTGAAAACATTACACTAGCAAGAGCAGCTCAATATCATATACTAATATACTACAAATAAACAACCAATAAGTTACTGAACAAGTTCAGCTTCCCTGAAGTGGGTGCCCGCGAGGGGCCTCTCGACACCGGATTACCATCTGAGGTTCACCAATCGGGTGCTAATAGCCAGCCCAGTTGTGCTGAGGCTTTGGGTACCGGAGTTCGCTCAGAGGTCTCCTTTAGAGAGTCCCATACAGACACCGGGGTGCGCCCTGAAGCCTCGATTGAGGCATTCTGTACCGAACCACGGGTCAAGGCCCCTCTCTGGGGAGTTGTTCGGCCTGGACTCTGTTCCAAGGTGCCTCTCTTTGAGGCTAAGGTGTGTACCGACAGAAATGAGAGACCTGTTAGGGTCTTGTCTCTGAGGTGGATTCCTCAACATTCCCGCGCTGGCTGTGATACCTGTTCTGTTGAGGGGGCAAAGGGAAAGGTCTCTGACCGTTACTCCACTGTTACCAGCTTTGCCGAGGTTCCTCTCTTAGAGGCTAATTCAAGGGGCCACGTCAGGATGTCCAGTAAACATCCCAGACCCCATAGTACTGGCTCTGCCGAGGATCCTTGTGTCAAGGCTGAGGTTTTGATCAAGTCCCCTGACCAGTCTATGGAGATGCCTCCCTCATCCACATATGTGACGCAGTTCTCCTCAGATATTAACAAAATGGCGGGCCTTCCCGCATGGTTACGCTGGCCATTTTGGATTCTTCCCTCACACCAACGCTATTGACGGCGGGTGCTGCGAACCATCTTTTTGGTGGACAGTGTGAATCCGTTCCACCCCCCCCACCCCCTTATGACTGGTGCGCTTGGATGCCACTACTGCTTTCGCTCTCGCTTCCTCCTACTTCTTCCCCATTGGTCTATGTAGACCCAGTTGGTGGCAGGCCCTCTTGGCCGCCTTCCTCATTATGGTTGTGTGGGTATGCCCCCCATGAGCGGCCTCTGCCTACTCCAGTGCCTAGAACCTTGGCAGAGGTTGCCTTTTTTGGGAAGTTTCACAGTCTTCTGAACTCTGATCCCATGAGGGAGTACTTTAAAGGGCTTTTTAGGGAGATGTGCCACATCCTGCCCCAATAGATCAGTGACGGCACCTGTCGCTCCGGCAGCAGTACTGACACTACCTCTTGGCCTGCCTCCCACTCTTACGCTTCTGCCTGCCTTGTCTCTGGTTGACAAGACTCCATCAGAGCGAGAAGTCAATTTGATATCGGTCGCATCACAACCGGCTGATCTGGACGCCCCGCTCTGTCAGCATTCCATGACTGGGTCCTGGACATGTCTCCTTGACATTCCAGTACCTGAGGCACCCGCTCCGCAGGAAGGGGTGCTTTTGGGGGCGCTCACATTCTCTGCAGGAGCGCACCGGCCTGTTCCTTCAGAGGGCCGTTCTGGCGAGGCCCGCAAGGTCTGGGATAAACCCCACACTGGGCTGCATATTAAGAGAATTGCCGCATGTTACAGGCTTCACACCTCCGAGGAAGTAGCCTTGGTTTCATGTTCACTCCATTCCTCAACGGTAGTAGCGGCCGCCACTCTGCGATCCAAGCCGACCTCTGCGGCTCCAGTTCTTGCCAAGGAAGACAAGATATTCAATTCCTTGGGCAAGAAGGTTTTTGCCAACTCTGTGCTGCAATTGCGTCAGGCTAACGCGGAGCTCATTTTGGCGGCAGCGAATATGAAACTGTGGAGGGATTTGGCAGATTTCCAGGAGGTCATTCCTGGGGACATGCTGGAAGACTTTAAAGGCGGTTTGTCAGAATCCTGGGTATTGGCGCAGGATATGCTAGAGGCTGCTGCACACCATGGTGATAGCTCAGCTTGAGGCCTCATGTTGGAGGTAGACACCTCTCGTCAAGCTTGGCTTCATGCAACAAAGTTTTCGAAGGAGGTCCAAGATGGAGTTCTGGACCTGCCTTTTGACGGCAAAGAGTTGTTTCATTCCTCAACGGATGACTAGCTTACAAAGACAAAGGCGAGCACGCAAACTGCCAAGTCTGTCGGTGCTAGTGAAGTCCCCAGTCTAAGCTCAGAAATCTGGATCCCAGTCTCTGTCCTCCTCAGGCTTCAGAGGGTTCCAGGGCCGCAGGTCTCGCAGAGCTGATCCTCCGCCAGGTGGCTTCAGTCGGAGGAAGCAACAGGGTCGATTTTTCTCTCGGTCTTCAGCCTCCTCCTTCAGGTACAGGTAATCTCTCTGCCGAAAAGTCTGCAAAATGATATTTTGTGGCGCTCGCACAGGACTCCGGTGGGAGGACAAATCTTGTCTCATCTGGAGGCGTGGCAAACCATCACCGAAGACCGGTGGGTTTTGTCCATGGCTCGGGCGGGCTTCTGCTTGCCCCTCCCCCATACCTCACCCTTCAGTCCTCTCTTTCAGCAGTCGGGGATGCCCTCCCTCAGAGCCGAGGTCCAGAAGCTTCTGACATCAAGGCGGTGGAACCTGTTCCCCTAGTGGAATGAGGGGAAGGGTTTCTACTCTCATCTGTTCACGGTGCCCAAACCCAACTAGGCTGGCCTGCGCACCATCCTCAACCTTTCCTAGTTCAACCTTTCTCTTCCCCAAGAGAAATTCAAGATGACGCCCTGCCAAATAAAGTCCTGTCTTCGGAAGGGCGACTGGCTCAGCGTTGTGGACATTCAGGATGCATATTTGCATATCCTGATTTGGAGCCCGCATCGGAAATATCTGCGGCTCTCTGGGAGTGGAGCATTTCCAATTCAGAGTGCTCCCTTTTTGGTCTCAGCTCAGCGTGTCTTCACGAAGATGTCGGTCATCGTGGCTTTTCTTCGGGTACAGGGTATTCCTGGGTATTCATACTTGGACGACTGGCTTCTGCGCAGTCATTGTCCAGTGAAAGCCTTGTGCAACCTTCAGTCTCTCCTCCAGCTCCTATTCTACCTTCGGCTGTCTGTGAACTGGTGGAAATCCTCCATGACACTCTCTCGGGACCTGATATTTCTGGGTTTCTGTTGGAACACGATCGACTGCAGGGTGTACCTGACTGTGGACAGGATGGCGGATCTGTTGGCCATGTGTCAGGTTTTCATTCAGTCAGATAGCATGTCGGCCTGGTGGTTCCAGTGGCTTCTAGGCTTCATGCCTCGTGCGTGCTTGCTCAAGATGAGACACACGCAGATGGCTCTTCGGAACTCCTGGCTTCAGGCAGTGGACCTGGATACCAAAATGATGCAGGTTCATCCCTGCATGATGACAGATCTCCTATGGTGGTCATCTTCCATCAGTCTGTCGGTGGGTGCTCCTTTTCAGGAGCTCTGCCCCCAAATGACCATTACAACAGACTCCTCCCTTTTGGGGTGGGGCGCGACGTTGGATGATCTTCAGGTTTTTGACCTATGGTCACCACAGGACAGACATTTTCACATAAATTATCTGGAGTGTCTGGCGATTTTTCTGGCGCTCAAAGCTTTCAAGCAGTTATTGTGAACAAAGTGGTCCGCATCCGCACAGACAATGCGGTATCCATGTTTTACATCAACAAGCCAGGTCACCCCCACCCCCTTGTAGATCTAGCCATTCAGATTTGGGAATGGGCCATTCAGCATGGTGTTTGGCTGCTGGCAGTACACATTCCGGGCCAACTGAATGTGACTGCAGACTCTCAGCCGATGAGCGTTGGTCAGCTACGAGTGGGAACTGAACACTGATATCCTCTCCGACATTTTTCGCCATTGGGGCACTCCAGAAGTGGACCTCTTTGCGACGTCATCAAACCGGAAACTTCCTCTTTATGCTTCCAGCAACGGACTCAGAGCTTCTTCCCTGGAGCATGCTCTCGAGATTCCGTGGCACAACATGAGGGTCTTCGCCTCCCCGTCTCTTCCTCTGATTCACTGGGCGCTATGCAAGCTCAGGAACACATTGAATTGCACTCTCCTGTTCATAGCCCCTTGGTGGCCAGCCAGATTCTGGTTTTCGGAGCTTCAGCATCGGTCGGTGTGCTCCGTGATCAGGCTCCCACTGATTCCTGACCTGCTTCACCAGAGCGATCAGCAGATGTGGCACCCCTCCCCAGAATCATTCAGCTTGGCAGCCTGGTGCCTAAATTCAAATCCTTAAAAAGTTTCAACTTGTCCACGGATAATATGCGTACTATCCAGGCAGCTAGAAAACCTTTGACAAGGTCTCAGTATAGCAGCAAGTGGCTCAGGTTCTGTCACTGGTGTTTATCTAAGCAGCTGGACCCCAGGGATGCTACCATTGACACGGTCCTGTCTTTCGTTTCTCATCTGGCAAACTCGGGCATTCATGTCTTGTAGGACGTATTTGTCAGCTATCGCCACTTACCTGTCCACGGACACCTGTTCCTTTTCATTGTCAAACCTTGTCATTAAAAGGCATTTTGCAGGTCTATTGCATCTTTATCCACCTGTGCGCAACCAGCATCCAAAGTGGGAGCTCAATGTGGTCCTCACTGCCTTATGCCATAAGCCTTTTGAGCCCATGGCTACGGTGGACTTGAAGTTTCTTTCATGGAAAATGGCTTTTCTGATTGCGGTGACTTCGGCAAGGCGTGTGAGTGAGCCTCAGGCCTGGTCTGTAGAACATCCATTCCTCACCTTTCATAAGGATAAGGTTGTTCTCTCGACTAATCCTTCTTTCCTTCCAAAGGTGGTATCCGATTTTCATTTGAATCAGTCTATTTCGTTACCTGTCTTCTTTCCTGACCAGGCCTCAGATGCTGAGAGGGTATTGCACAATTTGGATGTCAGAAGAGCTCTTAAGTTTTATTTGAACAGAACATCTAAACTTAGGAACTCTTCCCAGATTTTTGTGACCTTTGGAGATCCAAAGCCGGCCTCGGAAGCAACTATCTCTGGATGGATTGCTTCCTGTATATCAGAGGCATATACCGCTCAGGGCATTCAGCCTCCAAAAGGAATTCATGCCCATCTTGTGTGGGACAAGGCACCTGCCGTTGCCTTCCAGAAATATGTTCCCTGGGAAACCATTGGCAGAGCAGCTACGTGGGCTTCTCCATCAGCTTTTTGTAAGCATTACTGCTTAGACCTGAGCTCCAGAGCCGATGCTCAATTCTGTCAGGCTAATAAACCTCTTTCAGTAAAGGAGTTCCATCCTGCAGTTTTCCTGTGGGGAGTGCTTGGTAATCTCCCAAAAGTATGGTGGAAAGGGGACGGGAAGTAGGAGTATAACAGTTTCTTACAGTAGTGACTACCTTACTCCTAGTCCATAGTCCCCTTTCCTCCATATGCCCGCCTGCCGTCCCCTCTAATAAGCATCCTCTATTATTGCTTAACGGTATCAGACCTGGCGATAGAAAAGGACTGAAGGGTGATGCGCGGGGCGGAGCTAAAGAGGGCAGGGTTACGGCTGCATGCAGTACCCCACATAAAAAGAGAAGGACACCTTTTACAATTTGCTTTTTTTTTTTTTATACAAAAAGTGCTCCAGTCCCATCCCAAGGTCAGAATGTCCCAAAAGTATGGAGGAAAGGGGACTATGTACTAGGAGTAACGTAGTCACTATAGTGAGTAACTTTATTCTCCAGTGTTGGTATCTTTCATGGATTCACATGGGCCCTCCGGCCTCCCCCTTCAGGCCATGTGTTTCGGGTTCCTCCATTTTGGAGGGGTTAAATTCTGAAAAGACTACGCAGGGGCAGTGCTATTTTTATACAGAAAGTCCTATTGGTGCAGCCCAGAGCACCCATAAAGACATAAATAGGACACTCAGTGTCGACTTTTTCCATGGGGAAAACTGCTATATGAAAGTTAGGTTTCCCAGCGTGACTGGAAATATTCACAGCATGTGAATCCATGACAGATACCAATGCCGGAGAAATGGAGTTCCAGTTAAGAAACTGCTCCCCTCCTGTGCATAGTTCCCATGCAGCCAATAGCCATGTAGCCGGGCAGAAAAAGAACAGGTTAGTCTATTACTGGCAGGACATTTTTCCCTTTTGAGGTTGATGAAATGAGTTATAGAGTTTGGTAAACTGCCATTAGTTATCCATAATACAAAACACTAGCCTCTCTTCAAAAAAGCTCTGTATGAAAGTTTGTGTTGGTAAATTGTTTATTAAACCAGTTTCAATGTAAACCCTGCAAGCTCTCTGAATTAATATAATTCTGTGTGCATGTTAGTTTGGTTAGCCAATTTGGTCAATGCCTCGGTTTGACTGTCTACACAAATTCTCCAAATGTCTTCTGAGGAATGATCTTTGACAGAATTGTTTAAAAGAAGTCAGTCGTATGGAGACTGACTGCATACTGATTTTTAGAATTGTTTCCGACACATCTGGGAGCCAAAGGTTGCAGACCCCTAGAGCACTTCATGGAGTAGTTTGTTTATAGCCCTAGCTAACTCATTTAAAGAATAGCACACATTGTGTATCTTTACAGTTGGCGTTCAGTAGCTATTCAGAAAAGTGTATTGACACTGTAACTGCTTACTACTAGCATTTGTAAAGTGACTTTGTGATTTACTTTGAAGCAGCAACAGCATCCATCACCGAAGGCGTTGACAAATTTGGGGAATATTTAGCAAACCTGTAGCATTGCATAGCAAATTATGATGGAATTACTAATTAATGTATGCATTGAGTTTGTAATGAAGTACATTAGTATACAAATAGTGTAGTCCGTTTTATAATCTTTTGATATCGGCCCAGTAAATCTGCCCGAAATTCTTCAACATCTTATTCTTATTTTATTGTGTAATTAGTTCTACAACTTTAACACAATTTAAAGTAAGAAAAGTATGATATTGAAAAGAGAAAAATTATCACATAATTTCCTCCTTAGTCATTATATACACCTACACATCTATGAATGTACCTCTAAAATACATAAACATGCATAATTCTTAACTTCATTTCATCACTAAGATTTCTTAATCAAATATCACACTCCTATATAACTTAAGAGACAAAAGAAAATCATCCCATTTATCAAATGCATAGAATATAGACCATTGCCAGCAGATAACACATTTAAGGTTACGTAAAAGCATTCAGTGTTCCGGGCTCGTTTTTTGATGCTAGCACATTCGATAACGGTGTCACTGCTATCAAGCTTTTACTGTATCCTGACAGGCAATGTAACCAACATTGAGTAGATTGTATCATATAAAGTTCTAAATAGGTCTTGCCTAATAGGTGTGTCTCAATCCTGAAGTCAATACATGTATAATAGATTCAATTTCATTGGTCTCAGCACATATACAACAGCCACAAATAGCCCTACGTATACCTAACCAGGCACCTTTTACTTCCATCACTTCCAGCCAAAGTAACATTAAATGTATGCCTCAATTTAGGAGAAGGAGCCAGCCTGATATAAAACTGAGGGTACTTATATGTGAAATTCAGTTGTGTAAGCGTCGCCAACGATTTCAATTGACCAATTTTTTTCAAAATTGGTAGCCCAATTCCATTTTTCAGCAGTGTTTTGTAGGGATTTTAACAGCCAGCCCACACCCTCCTCCCACATTGGGGACCATGAGATATTTTCAAAAATGTTTACATTCATTACCTTAAGGTTCTGCAGGGCTGTAGTACTGCTATTTGACATAGCTGTCCTGATATTAAGTGCCCTTCATTGACATTAGTTTCACACATGCCGCCAGCGGGGATCCATTGTTTGTGAATTTCAGCACCCCTCGAGGGCGAAGAAGTTTCCAGAAGGCCATCGGGCCTACTTCGCGCCCTTTGACCATGTTGGAGAAGGAGGGAAGGTCCCTCTTCAAGCCCTGTTCCAAGTGTGGGCTATGGAACGTGTTTGTGGAAGATGAGCACCTAAAATGCCTGTATTGCCAGCACCCACACCATAAGGAGGTGGAGTGAGATAAATGCAGGTGTTCTCCAAGAAGACTAAGGACAGGCACAGTAGACTGGCATCGTGGCTTAATGCTAATGCCTTTGCCCCGTGCCCCGAGCATGGTCATGCCTCACCCAGGACCGGCTGGTCTGAGGAGCAGTCTTCGAAGCCCTTTTGATGGCGCCTCAAGGCAAGGCCAAGAACCGCAAGTCCCGAGTCCACCGGGGTCACCGCAAAAGCGGGTCCCAAGGTGGATAGGGCATGATCAGTCACCCTCCGCTTCCATTGCCAGCAGGCAATCAAGCCCCTCCTCAAAAAGGAAATAGTCTACCCCGGCTAAACTACAGGAGAAATCAGATAGGCCGCAGACTGAGGAGAAGGCGAACTGCAGAAGCAAGCCCAATCGGCACAGGCTAAGACTTCGGCGACGGTAGTCGGTGGTGGCTGTTCTAACGACGACTAAGGGAGCTGACCCTGAGAAGGTAGCCCCTGCAGCGTAGAAAGTATCCTTTCCCCCTAGGCGTGACACAGCCACAGTGACTTTGGCAAAGTCGGAAGGCACGCCAGAAGGGGGGATACCGGCTCAGGGCCCACAGGGGGGGGGAAGAAGTGGAGGAGGGGGCACTCGAGCCATTCGGGTCTAGTGCAGACTACGAGGACCAGGAGTCCTTGCACACGGTTCGCAAGGACAGGGAAGAGGACAGAGGTGACAGCAGAGACGGCCCAGTTTTCCAGTCACGCCAGCTCAGCCGAGGTATCTGTCTCTGGACATTCTGTCGACCCTTCACAACTTGGTGTCGGAGTTCCAGAAGAGGATGCCACCGGTCCCTGTGGTCCCCCAGTCCCCTGCTCGCCTCCAACTAAGAGGAAGCGTCATCAGACACCACCATTTCAGCCTCCACATCCGCGTCGGGCCCTTTCTCCCCTAGCAGGCTGAAACACAGGGATGGACACGACCAGGGAAGACAATACTGCAGCGGGCGTCAAGTCTCCACATTTGGATGTGCCACCTAGGGCGTCCCCACCGAACGAGCTGGGGTCTTTCCATTTCATGATCGGCAGAGCTTCCAAGCTTTTTCAGCTTGTGCCCGAAGAAACCAGGAAGGAGTGTTTCTTATACCAGAGGCGCTAGTCCTGGAGGAAGACTATCATGGCCTGGAGCCTGGACCTCGCGCCTTGAAACACTTGTGGTGTATAGGCACATTATAAATGCCACATCATATATCATATATAAGAACCCTTGCACGTCTCCGGCCAATTCAGATAGACTGGAGTAGAAGTAGCAGGTCCCGGACTCCGCACCCAAGTGCCTGAGGCCACAACAATTGCTGGATTCGGTGGTGTCGGCGGCCGCGAGGAAGTGGTCGGCTAACCCGTCCTCGTCTACGATCCTTCCGGACAGCCAGGGTAATAAGTTGGACGCCATGGGAAGGAGGGTGATTTACACCGCAGCGTCCACTATCAAGGCGGTCAACGCGCTGGTGATTGTTGCCAGGTACAACAGGGTGCTCTGGTAAAAGCTGGACCCTATTCTGGAGTTTCAGACGATAAGAGGATGGAGGCAATCGCTCTTTTCCAGGAGGGGGTAATTTGCGTCTGATCATACCATTACAGTTGCATTGGACGTCGCCGACATGGGGTTTCGGCAGATGGGAACAGTGTCTGCCTTAGTCAGCACGGCTGGATGAAGGCCACGATTTTCCAACAGGCAGTCCAGGCGCCGGTGTTGGACATGCCCTTTGACAGAGAACTTGTTTAAGAAGGTCATCTGAGTCCTTCCAGGCCATCAAGGTGGATACAGAGACGGCCCATTCCTTGGGCACTCTACTGCGGCAGCGCTCTCCTTTTCGCTCCTCCAGGGGAAAGTTGAGCAGGTCTTCCGAAGGCTTTCCTCTTCGTTCTGCCAGCCTTCCAGATCCATGAGCCAGGAAGCCTATAGCTACATGGGCAGTTTCCAGGCCTACAGTAGCGGAGGACAGCGTTGCTGTTGCCCACAAGGCAGGACGCCAGCTCCAAAAAAGGCCTGAACCGGCCAGGATGTCGGGCCCCCACGTGTGCACCCCGGTGGGTGGTTGGCTGACTAGGTTCTTCAGTCAGTGGAAGATCACCACCAACAGACCCACACTGGAGTCTCAACACAGGTGTGCGCGGATCCCTCTGGTTACCAGTCAGGAGCAGCATGTTCCTCAGCTCCTGGAAGAGGTACGGGCGATGCTGCAGAAAAAGGCGATGGAGCTAGTTCCCCAACTGCTCCAGGGCTCTGGAGTCTATTCCAGATACTTTCTGGTCAGAAAGAAGACGGAGGGAGGGGTGTGAGACCCATCCTAGACCTGTGACGTCTCAACAAATACTAAAGTCCCAATAGCTCAGGATGGTCACGTTGCAGCACATGCTCGGCCAACTGGATGAAGGAGACTTGATGTTGCTGGACCTGGAGGGCCCCCATTCACAAGGCACTTCGAAAGTTCCTGCATTTGTGTTGCAGGGCCAGCACTACCAGGCCCTAACTTTCGGATTGAAGTCTGCCCCCAGTGTGTTCATGAAGTGCCTGGCACCAGTGGTATCCCATCTACGTCTGCAGTGTATACCCGTACCTAGACGAAGGGCTCATCCGGGCCCACTCGCGAGAGTTGGCAGTCGGACACACGGAGGTGATTGTCAAGCTACTGATGGATCTGGGATTCTCCAACCTACACCATTGCCGAATCCGCAGTTCCTAGGAGCCAGGCTCAATACGGTGTCCTGCCTGGCGTCACCCTCAGAGTTGAGGGTAGTGGCCATTCAAGCGAAGGTGCAGCGGCTAATGTCCATGAAGACCGCCACGGTTTTGAACCATCAAGTTGTTGCTCGCATTATGTCCTGCATCTACCTCATCCGGCCCTGCAGGTTGAAGATGCAACGTCTTCAGGAGTTCATGGACGCTTGCTGGATACAGGTGTCCAGAAGCTTTGCAGACAAGATCACACTGGACGATGAGTTCCGTCGGGCGATAAGGTGGTGGGGTGTCCGCGCCAACATTGCCCAGGGTTTCAAAACCCTCCACATCAGGAGGCGGTCACCACGGATGCTTCCTGGAAGGCTGGGGAGCCCACACTGGACGTCTGCATGCCAGAGGCCTGTGGTTGCCGGAGGAGAAAGATCATTTATCACACAACGGTACTCCCACTGTGTATACAATGCCTTCCTACTGCGTGGGCGCCACTGTTGATGCTATAACAAAGGAAGGTATCACAAAGTGTCTCCTCAATCAATATCTTCAATGAACCCCAGGGGATTTCAAGAGTCCTGGGAAAAAAAAAAAACTTAATTTGCTAAATCTTCACACATTTTAATACAAAATACTCCTACGTCCCGTCCCCTTTCCTCCATACTTGTGGGACATTCCGTCCTTCGGGACGGGACCAGAGCACTTTTGTAAAGCATTAAAAAATGTGTTTTTGTCCTTTTTATTTTTGCACATGGCCGTAACCCTGCCCTCGTGAGCTCCGCATTGCCCTTCAGTCCTTTTCTCCGCGTGGTCGGGGCTGGACGCACTAGCATCACCAGGAACTTTTTTCTTTTTATTTCCTTTTGTCCTTCCTGCTCCTGGTCCACTGTCATCTAGTCCTCCGTCTATACCGAAGTGTCTGAGATTCGTGTCCTGTTCTTCCTGCGAACAACGTTTCGCGAGGGCGGATCCCCACTCTGTGCCTGGGGTGTTCAGGCCTGGAACATCGTTGGGACTCGTGTTTTTATTGGGACTCCCTCTCCGTCCGGGCACTCCAGCGTCGTCGTCTTTGGTGGGAGGAGGTGTTTCAACTCTTTCCTCCACCACATTTGAAGCTCTTCATCAACGAGAATAAGAAAACCCCAGTAAGTTTTTACTTTTTACGGTGCCTTGGCCAGGGGACTCCTTCCCGGGGTCTTCCAGGACGGGAGGGGCTCAAGTAGCTCTTCTGCCAGGGCCAACCCTGAGGTGTCCCACAAGGGGCTTAATAGGCGCACCGGAGTTACCACAGTGGGCCTGCCAAAAACTCCTCAGAGGTTCCCCGTTTGGGGGCTAAAGTTCAGCCCAGTTCTTCTGTGGCCCTGGATACCGGTGTTTGCCCTGAGGTCTCCATTTCTGGAGCTTTCCATACCGACACCGGGGTTCGCCCTGATGTCTCCATTTCTAGAGCCTTCCACACAGAGTTGCGACTTGAGGTCCTATTGAGGGAGCCCGGGGTTCCATCCCGAAATTCCCCTTCTTGGGGCTAAATCCAATACCAGCAGAATCGAGGGATCCTCTTTGAGAGTCCTGTCGGTGAGGATCATTCCTCAACCTTCCCACGCTCAGTGTTGTGGTGGTAATGGTTCTGTCGAGGGGGCTAAGAAGACGGTCACGTTCCACAGGCCTTCGAGTACCGGCTCTGCCGAGGTTCCTCCACTGGAGGTAAATTCTGTGGCAGTCCCTAAGGTGTCCAGTAAACACCCAGATCTGCTAGTACCAGCTCGGCTGAGGGTCCTTGTTTCAAGGCTAAAATGTCACATAAGACCCCTGACTCCCCTCAGGAAGAGCGTTGCCTCACTTTTTTCTGTGATGCAGTTCACCTCAGTTGTCGACAAAATGGTGGCTCAACCTCCACGGTCCACAGCGACCATTTTGACTACCTCTCTTAAACCAACGTCACTACGGCTGGTGCTGGGGACATTCCTTTTGGGGCTGAGCTGTTTTTTTCCATGCCATGTGGATAACAAAAGCCTGTTTGCCCTTCAGTTGATTGGTGTGCTCGGGCACCACTGCCTCATACAGTCTCGCTCCCTCCTTGTTCCGCACCCCTGATCTATGTGGACCCAGCCGGTTGTGGACCTTCCTGGCAACCATCCGCATTGCTTTCATTGCGGTATGCCCCTTCCGAGCAGCCTCTGCCCACTCCAGCACCTAGACCTTCGTCGTTTTGGTGAAATTTCAAACGCTCATGCATTCTGATCCCATGAGTGCGTACTTCGTATCCTGGACCTCCTGTACCGCCTCCTGCCCCGGCTGATCCTATGCAGGTCCTGTTGGTGCCACCTCCTCCACCTCTTCCTGCTGGACCTCCTCCACCACTTCCTCCTCTGCCTCCACTATTTCAGATAGAAAAAACATTGGGTGCTCCGCCAAATAACACTTTAAAACGTGAGGTGCCACGTGCAGCGGACCAGTACAGCGATGAACAGTCCTGCTCTATTAGGGCATTTCATGTCCATGTGCTTGGTACATGATGGCCTTGCTTGACATTCCAGTGCCCGAGGCCCCCACTCCACAGGAGGGGGTGCTTTCAGGAGCCTTCACTCTATCACCTCAGGAGCGCACTGCACTGGCCTGTCCCTCTAGAAGGACGTCTTGGCTTGGGTCCGGGCAGCATCTCAACAAGAGGATTGACACTCTATACAAGCTTCATGCCTCGGAAGATGTAGCCTTATCGGCTTGTCCACTTCCATCGTCAATGGTGGTGGTAGCAGCCATCCTCCACTGCAGTGGCCCAAATCCTCTCCAAAAAGGACACACTTCTTACTGCCACTGGCAAGAAATTTTTTTCCAATTCGCTGATCCAACTTCGTCAGACTAACACCGAGCTCATCCTGGCAGCGGCCAATGTTAAGCTGTGGAGGGAGCTAGCAGATTTCCAGGAATGTATTCCTTCGGATAGGCTAGAAGATTTCAAAGCCAGAGTGTTGGCACAGGATCTACTGGAGGCTGCGGCACACCAGGTAGATACCTCTGCTCGAGGCCTTATATTCGGGGTTGACGTCTCCCGCCAAACGTGGCTCCACGCAACCAAGTTCTTGAAGGAAGTGCAGGACAAAGTGCCAGACCTTCCTTTTGATGGTAAGTTGTTGTTCCAGTCCTCCACAGATGAGGACCTCGCGAAGACTAAGGTGAGTACTCAAACCGACAAGTCTTAGTCCTGGCGAAAGCTCCAGCTAAGGCCCCACACAGAGGTCAGGGTCCCAAACTGCCCTTCCCTGGGTTCAGGGGGTTTCAGGATTGCTGTGCGTTCCGATCTGAAGCTCCGGTTGGCGGGCCCCGCCGTAAGCAACAACGGCAAGGTGGTCGGTTTTTCTCTCTGCCATCAGCCTCCTCTCCGGGTACAGGGAGTCTCCCTGCCGACAAATCATCCGAATTATATTTTTTGTCGGTTGCACAAGACTCAGGTGGGAGGACGGATTTCGTCTCATCTGGAGGCATGGCAGACCATCACTGAAGACCGATGGGTTTTGTCTATTGCTCAGACGTGCCTCTGCTTGCCCCTCAGAGCCGAGGAACAGCTAGACCTCAGAGCGGTGGAGCCTGTTCCCCTCAGGGAGCAAGGGGAGGGCTACTAGTAATGTCTGTTTACAGTGCCCAAACCCAACCGGCTGGCCTGCGCACTATGCTCTTTCCCAGTTAAATCTATCTCTTCCCCAAGAGAAATTCAAGATGATCACGACCTGCCAAATAAAGTCCTCTCTTTGGGAAGGCGATTGGGTCAGCTTGGTAGACCTCCAGGATGCATACATGCACATTCTGATTTGGAGTCTGCATCAAAAATATTTGCGGTTCACTGTGGTAGCGGAACACTTCCATTTTAGAGTACTCCCCTTTGGTCTCAGCTCAGCAAAGCGTGTCTTTTTACGAAGATTACAGTTATCGCATCATTCCTCCGACTGCTAGAGGTTCATGTATATCCATACTTGGACGATTGGTTCCTGCGCAGTCCTTGCCCACAGATGGCTACGGCCAATCTCCAGTTACTCCTTCAGCTCCTGTTCCATCTTGGGCTGTCAGTCAACTGGCGGTAAACATCCATGATGGTCTCTCAAGACCCGATCTTTTTGGGTTTCCGTTGGGATACTGTAAATACCAGAGTGTTCCTAACATTGGACTGGATTGCAGACTTGTCGACCGCGTGCCAAATCTACCTCCAGTCTTCACCCATGACGGCTCAGTGGTTCCAGAGACTTCAGGGCCCCACGGCTTCTTGCATGTTGGCTCTACCGCTTGCACGCCTGAAGATGAGGTGCACTCAGCTTGCTCTTCAGAGCTGCTGGTCCCAGGCTTCGGATCCGGATTCCAAGATGATTCCAGTTCCATCCTACATGACGGCGGATCTACAATGGTTCTCTTCCGCCAACAACCTTTCAGTGGGAACCTCCTTCCAGGAGCCCTGCTCACAAGTGGCTACAGACTTCTCCCTTCTGGGGTGGGGAGCGACGCTACATCCCCTCGAGGTGTTTGATTTGTGGACGCCTCAAGAAAAGCAGTTCCATATAAATTAACTGGAACTCCTGGTCGTGTTCTTGGCGCTCAAGGCTTTTCAACTATCTGCAACAGGGTAGTTTGTGTTCACACGGACAATTCTGTTGCAATGTTTTACATCAACAAGCAGGGCGGGACCAAGTCCCTTCCCCTCGTGGATCTGACTATACAGATTTGGGACTGGGCCATCCAGCACAATGTTTGACTCAGGCAGTGCACATCCTGGGTCACATCAATGTGGCTGCAGATTCACTTAGTCGCCAGTCGGCAGCCAGTTATGAGTGGGAAATGAACAGCAAAGTCCTCTTTAACATTTTCTATCAATGGGGCACCCCAGAGGTGTACCTCTTTGCAACTTCAAACAAGAACCTACCTCTTTATGCATTGAGGGCCGGGCTCACAATATCTTCCCTTGGAGGGGAGTCGGGGGGGGGGGGGGGGGGGTACGCTCTCGAGATTCCATGGGACAACATGAGAGTTTATGCTTTTGGAACACCTGGGCTCTTCCTCAGCTTTTTGTAAACACAATTGTCTTCCGCTCGGTTCTCGAGCGGCTGCTGAGTTTGGTCAAGCTGTTCTTGGGAACCTCTTCAAGTAAGGTAGTTCTCCCATCCACCCAGTTCTATGCATCAGTTTAAGTATGAAGGAAAGGGGACGGGGCATAGGAGTAAAACTAGTTACTCACCTTAGTGGCTAAAGTGCTCCTAGTCCATAGTCCCTTTTCCTCCATACTCTTGCCGACCTTCCCCAATAAAAAGTTCCCGATTATTGCTAAATGTCTGTCATGGCCACTTGCCCAGGATCACAGGAGCCTGCACCATCAGGTTGTGGGAGCAAGGGATAGCATGGTTCACGCACGTCCCGTTGGGATATTTATACACAGTGGGCCCAGTTTGACTCAGTCCTGGTGCCTTTGGCGCCAGGCTCGTGGAGGAACATAAGCAAGACTCTTTATTATGGGCAGGAGTGCTTTTCAGGAACTTTCCACGTGTGTGTAGTCAGTCCGGGTGTGGCTTTCCTTCTTGAGCTGCATGTGCAACTTTCCATCTATAAGCTGCACATGCAACTTCAAGGAGTGGTAGGGTGTGGCAAGCAGAACGGAACTAGTGGGCATGGCCTTAAGAGCTCAGCTATAGAAGCCAACCCAACCCCAAGGCGCACGCTTTGTGTTAATCTCCATTCGCATGCAGCGTAACGCTCACCCGCCACCTGAGATAAAGCAGCACTTACCTTTGGGAATCCAGTCTCCTGCCCATGGCGCCCATTCTTCATCCTCCGGCACGCAGGACTTCAGCTCTGGGCACCGCAGCACATCTTCATCCACGAAGGCGGACCCTGTGAAAGGACAAGAGGCAATGTTAGACATTATGAACTTTCAATTTGAGGTCGCGCTTGCAAAATCTTTGTGCTTATCCTTAAAAGCTCACTTACCTGCTGCCAGACCTCTGCAGGTTCCTCTGCTCCTCATCTGGAGCAACCTTGTGCTCTGTATCGCTGCTGGGCCTCAATCACACCTATTTGGGAGAAAGATACATTATTAAAGAGCTGACGACAGGCTGTGAGAAAGACAATACAAATACTTCAAGACAAAGAGAAAACTAAAAGACACTTACCAGAAAGGCGTGGAATAGTCGCAGCTGTACTGGACACCACGTACGAAGGACCAGTGAAGGATCTCGGTCCTCATACTAAATGCGCCCCTGCCAGAAGTAGGACGGAGAGCTCGCCATTAATAATCTACAGGTGAGCCTTAATGGGTCTATGCATGCTCACGGAAACAACGCTATGGGGAGAAGGGTTTTAGAGGGAATCCACTCACAGTCCAGCAAACTTGCGTCCTCTCATAATCTACGCAGGAGCAGTGTTCCAATTCATTGCAGCAGCCCACAGCCTATTTGCAGCGGGAGAAAGCGGGCAGGGGGGTTCTACTTCCTGGGAGGGGTGCAACCGTGCCCCAACATTCCTGCAGAGACCAGGTGAGCGTAACAATGTCTACCGTCCTTGCCAATTTAAAAAGGACAAAGGAGCGCTGCACTGTGTTGGGTTCAGGAAGGCGGGGCTAAAGCCACACCTTTTTTTTTCTTTCGATGCGATCAAAAAGTGCCCCGTACCTGTCCCAGTGGTCGGACTATCACACGAGTATGGAGGGAAGGGCCCTATGGCCAAAGGAGTACATTAGTCACTAGGGTGGGTAACTGTTTTTCTTTGTAACGACCTCTACTTCCCCTAACCTCTTCCCTTTGCCCTTTTCTATTGCCCTCCTCCCCCCCTCAGGTTATACTCATGTTTCCCCTGGCAGAGGCACAGTGTGATGCACATCTGACAAGCCTCAGTGGAGTTAAGACCACTACAGTGTTATGGTGCAGTATAAAAGATGAGCAACATGAGTTGTGAAGCAACTGAAATTTTCTAAGCACCATGCCATACTGAATCACGCTGCAGAGCAGAACCGGTTCAACCAGTTTATGCGTTCGAATTTAAAATGCAATTATAAGCAATCTGTTTTCTGTGATTGCAGTCTCCCACAGATTTCAGTCTTGCTTGCCAATTTTACCAATAGTCTCTGGTAGTTGGCACAGATAGATAATGCAAGGAGTATCTTCAAGTTATTCACCTTATTGTGTCTGACTCCTACTTTTAACGCCCCCTTTCCATTAAGCCATCTACATTTTCCACGATCTACTTGTGCTAGGGAAGGGATGAACATGGAAACCACGCTCTCATACACCCATTTAAAATGACCTCCATTGCAAATATTGAACTATAATTTCTCCATTTGTTAATTTACATATTCAGGCAGTCTTAAACATAAGAAAATAATGATGCGCACGTTTATTGCCCTGTGGCATTTTATTTCAACATTGATTTCGCAAATCTAATCCCAATGAAATATTGTGTCTGCCCAATATATTAGCAAAGAAAGATAGTTTTCCTTTCTTAATCCCTCTTCTTTGGTCATTGAAAATGTATTTTTTCAAATGTTCATATATCTTAATCCTTAGTTACTCCTCTGATGGATTCTCTTGAATTACATGAATTGCTCCAATCCAAAGATCACAAATCCAAAGTCTCAACATAGCACAGACCAGTACTAAATTAAAAAAATATGGACAGACATTCAAAAACATCTCCAAGTCTTTTAATGATCTATAATCAAGCACACAATAATTATAAGCTTTATAAAACCTATACAAGAAATTTCAAAATCCGATTTGACCACTATGAAATTATCACCAACAGAAGGAAACTACAAATATGTCATAGCTGCCCTTTGTACGTTAGGCTCAAAAACCGAACTGAAAACACAATTCAAGGAAGCAAGGAGTGCACAATTTGCAAGAAAAACTGTTTGATACATGCAAATTACAGCCGGCAGGTCAGTCGGCTCCTTGGAACCCAAAAACTCTCTCGATCACCCACATTGAATTAAAGTATTTAAGGACAAAAAACACAAAATTAGAATATATTTCAAATAGCAAGCACATGTGAATCCCACGTTCCCTATTGGCTCTCGCCTATAAAGAGATCTAAACACAATATGCATTTATAACCCCCAATGGTTAGTATACTACCCGTGACCATCCTAAGTGCAGCCCCTGATGAATGTCTTAATTGTTCAATCTGCAAAGATTGACTGACTAACTTTGACTAAAATGGCATTCCATCATTGGTCAAAACAAGTTTGTTACTTCTGATGTGCAGTCCAACCAAAACGACCCAATCATGTAGTGGGTGTGCACTGCGAAGTCAGCAAATTAGACACATCGATTATCCTCTCCCATGAACTCGGCCTATTTGGCAATCCCAGGCAGTTCTCAGGCCTGGAAGTGGTTTACTTCTGCAACACTTTTTGTAGCTCCTGTTTAAAACATGTTGTTATCCCTAGCACACACCATTCTGTCGGCTATCTCTTCGGAACCAGGTGGTTTAATAAATGTAACTGAGGCTCCACACCGTGGAAATTAATTTCTCTTATTTATTTGTTCTACCAAGCCAGTCTAATGCAGACCCAATTGTCTCAACACTACCTAGCGGACAGTATGACCCCGATCTAGTTTGGATGCTTTGGCAATATCTCTACTCAAGGCTTAGTTCACACCAGAAGATGTCCTTCACAACTATGGTAGTTTACCTTAGTGAAGTGTAGAATCACGGTTTGCATTCTCAAAGAACTCCTGAGAACAGCTAGGCCCAACAACAATAACTCATGTTTGCTGCACCTCACCCTTCCTCCACGGACCCTGGCATGCTGAAAACGTGCTATGGGAATAAAGTTTAATTAAATGGAAAGACAGAGGCTCAGAACTGCGTCCTAGCGCCCGAAGTAACGGAACGCTACATATTCTGAAAGCGCCCTGTGTTCAGAACGGCATGGCCCTGACTAATGTGTCAAGAAACCCTTCTACTAATGGAAACCAGTAACAATATATTTGCTGCCAATCATGCTCTCACGTGCTTGGTAGTGTAGTGCTCTCTAAAATGTGGCAGGACTGAAGCTAAACTAAATCCCATCTGAAAATGACCTGAAAAGGTGCGTCAAATGACCAAAAAACGAATACTAAAAATGACCCAATCGCCATGCTAATTCATGCAGTGTGTACTCCCCCCCCCCCCCCCCCCCACACAATGAGGGTGTTGCACCTGTATCCCAGCACTGCTGATGGACAAACAAAAGTATGGTACTAACTAATGGTAAAATGCACAAAATAACCAGATTTATCAACTAATACAAAATATATTGTGTATGATGTCATGTGTCTGTCAGAAATGGTATATAGGAAGTACTATTTGCAAACTAAACTCTAATTCAGGAACATCCAAGAGCCATCAAGAATGCAGACACTAAGTACTCTTTCACAATGCATTGGCAACAGGAACATTAAGGCCAACGTGTAGAAAATCTAAAATGCATGGGACTAGAAATTGTTACTTTCAATGAGAGGAGGCGATACAGAATTAGGTCTAAGACAACAGGAAGCAAGATGGATCCACAGTATGGATTCATGCTGCACAGGAATTAATCAAGACAAATAATCTTATGCATTTCTGTAATGGAGACCAGTATACAAATGTGCCTTAAACGTTAGAATCATGGTAAAAAAAATCTAATTTGCAAACTAAATAACATGCAACATCTGTACAATTCAACAAGTTTTCAATACTTTGAAGTCCACAATCTTAAAATGCATACTGGGCAAACTAAACCCAAATTGAGAATAAGTTATTTGTACTATTCATAAAAATAAGATATCAAAATTACTCTGGTTGAAATGCAGGAATGCAAGAATGATAAAGGATTGGTTGTTTGCATTTGAAGTAATAAAATGTATATAAAAAGCAATGCTTTTTTATCTAATTCAATACACATTGATCTATTAGAATGAGAAACAAGATGGCCGCAATTTTGACGTCACTGTGTAAAAACGTCTGCACAATGATGTAATTGGCGTCCACATAAATAGTTGCCATTTTGCCATTTTGAAACACCAAATGCGTGAATTCAGCATGCACTGAACTCTGTAATACTGGATGATTGCTTTGAGTACTGTCCTAAACCACCAAAAAGTAAGATGAAATTTGGTGGTTTACCACTGTTATTTTTGACCTTTAGAATACATTAAATTGAAATTGCTGCATCTCAAAGGTGTTTGCTTAAACTTAAATTACTCAACAGCTGATAATTGAATTCTTTCTTTCACATATTCACAGAGCAGTGAAACAATGACACAAGAACAAAGCACTTATTACATTGATGCAAGTCGAGCTTCAAAAACGTATACACCAGTAACTATATTGTTAAAAGTAACCATAAATACAAGGGTTTAACAATGTTATGGCATACTATATAGTGCATTTGTTTAAATCATGTAAAAAAAAAATTTCATTCTATATTTAACTTTTGATACCCTAGAAATGTGTATCCTCCTAAGGAGCCACGCCAAGTGGTGAAACGCGTTTAGAGGATTAATTTAGAAGATTAACTGAGTGGATTAACTAGGACTAATTGCAAAAGAATGTACCTCATGCAATTAAAGAGGAGAGCTTACAAAATAACATAGAAAATATGATTTAATGGATCATCCCAAAAAGGGATTAAAGACATTGAATGTATTAAATATATTTTTGCTGTGAAGAGTAGGAAAAATGAAACATTATTTTGTAATCCATTTGTTTGGCACATAATCTTTCAGAAACGTTCTTTCTTAAACAAGTGTTGGTTCAGACAGGCTCGCTTAGGAGCCCTGTGTGTTAACGGGCAGGATTTTCTTTTCTTGATAATGGCATAGGCCAAGTGACATTCATTTTTTAACCTTGAATCTCTATTGGAAGTCAGTGGTGGCGTTTTATTGTCGGCCATTCCCAATTTAATTTGGAATTCTAGAACTCTTGCCAGTTTAGCACTTTAGGTGCAAGAGATGCCTGCTGGTACCATTCCCCCCACCGGTTTTAAAGGGGGTCTGAGTCCCTTGAGCATATATCGGGCAGTGCCAAATGAGCACCAGTAGACAAATGTGACAAACTGCATCTAGGAAGCCCAGGTGGGAATTTTCTGTTTGTTCTGACAAACTGAATCCTAGTGCTATGAAGCTGCTGGCTAGCAATATTATGTTATTATGTTAATATGCTTTTAGGCCTCTTTAAATCAATATTGTAATGGTCTTGATCTCCTTGGTTTGCCTGTGGAGTGATGTACTATGCCCCCACCGGGTTTGTCCAGTCACCTGTGAAGTGTTTTTAGTGTACTACTAAAAGCTAAATTGGCTGTTTTACCACAGTATTTCACAAGCAATAGAACTCTGTGTAGAGACGTAGCAAGTTGCAAAATTAGGTTTTATTTAATGTTTGCATTTCCGTCTCTCTCCAGAGTGGGCAAGAGAACAAATCTACCTTGCAGCTCCCATATGTCCCTCTCCCCGCAGTCAACATTTCACGCCAGATCCCGAGCCTTCAGCTGAACTACCTTTTGTGCGACATGCACAATCGTAACTGGTCCTCCTTCCATAAACGATATAACCTACTCTTTACATACGTCCAGGTCCATGCCTATATTCTAAAGGACTATGATAGAGAAGATAATGGAATTAAATAACTTTAGAACAATATTAATAACACTATAATGATGTCAATACAAAAGAAACTAACAGCACATAACCAGAATCCCTTAACAAGTATCCGAAAATCAGAACTACACATTTTTCCTTTACCGGGATATAGAAAGGGTTACCACAGCACCCATTTCTTCTGATTCCATGTCACCTAGCGTTTACTCCAGCACATGGTCTTGCAAATGCTGGGGAAGTCTGCGTTACACTATAATCACACGTGCACCAAAATGACTAAATGGCTATCGTGCTCTATTGGTTCTTACTGGCCAGGTGCTGCACAACTCTCAAGCTTAGCACTGGATGATGGCTCATCCACAGGAAGGCACCCGTCATCGTAATCCTCACCCCCCTTCCCTCAAATGCTTTGGATGATTGTGCAACACCAACCACACAAACTACTGTTGACAACGACTCCTATGGTTCTCAAACATCCACCCCCGACCAACCCTAACAATCATCATGGGGGAAAATATTTTAGCTGCCTTTTTGGCCATTTGTGGCGATTCCCTCACCTGCACATGACCACCAACCTGTACAACCACTTTCTTCACACACTGTTCTGCATCATCATACTGCTTATATTTCAGTTGCTGCTTCCTGATTTTCTTCACCTCAAGAGCCACACTGCAACCTTGATCTCAGGATACCCATACTGGACACAGTTTATTTGGGAATTTCTTACCTTGCATCATGACAAACTGTGCTAGTCCTGTTGCCATATTTGGTGTCTGTATACCATTGTAGTCCAGCACTAGTTGCCATTCCAACCAGCTGGCCAAGAATAATTGCAGATTATCCTTTGAGACCGTTCACCCTCTCTACTTTGTCATTATTCTTGAGATTGCCGAGTGAACAAGGCAGTGTACAATAAACAACGAACTGTTTCATCACCCTGGATGCGAGCTGAACTCTATTTTCGCCAAGAATTGTCAAATACCACCTTGCAGTTGAATAATGCCTGCAAAATACCTGTGCTCCTCGTAGTCATCCCTGTTATAAACTCCACCTGAAACCACTTCAATGTGTAGTCTACCAATTCAATTGCAAACCTCCTATGCAAGCATGTCCATAGGTCTCATCACGTACAGTGCCTTTGGACCGCACCCTCGCTGGTTACGGAAACCACTGTCATGCTCCTAACCAAACACTTGTTGCTTCTTGCGCATGTTACATATTCATTGACTATCCATTCCACCTCCGTATCCATGGCCGGTCACCAATACATCTTTCTAAGGCAATTTTTCGTTATGCTCCTTCCTAGATTTCCGATTTTGGTTAACTAGTCCTTAATCACAATACAGCTCCTGTTGCAATCTGGTTGCGATGCCCACCGTTCAGAAAAATACTTTCTGACCTTTTAACTGTTTGCCCTCTTAATGGAGAAGAACTTGCCACTTTGTTGCCATGGCGTGTTAATACTCGTGTATGGAGACCACCCACACCTCACCATCCTCTGTGCACCCAACCTGGTCCTTGCATGGTCTCTTGAGACCAGAAATCTGTTACTGTATCTTCCTCCCAGAAAACAAATTGCTATCCACCTGGTGTTGCTCTGTTAGACCCTTTGATTATAAATAACTGTACTAATGCTTGTGACCTGATCGGTGTGTGAACTATGAGCCCTCAAGCCCCCCCCACCCAGTCCCCCAAAATGAATTTCTGAATAGATTGTTTCCTCCCGTGTATTCCTCATTTTAAGAGAATTATCTCTCCAGCTTTCCTGCTTCGGAAACATTTTTAGACAGAGCGTTGAGTGCAGTGTTGAGTCGATGTCCCTCAAGGGCCTCCTTTCGACTGTCTAATTCACCATCAGTATAAGTAGCACACACAGCACCAGTTGGCTTCGGTTACGTTTTCATGAGCTAATGCTACGAGTGAATTATGGTGCACTTCAGTAAAAGATGTTAATTATAAAATGTCTTCTATGACTCCATCGGTGCCCATGTCTGGTTTAAAAAAAGTGCCAGGACTCTGGATCGAAAAAATGTCTGACTGACTCCCACTGCGTGTGTCGGTGGTGTCTGGGCTCCAGGCACCATGCTGCCGACTGTGGTTCCTGTAAGGCGATGACAGAGAAGGCTCTTGGGGAGCATAAAGGTAAACTAGCAGTGGGGAGGTTAGTGTCAAAGTCACCTGCGAAGAGGGAGAAAAAGACTGAGTCAGGATTCTTTCCAACACAAACATTCAAAAAGGTCCCGATCGAGGAGTTGGTCACGCATTCTTCTTCTTCCTCTAAGAAGGCCAAGAAGAAGCTTTCTAGGTCACCTTCGACCTCCAGTGATTCCTAGACATGTAATTGGGTGTCCTACGAAGTCAGATTCCCCTGGTAAGTGGGGCGCATTTCATAGTTGGATGATGCAAATCTTTGAGAATGTAGACTCGACCCCCCTCGAATTAAAAGCAAGGGAGCCATGCCCCACTCGCCTCGCATAAGGACGACAAGGGGAAGTCTGAGACTAAATCTTCAAAGCCAAGCTTAATGCCGGTGTTACATAGAGAGTGTTCTTGATCTGATGAAAAACCGTTGAGAGCTTGGACGAGTTGAGAACCTAGCCCATCTGGGTTTCCGTCAAAGAAGCACAAGGCATCAATCTTCACTGTTTTCGCCAACCCCATCAGTGTCGGAGCCATCAATGTCGACCCTCACAAAACCGGCACCGGTTTCAAAGCAGTCGACGACTTCGACTACTTCGACATTGTCGAAGTGTAAAGGCCCAGTCCCCGTCTTATACGTGCAATGCAAAGAAATGACACACCCCACCGGGGAATGAGACTAAGAGAACAGGCTGTGAGAGTTAGTTTTCTTTTATGTAAAATTGGCATCCAGAGAAGTCTGCTGCCCGAGAGCACTCTGGCAAACATCACAATTACATGAACTTATCAAGGCAAAAATCGTCATTGGTGACATCATATAAGGGACTACATGGACACAGGATTGGATAAAAATTAACATGTAGCTGTAGGTGCTGCTCCCTCTGGATTGGCTGTTTGTTTGGCGGGAGGGTGAGCGTCACGAGGTCCATCTGCCTGTGTCCAGACAGGGTGAGGGTCAGGTCGCTGTGAAGCAAGGCAGGCACTAACTAAGCTAACATGCGAAACTACCATTAGACATGCACTAAATCGTCACTACAGCTCCTTTGAGCAAATCATCATAAACCTATGAATTGCATACATATAATCACATCATCACTCATTGGGATTTATATGGAGTACCTGGCTCAGGGGTCTTGGTCAGTGTGATCACATTGATTGTGGGGTGGATCTAAGCGCATCAAAGAGACTATGGGGCATGCTGACATTTTAGTTCTAAGGTGCACTATACTGTGACAAAGGTCCGATTTTAGTTGGGGGGCACACTGGGGTGGGCTTCGTAGCAGGGTCACGTGTCTGGTACATCAAGAGAATACCTTGCGGGGACACAGGGTTACACTGGCAGTAATTTTCCAACAGCGGGGGTAAGAGGGCACAGGCAGGTTTGTGGAGATGGATGTACTACAAGGCATGGTTCAAGCTGGTTCACACATGGGACAGTGATCTCACAGGAAGGGCGAGATGTTACATTTGTTTTGTTGCAATTGCCTCTAGCTTAAGCGTGAGAATGGAGCTGCAAAGCTTTCAGGCACAGTGAGAAAAGGTGGGGGCCATGAGCGCGGTGTGTGTGTGTGTGGCGCTGCAGAGGGGAGAGAAGCCTTTTCGTATTATAGCAGTGAGGCCTAGTCCAAAGATGGAGTTGAGGGTGCACAAAATGGATGCCAAGTGTCTCTCGCAACAGCCCCACCTATGTCAATGCCAACATAAAGCCGACGTTGGCGTAAGGGCAATGGAAGCGTCCGCCACCATTGGAAGAGCAAGTGGTCCATGTCATGCTGAATGTATGAGGGGGGGCCCAAACGACCCCTCGCTCCCACACATTTCCCCCCCTTTCGTTACATCTAAAGTAACAAACTACTTATTCTTATTCTCATTCCGATAATACTCTGCTTCCGCTTCATCCCAAGCAGGTGTACCCTTTATTGCTATCCAAGCCCTACATATGCTTCCCAGGCTATGCCTCCCTTTTGCATATTCATCAGGTGTGCACGTCATATATATTCCTCCATCCCCATCCAGGTCCACCCACACTTCCCTGTACCATTGCAGCTCCCTTGGTTCCTTTATGGTAGTGTGATATAAATTGTCCACCCTATCCCCATTTTGGCAATAGACGGCTGTCATACAATATTTTGGTGGGTTTTGTTCGCCAGTTTGCATCTGTGCATCTATCATGGGGGCTACCGTTGTCTGTCTGCCCATCTTTACATCATTGTTAAATTAGGAATAGATTTTGCACAGCATCGGATACCTAGTTGGCACACACAGAAAAATAGAAAAATAAAAACTATGACCGGGACAAAGATTTTCATCATGATGCTGAACCATGATGGTATCCAATTGAACATGTTGTCGAACCAGTTGCTTGGCTCTATTCCTCCTTCTTTCAGCATTCTTCCCCCCCCCAGGCTGTGTACTGCTGAGATGACGTGGGAGAGGGACCCATTATCAGCGTCTTGAGAAGGTACGAATGTACAGCATGAATTCCCGATTTTTCAGCAAACACTGCCGTCCATTGCTGTGAGAAGGTCTAGGACGTACCGGTTCTGCATTGTCATTAGACGCAAGGCACTAAGTTCTACCTTGATCACGTTGAATCCCTCTTCAGTGTCATTGGCCAGTTGGATCAGCTCCCAGCGGATGATTTGTAACCATGTGGCATTTGTTCGCGCCTGAAGTCCTGGCGTTCGGAGCGAAGCAAAGCATGTCTCTGCAGAGTTAGTTGTATTTTGTGGGAATCTCAGCAAGAAGATTGGATGATTCGCTGGAAATAGTTTGATGACCTCCTTTTGCTGGACAGTCTGCATTTTAGGTCACTTTCGGACAGAATGTCGTATGAGTAAAACTCTGGTTGCTGGTTGGGACGCTGCCGATGTGTCAGCCGATTCCCCTGTTGCCGATCTGCCAGCCGAACCTCCTCCCCTATCCCCCCCTGGCTATTGCTTTCTGGGATTACCATCAATGCTGAATGCAGAGTGGCCAGGGCGCAAGTACCTCTCCATGATGCCGGTAGATGCAGGTAGGCTTGTTTGCCACACACCCAGTACATATCCATTAGTGCAGCTGTACCTTTTTTCATATCTGGAATGATTGTTTTGTTGCATCGCTTGTTGGCACCCATCGGCACCTCCCCTTCATGTGAAATTTCTTTTTGGGTTGTTTATAGGTTTTTCGAGAGCGATAACCCATGTGAGTTTTGCAATGTGCTGGGACCAGACAGGAGCACACGTTTCCTTGACCCATTGAAAGTTTTCTTCAGTTAGTCCCCTAAGTGCTTCCGCCTTGCACTTGATTGTCTCGTCATGCCACTTATTGTCTGTAAATCTTGTCCCTCTTATGACAAAATGGCTCTTTGATACAAATTACTCCTTGGCGCTTGCTCGTGCAGGTTTTCTCGTTCTACAGCATTTCTATTGTAACTGTTTGCCTGGAAGGTGCTCCGAATCCTACAGAATACGAGATGAATCAAACATTGGGCGTCTGACAAGGGCACTTCTTGTGGTACAAGTATTTTAGGTGTGCCTGGTGCATGCGGTATGAGAGAGCAAACATAGCAGCTCTCGTTCGTGGCTTGTTTTGCTGTAGCAATCGTATCCGAGTACCATTTGTTTGACTGGTCTGGGTGACGGGGGTCTTCTATTTGATCTAATCCCAGGCCATGGTAGATATCATTTTTTCCCTCCCGCCCCCCTTTTCCGTCTCCTCCTCCCCCTTCCCTGACATTGATCATGTTTACTTTTCGATAGTTTATGGGAAAGACGCCTGCCCATGTTGTCATTGTTTTCATTCGCAGTGTACCAGGCCTGTGGTTCTGGGGTCTCTTTTGTATACTGGTAGCAGCAAGATTAAAGTGCATTATAGTGCCTTGTGAGGTAGGTTCTGTGGTTGTCTGTACAACAATATTTATCAGATCAGGCTCATTCTCCCAAAAGTAATCCCCATCATATTGATTGGTCTCGTTATCATTACTTGGTCTGGTAGCAGCAAGTGGAAAAAGGGGGGCTGTTGCTGTGCGATTCTTATGCAATGTAGTGAGGTTTGTATTGGCAAGTCTCCACGTAGTTTTCACACCCGCCTTCACGTATTATTAGGTTTACCCCGCTCCCCCCTTCTTTCATATCATTAATAATGAAAGACACAGTATAGTACCATGCCATAAAAAATAACCTTGCAGAAAACAGTATTGCAGGATATTCTATACCACATTCTAGATTATAATATTTCTCCAGCATTGGATCTTTCATGGATTCACATGCTTAGAATATTCCCCGTCGTTAGGCCGGGAACCCTCTTTATATTTATAAAGACCTTTCCTATAGGAAAAAATGTCGACACTTCTGTGTCCTATCTACGTCGTTATCGGGCTGCTTACGCTTGACCCAATAGGACGTGGGATATAAAAAGCCCCGCCCCTGCGGCTCTCTTCAGATTTCAACCGTCTCCAAAGTAGCGTGAGCACCTCATGTTGTTTCTACTTTGTTAGAAGGTTGAGTTTCTACTCTGCTCAGTTGAAAATGTCCGGAAAGGCGTTATTCCGTCCGTGTGCCACCTGTGGACTAAAAAAAGTTTATGAAGGAGATGGGCATATGGATTGTTTGTACTCTCTGCACCCTCACCACTCGGTGGACAGTTGTGGGATCTGCAAAGGCTTCTCACAGAAGATGCTAAAGGATAGGAATAGACACCTGGTGACGTGGCTAAATGAAGGAACCTATCCTTCATCAGAGGTGGGGTCGGCCCCAAGTCATCCAAGGCGGAATCTCCTCCGAAGAAGCCGCGTTCGGTATAGACGCCCGTCAGAAAAAAATCAGGCAAAAGAATCCTTGTCGAAACATGGAGAAGATCGCCATCAAGGAAAGTGTTCATCTTCATCGAAAAAAGGCAAGGACTCTTCGAAGACCTCCTCCTCAGGCAACCATCACAGGTCGTCCTCGAATAGAGAATCAACGAGGCATAAATCTGGCTCAAAAAAGGCGGGATCGCCAAAGGAGTCTGCGTCACAGCCTGTATCATCGTCTACAGAGTCTCTGTCGCTGATGAGTGTTACCGTTGCTGCAGGCAGTGCCTGTAGTGGCCTTGTTCAATACAAAGGCGACGATGGACGTATCCACGTTGACATCGTCGACAGTAGAGCCTCCGGGGGCGTGGCAGCCAGAGGTGTATGATGCGGTTCTGCCGGAGACCCTACTACAGCCGGAGGCGGCCTTCTCAGTATCATCCATGGAGGAGGATCGAGAACAGATTGCGGTCCAGCAGATCTGGGGCTGCAGGGAGTGGCATTGTCGACGAGTGCGCAAAATGTCCCTGCTTCGTCGTTATTAAATCCTCAATCTATATTATCCTTGCAAGTGCTGTCCACTCTACAGTTTCTCTTGAAGCAGCTCGATGAGAAGTTACCCCTCGTAGATGCACCTTCGGGGATGCTGACGAGAACTACCGACGACAAACCAGGTCCTTCAAGAGTTACGGAATCTCCAGCTTCCCGACCAGTGAGCGAAGAACCACTGCGCCCTTACCCAGAGGAAGGGGAGCTACAGGATTCAGATTCGGAACCTAGACTCTTTTTCAGAGGTATCCTCATCCCCTTCGAGGGATCCTAAATGGGAGTCGGAGGCAGAAATGGAAGCACCTAGGAGCCCGGCTCAACCATCAGCACCGGACGACATCAGCGCTTTTCACACAATGATGGGCAAAGCCTGTATTGAATTTGGTCTGAGCCCAGAGGAAGAAAAGGAGTGCTTCTTGTTTGACCATATGGGGAAAAGGAAGTCGGTCTTCTCAGTTCCCATTCTAGACCACGCCTGGCAGGAAGGTTTGAGGACTGTGCGCCATCCATTTTCAGAACCAGCGATTAAAGGGCAGGTTGGAGAAGAAGTTCAAGGCTCCAGACTCTACGCCTAAATGCTTGACTGCTCAACCATCTCCAGAGTCAGTGGTGTCAGCTGCAGCTGCTAGGAAGGCCAGATCGAAGCACAAATGTTCTACCCTGCCGGATAACTAGGCTAGAAGACAGGACGCGTTTGGCAAAACATTTCTGTCCGTAGGAGCGACGACAGTTAAAGCAGCTAACTCGCTGGCAGTTATGGCAAGATATGACGGATGTGGCATCGTTTAGGCCCTATCCTAGAGCACCTTCCTGAAGAACACAAAGTCGGCCATGTTACTGGTCCGCGAAGGGGAAGAAGCGTCAAACCACTAGATTAACCTTGTCGTGGATTTGGCGGAGTCCGGGTTTAAGCAAATAAACAACGGAGTGGTTTTGAGAATGCAGGCCTGGCTAAAATGTACTAATTTCAGACCAGAAGTTCAGTACAAGGTACTCGATATGCCGTGTGAGGGTGATCAACTGTTCGGCGAGAAAGTCGACGAGGCATTAAAAGGTATGAAAGAGGATACGGATACGGCCAGGTCGGTAGGAGTCCTACAAAGTGGAAGAGCCTTTCGTTCCTTTCGTCCCTTCCGCGGGGCATCAGGAAATTCCCGTTTTACTGCATCAAGAGACCGAAACTTCAGCAGACCATCATACGCCTCCCAAGGTTATAGACGAGCGGTCCAGGCAATGAGAAGAGGCCGAAACTACCAGACTTCGAGAAGAAAAGGATACTCATCGTCGTCAAAGGACAGGCAGTCAAAGTCACAACAATGACATGTTACAGGACGTCCTGGGAGGAAGGGTGGCCCGTCGCGTCGACGAATGGGAAAGCATAACAGACCGCTGGGTATTGGACATGATAAAGCTAGGCTACTCTCTGCAGTTCAAGGAAACGTCGTCACAGATGCTACCCGTGTATTCGGCGCAACCCCATCTTCACATATTATATCAAGAAGTGGAGCTTATGCTGCAGAAAGGGGCTATAGAATTAGTTCCAGTGGCCGAGAGGGGTCAGGGAGTTTACTCTTGTTACTTTGTGGTCAAAAAACCCAATAGCAAATGGCGGCCTATTCTGGACCTTCGGACCCTCAACAAGACCCTAAAAAGTTCAAGATGCTTCTACTTCAGGAGGTCATCCGGTCAGTACAGCCGGGGGATTTTCTGGCATTGTTGGATCTACAGGACGCATATTTTCATATACCGGTGCGTTGACGATACAGAACATTTCTAAGGTTCGTAGTAGGTCGAAGCCATTACCAGTTCAAAGTACTCCCCTTCGGACTAAAGTCGTCTCCCAGGACGTTCACAAAGTGTTTGGCTCCAGTGGCAGCGTGGTTGCGAAGAAGAGGTCATCATGTTCACCCTTATCTGGACGATTGGCTGATAAGAGGCTCGTCTCCGAGCAGAACTCAAGCAAGTCTAAAGGCCACCATGCAACTTTTGAAACGCTTGGGGTTTGCGATAAACTTCGAGAAGTCCTCACTTTCGCCCTCAAGGAACTTAGTATTTCTGGGAGTGGAGTTCCAAACCCAATCAGGGCTAGTGAGGCCCTCAGTGGAAAGAATCCAGAAACTGACTCAAAAGGCAAAGGAATTGAGAGTGGGCAGTCAGGAAATACATGTCGCTGCTAGGAGCCTTAGCATCTTGTATTCCATTGAACAATTGCCGTCTCTTCATGATATAAGAGTTTCTGGCAGACCGGTGGTCCCAGAGACGGGGCTGGTGGTCGGACAAGCTGACCATCAACCATGATCTGTGGCAGGCACTTCAGTGGTGGCAGCTCTCCAAAAACCTTACAAAGGGTATGCCCCTGCAGGAGCCGGATTTCCAAGCAACGTTAGTGACGGATGCATCGCTGAAGGGATGGGGAGCTCATCTAGGCCCCCTGCAAGTTCAAGGTCAATGGTCCGCAGCTGAGCCCACTCTTCACATAAACGTGCTAGAGTTAAGAGCGGTCCGTTGGGCGCTGAAGTCTTTTCTGCCGTGCATACGAACGTCGGTTGTCAGACTACTAGCGGACAATACAACAACGATGTTCTATCTCAGGAAACAAGGAGGCACACGGTCCAGAACTCTCTCGAGCGAAGCTCAGAAAATATGGGGCCCTTGAACAGAATATCACCATAATGGCTTACCATCTTCCAGGGGTAAAGAATATAAAGGCAGACTCACTCAGCAGGGAACTGAACCAACTACACGAATGGGAGCTGGACGACGGTCAGCTAACGAAGTCTTCAGAAAATGGGGTCATCCACCTTTGGATCTATTTGCGACACGAGCACGATTGGCAAGCAGGTGGCCACAGCCTGAGTCGATGGGGGAGGCGTTCTCCTTCCCGTGGACGGACAAGTTTGCTTACGCGTTTTCTCCATTTCCACTCATCCGATGGATGCTCCAGTGGATTCACAGGTACCCGTATCGGGTGATTGTGGTGGCTCCTTATTGGGCGAGGCAGTCATGGTTCTCAGACCTACTGCAGCTGTCGATAGCGGAGCCAGTGAGGTTCCAGAAGATTCCGAACCTTTTATCTCAAGACAAAGGAGCGGTTTGGCATCACGATCCAGACTCCCTCAACCCGACGGCCTGGCTCCTGACTTCTCAGAGTTCGGGGACCTGAACATTCCCTCAGAGTGTCGACGAATTTTACAGGCAGCACGAGCTCCATCCACGAACGCTTTGTATGCAGGTAAATGGAAAAGATTATGTATTTGCTGCAGGGATCACCCGGGAATAGAACCCCTGAACGTTGAAGCAGAGCAAATTCTGCCATATTTGTTACACTTGGCAGAGCAAGGATTGGCTTTTTCCTCTATAAAAGTTCATTTAGCGGCCATCTCTAGATTTACTCGAAAGACATTCAACACCTCTTTTCAGCGACCGACTGGTGAAACATTTCCTGAAGGGCCTTTTTCAGACTTTTCAGCCAGCTAAAAAGTTTCCACCAAACCGAGTCTCAATATAGTACTGTCTGCACTAATGAAGTGTTCGAGCCAATGTCATCGTCGTTAAAATTTTTGGCATGGAAAATGGCCTTTTTAGTAGCCATTACGTCGGCAAGAAGGCTTTCGGAATTACAGGCATTGGTCATTGATCCGCCATACTTGCGTTTTTTCAAAGACAAGGTAGTATTAGCAACCAATCCTCACTTCATTCCTAAAGTGCCGACGACATTCCACAAACATTCTTCTATTGTTGTTCCAACATTCTTTGCTACGGCTTCTTCTGTGGCAGAGAAAACTCTCCACACGTTGGATCTAAAAAGAGCTTTGAAGTTCCATCTCAATCGTACTCAAAGTTTTAGAAGTTCAAGGCAACTGTTTATAGCTTATGGACCTTCGGTGAAGGGGAAACAAATCTCCAAGCAAGGACTGGCCCGCTGGGTGTTGTCGACTATTGCTTTTTGTCACTCTAAAGCAGGAAAACCATTGGAAAGACGCCCAAAAGCTCATTCAACAAGATCCGCCTTGTCATCGGCGGCGTTCTGGTCTGGCATTCCATTGGTGGACATCTGTCAAGTGGCATCAAGCTCAGTGCCGCACACATTTACTCGGCATTATTGCCTAGAGCAACAGCAGCCGGAAGATGGGGCGAGCAGTCATTCGGCATCTGTTTCAGTAAGGTAAGCCCCATATCGGGGTATACATACTTTTGTCATTATGCCATATGTTTAATTGGTTGTCAATGTACCTTAAGGATTTTTTTTCGCATGACAGACTGAATATGTGGCTTGGATAGTTAAGTTTGCATTGCACACCTCCATATTAGGGGTACTGCTGTATAATATATTCTAAGCATGTGAATCCATGAAAGATCCAATGCTGGAGAAGGGAGTAGTTTCTTACCTGTAACTCCATTTCTCCAGCGTTCGTATCCTTCATGGATTCACATGTGCCCGCCGGCCTCCCCCTGAATGCAAACTCTAGATGTTCCCTCTACTTTGGGGTTTAAAATCTGAAGAGAGCCGCGGGGGCGGGGCTATTTATATCCCTACATCCTATTGGGTCAAGCGTACGCAGCACGATAACGACATAGATAGTGTTGATGTTTTCCTATAGGAAAGGTCTTTATAAATATACCGAGGGTTCCCGGCCTGACGACGGGGAATATTCGATGCATGTGAATCCATGAAAGATATTAGCGCTGGAGAAATGGAGTTACAGGTAAGAAACGACTCCCTTATTAACTCTACTAACTGCCCTATCACTAACTAAAATTGTATCATCATCAGTAAGTGTACTCCTTTCTGCCATTGTTTCACCTGGAGGGGCGATATAAAATGGTTAAGTGACATGCATACATTTCATTATTTATTTCATCAACTTAACCATTTTACCGTCATATCAACTTTTCCACTAATATGTATAATTTCTTTGGTGTGCACACCTTAACACTATTCTTCTACTTTTCTCTTAAATTTCATCAACATAAACTTATTTTGTACTTAATGTTTTCTTTCAGTAATGAGAATAATTTTTCGAGGGGATTGGGTCCTCCGACGTATTCCATATCTATGACAGGTAATCACCACAGCTGTGCTGCTTCGGAAACTTTTCTGCGTCCTGCGTCGATGCGCCGTCGTCGAGGACCTCCTCCGACGTCATCTGATGTGATAAGTAGGACGCACGACGCCCGTAGCCTCAGTTCCGTTTTTTCCGCGAACGTGTTGCTTCGTGAATCTCGGTTAACGCCTCGACTCTTTGGAGTTCTGTTCTTCTCGGTTCTTCGAACCTCTTCGTTTTTGTGAGAATCTACTTCGTGTGAAGATGTCTTCTACTTCGTCTTCGGCCCCGTGTCCGGGCTTCAAGAAGTGCGGGGAGTGTGGGTCCAAGATGTCGGTGACGGACTCGCACGACGCCTGCCTCTGGTGCCTCGGGGAGGCCCACGACACGGATGACTGTATCGACTGCCAGTCGCTCACGTCCAAAGCCTTACGTGAACATAAGAAGTTGTTGCCGGTAGGTCGGGTGTCCAAGCCCCGGAAGTCGAAGTCTGCGGGGCTTTCAACGGATGATTCGAGAGGAGACTCTCCACGTCGTCGGAAGTCTCGTGGGTCTCCTTCTAGGAGTTGGTCTTGCCACTCCTCGGCCTCTTCGAGGACAGCGGTCGTCTTCCAGGTCCTCTTCTGTGGACTCTGCCCGGCACGTTGCTTACCCCACCAGCCGTGCGACGCCGGAGGAATGGGCTTCCTTTGGGAAGAAAATGCTGGCGATTCTCGAGTCGCAGGGTACTAAGCCGTCCGCGCCCCTGAGTGGGGTCGGTCGTGAGAGGTCGAGAGACACCGCTCGCAAGAGTGGTCGGCACGAGTCACGGGAGAGGTCCCGTTCGGACAAGGGGACTCGTTCTCGATGTACCCGTTCCAGGTCCCGGTCCTCGACACGTTCGAGACCGTGTGCACCTGTGATGTCTTCGAGGAAGACATCGACGTCTGAGGCGTCGAAAGGCTTTCTCGAGGCGTTGAGGGCGTCGACAGGCTTTCTCGAGGCTCCGAGGAAGTCGTCGAGGCCGTCGACGCTCAGGTCGTCGAAGGACGCGCTCGGAGCTCCGGCTTCGAGGACTGTGTCGACGCCGTCGATGCTGGCGGCGCTGCATCTGACGTCGACGCCGATTTACTCGGCGCCGATGCCTGTTCTCTCGACGCCGGCGCCGATTCACTCGACGCCGGGGTGTCTGAGGTACCCCGTGGCACGGGGGAACCCCCTAGGAAGGCTCTGGTTAAGAGCAAGCACTCTCGGGTGCCTTCTTTTCGCCACCTGGAATATATTTCGGAGGTGGATGAGGATTCTGATGGCCTGGTTCCTAGTCAGGTTCCAGATGGAATTGTCTCGGGCCATAGTCAGTTTGACGATTTAAGGCAGTCACTGCATGATGCCAGTGGACTGGACACCTCTCCGGAGGTGGAGTTTTGTAGGCCTGAGCCTGGCTCTCATGCCGATTCCTCGTACCGGCGCCTTATGGCTAGGGTTTCCGAGTACTTGGGATGGTCTGCTCCCCCAGGGGAGTTTGTGCAGGATGATCTCACAGACATCCTTGATGTTGGTCCCCCAACTGACCCGGTACTGCCGTTTCATATGGCTCTACAGAGAAGGGTGGCGGCGGCTTGGACTGCTCCGGGGAGGTCCTTGTTGCGAAAATACCGTCCAGCCAGTAGCGACCGCTGCTACTTGACCAGGCACCCCACTCCGGAGAGTTTTGTGGTGCAGGCGGCCACGGCCCCGGCAAAGCAGGCGTCGTACCCTACCATCCCTCCTGATGGGGACGACAAACGTTTTGATGGCTGGGCGAAGAAAGTGTTTTCTTCTGGTGGTATGGCGCTTCAGGCGGCCAACTCCATTTGTGCCTTGTCTCGTTCCACACACACTTTGTGGAACTGTGTTGCGTTAGCGGCTGAACATATTCCCGAAGGGGACGAACGGGATGGTTTCCTTGCTATGGTCCAGGATGGTAAGGATGCCATGTGCGAGTCAGTTCAGTCGGGTTTGGACATGGCTGAATGCGTCAGCAGGTCCATGGCGGCGAGCACCGTGATACGCAGGTTTGCGTGGTTGCGGTAGTCGGGTTTGCTCCTGATGTGCAGTCCCGGCTCCTCAACATGCCCTTTGACGGTGAACACTTTTTTGGCAGCAAGGCTGACGAGAGCCTTGAGAGGTTGCAGACCTCGAAAGCTGCAGCGAAGTCGTTGGGCGCTGCAGTTCGCCAACCTCCGCCTTTTCGTCCTAGAAGACAGCAATGGAGGGGTGGTTCCTTTCGCTATTACTCGTCCTTCAGTAAAGCGAGAGGAGCTGGCAGTCAAAGAGGCCAACGCAGGGGTATCAGAGGTGGACGACAGGGTACCCGTGGTGCCAAGGCCGCTCGGGCAGTTGCCTCTTTGCCCTCAGGTAACGCCGCAGCCGCTACCACTCAGTCATGAGGCCATGTCCCATGGTTCGCCGGTTGGGGGAAGGCTGGCGCAGCATCTTGTAGAGTGGCAAGCCATTACTTCAGATGTGTGGGTTCTGGAGATCATAACCCACGGCTACTGTCTTCCCTTTCGGCACAGGCCTCGTGACAATCCACCGGGGAACCTCTCTTTGCAGCGTCCGGATCCGCTCCTTGCGCAGGAAATTCAAGCCCTGCTGGAGAAAGGCGCCATAGAACTGGTGCCTGTAGCGGAGAGGAACAAGGGATGGTATTCCCCTTATTTTTTGATTTCGAAGAAAGACGGGGGATTGAGACCCATCATGGACTTGCGCGTTTTGAACAAACTCCTCAGGAAGGACAAGTTCAAGATGGTTACTCTCTCTCAAGTCTTCCAGGCCCTTCAGCTTCAGGACTGGTTGGTGTCTCTCGACCTCAAGGATGCTTACTTCCATGTGCCGATCCATCCCAAGCACAAGAAGTACCTGAGGTTCGCGGTTGGCGACTCGCACTTTCAGTTTCGGGTCCTGCCGTTCGGATTGACCTCAGCCCCGAGGGTTTTCACCAAGCTCATGGTGGTGGTGGCAGCGCATCTCAGGCAAGGGAGGATTCACGTCTACCCCTACCTGGACGTTAGGTTGAGCAGGGGGAGCTCTCCCGAGCAAGTCCTGGATCATCTGTCCCTCACCTGCCACTCCCTTCACAGGCTGGGCTTCTCCCTCAATTTAAAGAAGTCCCATTTGACGACAACACAGCGGCTCCAGTACATCGGAGCAGTGCTCGACACTTCCCTGGGGCAGTGTTTTCCTCCCCAGGTGAGGGCTCTTCACATTCAGCAGATGGTGCACAAGTTTCAGCATGCCCAGACGCTCCCAGTGTTCGAGTTCTTGAGGTTGCTCGGCCTCATGGCATCCTGCATTCTTCTGGTGCCAGAGGCTCGCCTGCGGATGAGATCTTTGCAGTGGGCACTCAAGATGCAATGGTCGCAGTCCTCCGGCAGGATGTCGGACCCGGTTCAGGTGCCGCCCTCGGTCGCCCGGGACCTTCTGTGGTGGGCCGTCGAAGGCAACTTGATGAAGGGGGCTCCATTTTGGCTTCCCTGGCCGGAGGTGACGATCGTGACGGATGCATCCCTCACGGGATGGGGAGCTCATGCCAACGGGCTGACAGTCAGCGGTCGTTGGTCTCCGTCGGAGTCCAGACTCCATATCAATCTGTCGGAGCTGAGGGCCGTCAGGCTAGCCCTGAAGGCTTTTCTGCCGACTGTGCGAGGAAAGAATGTCCTGATCCTGACGGACAACACAGTGGCCATGCACTACCTCAACAAAAAGGGGGGGGGCAGGGTCACTTCCTTTGTGCAGGGAGGCGATGCAGCTCGAGTTCTGGGCCATCCAGCAGGAAGTTTCGATCTCGGCAGTTCATCTGGCCGGAGACGAAAACGTGACGGTGGACGCTCTGAGCAGGCAGAGCACGATCTCTCACGAGTGGGAGTTGGCTCAGGAGATTCTCCTGGAGATCTTCGCCCTTTGGGGGACCCCTCAAGTGGATCTCTTCGCCTCCAGTGTCAACCGGAAGTGCGAGAGCTTCTGCTCGCGGGAATTTCCTCCAAAAGGAGCCTTAGGAAACGCGTTCTTGGTGGAGTGGTCATTCCCGCTGCTGTACGCGTTTCCTCCAGTCCCCGTCATCCCGCAAGTGCTGCGGAGGTTACGGAACATCGGTTCCCGGATGATCCTCATTGCTCCGGCGTGGGCTCGGAGGACGTGGTACCCAGATCTTCTCGACTTGTCCATCTGCCCTCCACGTCGTCTTCCCTACTGAGACGATCTGCTCTCACGGGAGGGGGGGTCAGGTTCTCCAGCCAAAGGTCAGATCCCTCAACCTTCACGCTTGGCTTCTGAAAGGTTGAGGTATAAGGATTGGGACCTCCCTGAAGACGTGATGGAGGTGTTGCTCTCGGCCCGAAGGCCAGCAACAAAGCCTCTGTACCGTTGGCGTAAGTTCTGCGACTGGTGCAGAGTTCAGAATGTGGATCCTTTTGCATGTGACATCCCCATGGTTCTGTCCTTTTTACTTTCTTTGGCCCACAGGGGCTTGCAAGTGGGTACCATTAAAGGTTACCTGGCGGCGCTGTCCATCTTTAAGCGCTCGTCTGAAGCGTGTTCCTACTTTAAAATCCCTTTAATTTCACAGTTTCTGAAAGGGCTCACTAATGTGTTCCCTCCGTCACCTTTCCTGGTGCCCGGTTGGGATTTAAACCTTGTTCTTAAGTTTGAGCCTTTGCATTCTTGCCCTTTGAGGCTGTTAACTCTGAAAACTGTGTTTCTGGTTGCGGTTACTTCCGCTCGCAGAGTGAGTGAGTTACAGGCACTTTTAGTTAAGCCACCCTTCACTGTATTTCATAAGGACAGGGTTGTCCTTAGAGTTCGTCATTCTTTTCTTCCGAAGGTGGTTTCGGAATTTCATTTCGCCCAGAAGGTTGTTCTTCCGGCATTCTATCCTCCTCCGCATCCTGGTAAGGAAGAGGAGAGGCTCCATAGGCTTGATCCTAGGAGAGCTTTAAGCTTTTATGTTTCACGCATGTCCCGGGTCAGAGTGGACGATCAACTCTTTATTGGTTACGCTGGAAAGCGTTTGGGACAGGCTGTGACGAAACAGACTTTGTCTCGCTGGATTATTTTGGCCATCTCGGAGTGTTACCGCTTGGCGGGTAAGGACCCGCCGGCTGGCTTGCGGGGCCCATTCTACCAGGGGTATGGCTGCATTTACTGCCCTGCAGAGGGGTGTTCCTATTCGCAACATCTGTGATGCAGACACCTGGGCTTCTGTACATACATTTGTACGTCACTATTCCCTCGATTCCATCCGGGGACAGGATCTGGCCTTTGGCAAGGCGGTCCTTTGCTCTATTTGATTGGCGATTCTAAATTTTGATTCTAAATTCTTTCCCTCCTTCTTGCTCAGGTACTGCTTTGGGAGTCTGTCATAGATATGGAATACGTCGGAGGACCCAATCCCCTCGAAGAACAAGTTACTTTCTTACCTGGTAACGTTCTTTCGATGGGATGGTCCGACGACGTATTCCATATCGCTCCCTCCCTGCCTTCCCCGCTGCAGAATTTCTTTTACGATTGCAGCTTACGTTCCGCAAGGCTTTGTCTGACTGGCAGTTGACTGATGTCAGACGTTCTGGGGGGGAAAAACTACAACTGAGGCTACGGGCGTCGTGCGTCCTACTTATCACATCGGATGACGTCGGAGGAGGTCCTCGACGACGGCGCATCGACGTCATCGATGCAGGACGCAGACGCCGAAAAAAGTTTCCGAAGCAGCACAGCTGTGGTGATTACCTGTCATAGATATGGAATACGTCGTTGGACCATCCCTTCGAAAGAACGTTACCAGGTAAGAAAGTAACTTGTTCTTCTACACAAGCCGTCAATCAAATTTCTTGTAATTGATGGAGAGAGAGCGCAAACATGAGCAAGAGAGTTCTACTTAATCTTAATCATTGCTCTCGATTTTTGCTTTTCTGCAATTTTTTCTTCATACCTTCTCTTCTACCCACTACGATGGTGGCGCTTTTTTCTATTGCGAAGGCCGCTGCAGCGAGAGCTTGTTCGCATGCGAAGTGGCCCTGCATTACTGAGTCTAGTGTACTGCTGTAATAGGCCATTGGCTTGTGACCTAGTGATGTTTTCTGTGTCAGCACTGCAGTCATTAAAATACCATTGCACTGTGAGAATAGGTAAAATTCCTGATCATAATCTGGGTTCGCCAAAACTGGTGCGTGTGCAATGAGATCTTTCAGTTTGAAATATTGTGTCATCATTTCATCTGTCCATTTTAATGGGACATTATTCTTTTGCGCTTCCTTTTGTAACAGTGGGCGCGTGTATGCTGCATAATCAAGTATCCATGCACGGCAGGAAGTACAGATGGCAAGACATTTTTGCATGTCCCTCACTGTTTTTGGTATGATCAAATGGCGTATTGCTGTTGCTCTGTCGGGTAAAATTCTCTTGCCATCTTTTGAAATTAGCTGTCCTAAATAGAGTACTTCTGCTAGGCAATATTGCAGCTTACCCTTGTCCACCTTGTATCCTTTCGCGGCCAACAAATTTAACAATATTATTGAATCAGCCTTGCACTGTTCTTCACTTTTACTGCAGACAAGTAAATGATCTACGTATTGTATTATCGTGCTTTCTACTTCAATGTTTCCAAGATCTTCGTACAAAATTCTATTGAAAATGCTTGTGCTTTCAAAATACCCCTGAGGTAATCTACAATGTTCATATCAGTTCCCCCCTGCCGTGAACGCTGTGAGATACTGAGAGTTTGGGTCAAGTGGTATTGAGAAGAAAGAAGCGTTCTTCAAATCCAATACTATGAAACACGTGGCATCTTTAGACATGCTGCACAATATTGATGCTGGATTAGGTACTAATGGGAACTCTTTCTGTATGACATCATTAAGTGGGCGTAGGTCCTGGATCATCCTCCAAGCCCCGCCCTTTGCTTTTTTGATCGAAAAAATCACTGTTACATGGTGAATTAGATGGCACTATTATCCCTTGCTCTAGTAGTGCGTTTATTGTTGCTCATATTCCTTCCTCCGCCTCCCTTGATAATGGGTACTGTTTTACTCTAGGGGGTATGGCAACTGGTTTCAATTTTATTCTGATTGGCGTAACTTCTTGTAATACCCCTACATCATGGGGGCCTGTAGTCCATATTTCTGGCAGGACCTTTTCCATATATCTTCCTCAAATATAGTGGGTGGCACATTAACACTAGCCATGAGAGGGTTGTGTATCTCCCTGTGTTCAATCATGTCGTCACATGGTACACTTATTTCCATTATTATCTCCCCATCACTCTCACCGTCGGTGAACAGTTCATCAGTTAAATCACGCAACATTATGTTTGGTTCTATGCACAGCACTGTTCTCCACTCGCATCCATGTGTGTCCAGTCCTATCACTGCAATACGTTTCCTCGAAACCTGTACCCTTTCTAGATCAATAGACAAAATTGTCCCTGGCACAATATCTGTATTCACAATTGGGCGGAAGACAACATTGGAAGGTACTTTCCATTATTTTCTTGTTATCTCTGGCACCACCCTTGCTAGTACTCTGACACCATAAATGAACATATCCATGTCAGTGGGCACCCCTCTTACCGCAACTTCATTTGTCATTGTACTGATCATCAACATTGCTCGTGCGGGGCACACTCCTGGGGTGGAACAAACTATTCCCCTCTCAGTAAAGGAGATTGTCATGTTCAATTTACTCAGGAGATCTCTTCCCAACAAATTTACTGGCGAGTCTTCGTGATACAGTAGGGGCGCTTGCACTGTTTTCCCCCCACCGTTATGTCAAGATCTTTTGTGTAAGGAACTTTTAAAATAGCCCCAGAAATCCCTTGCATTTCCACATTTCTTCCCGAGAGCGGGAACCAGCCTTCCATGAGGCACGATTTTTCAGCTCCTGAGTCCACCATAAATATTAACTGTTTGTTGCCCATCTCCGCCCCCACTAGTGGTTCCTCTTCTGCACGTAGGGTAGTGGATAGGACTGGACACGCAAGTGCTTTCTGTGGGCTGTCCTAATCAGCATGTGTCTGTGTTAATGGAACAGAGAATACATCATCTCCCACCACCGCGAAAAGGTGCTGGTGAGTCATTTGCAGATGTAGCAAAAATATTAGTGTTTGCATTGCCCATAGTATTCTGCCTTGCCATTTGTTGTGGCATACCTCTTTGCTGTGGTTGTTGTTGAGGCTGCTGTCTTTGTTGCATTTGGGGTTCATTATAACATTGTTCGTTCTGCCCATTCCCTCCCATAAGTAACTCATAGGGACTGCCTGGGTGTGGTTGACCGTACTGCTGTTCGTTTCCCATGGGGGGCTGTCCTTGATAATAACCCATAGGTCGCATTCTGCACTCTCTTGAATAATGCCCCCACCTCCTGCAGTTCCAAACATGACCCTTGCGGTCCTCCCCTCATCCCAGGCCCTCCAAATCCTCTATTTCCTATTCCTCCGAATCCCCCTCTTGATCCTCTGTACCCACCTCATCCTCTTGCTGGCCTCCCTTGCCATTGGGGCACTCCGTACTGCTCCTCTCCGTCCCACTGCTCCTGTCCATTTGCAGCCCATGTTGCGGCCATTCTTGCTGGCGTATTTCCTACTCCCCCTTCTCCTTCACCCTGTCTGTCAGTTGATGTGGTATTCAGCGCCGCGACCTTCACTAATTTATTTTGCACTAACTTCGCCTCGTCTGCCACCCTTCGCTGTGCTCTCTCCCTTTCTTTTTCTTTGATCCTCCTACAATGGTGTACAATTATGCTCTGAATCTCGGGCCAGCCCTTGGCTTCTATCCCAGCTATTTTATCCAAGGCCTTCTGTACTTCCTTCGGGAGCCCTTTTTTTATTATAAAGTAGAACAAGGCGGTGGATTGGTCCCACGCTGTACCCGTTTCACTTCTCCACAGGTCTTGCACCTGGAGGATGAATTGCGTAGGCTCCTCCTCTCCCATAGTGCATAGCATCACTAAGTGTAAATCTGGAGTGTCTGGAAAAGTTCTCCGCAATGCGTCCCATACTTGTGCTCTAATGTTATCAAATGATGACCCATCATGGCGGTCACAATTCATTGTCCCTCCCGGGAACCCCGCCTTCACCCACACTGCGTCTGCTTGATCACCAACAGCGGACAGCAGCAAACTTTTCACATCCCCTATAGCCAATGGAACCCCTGCTGTGTTTTTCGAATGCATGTATCCATATCCCTGCCCGAAAGTGGAGGGAGAAGTTTTAACAAGTTATTCTTGTCAATCTGTGCCCACGGTATGTAGTGGGGCCTCCCTGCTCCCTTGTGTATCAGAGGCATTTGTAGCTTTGCTTTTCCTCCTTTCTTCCTTACCGTTCCCTTCTTAGTTTTACTCACCAGCATGTTCGCTTCTTTGTCCAAACCTCCCTTGCCTTCTTGGTGCAGCCCTTTCATCCTCTTGGTCGAAGTGGAATGGCAGCGGAGATCCCACCGCTGCCGCTCCCTCATATTCATCTAAATCACTCCATACTTCCTCTCCCTCCTCCTCGGACTCCCTTTCTCTTTGCCCTCTCTGGCTGTCTGGTGTTGTAGGTCGTATTATTCTTACGGTTTTGCCATTTAAATGGAACAGGAACTCACCTGATGGCCACTCTTGTTCCTGCCCTTTCGGTATTGGTGGTGGCGGGGAGGGTGTGGATCCCCCCTGCAACACTTGGCGGAGGTGTGAGGTCAACCATTGTTAAATGTGGTACTTCCCCCGCCCCCGGGCAACATCTGGCCCCTATCACACAAGGCTCTTAATCGTGTTATCTCCATTTGTGCATGTGCAAGTTGCATGTTAAGTCTCCTGTTAACCGCGCTAAATTCACTGGAGGGGCATTAGTTGGGCTGTATAACCCTCCCCTTTCTTACGGTGGCAGGGCGTTGGCTGATGCTGTTGCCGGGGTAGTTTGTATGGTGCACGCTGGCACATACATGGGGCTCACTGTATCCTACTGCAGATCTTGTCAATAATGGGTAGATTCTAGAGGTCATTCTCTTTTGTTGATGTCGTGCATTCTCCCCCTGCAGCCCCATCTCCTCCCTCCGGGGCCTTCTCTTTCTCACTTACTGTGTCTTTACTTACCTCGCCGCTGGGCGCTACTTCTTCGAACATCCGCCACAAATCTAGCACCTCTCTTCTGCAACTGCTTTCCCCTGTATTTCGCGAGCAGGTGTGTGGACACTAAATCCAATACCATCTTATCAAATGACACTCCCTCCGGCCATATAGGCAATACTGTCTCCTTTTATTTCCACCACCCACTGATCATATTATTTCTGAATTTTCTCACTATACAAAGGTGAACCGCCTTGGCGAGCAGTTTTAGTTGGGTATTTGGAAAACGAACCCTTGGACCCTCTCGTTTGTGCGCACAAACTGGTCAACCGCGGAGGCGACGGTTTCGCTGGGGGACGTCTCGGATTTCACCGCACGGCACAGGGCCTTGGGGCACTTGTCCCATTCGCGTTGTGGGGGGGTCACCAAATGTAAAGGCCCACACCCCGTCTTATACGTGCAATGCAAAGAAATAAGACACACCCCAACGGGGAATGAGAATAGGAGAACAGGATGCGAGAGTTAGTTTTCTTTTATGTAAAATTGGCATCCAGAGAACTCTGCTGCCTGAGAGCGCTCTGGCAAACATTACAATTACATGAACTTATCAAGGCAAAAGTCTTCATTGGTGACATCATATAAGGGACTACATGGACACAGGATTGGATAAAAATTAAGTAACATATCTAGCTGTAGGTGCTGCTCCCTCTGAATTGGCTGTTCGGTTGGTAGGAGGGTGAGCATCACGAGGTCCATCTGCCTGTGTCCGGGCGGGGTGAGGGTCAGGTCGCTGTGAAGCAGGGCGGCCACTAACTAAGCTAACATGAGATACTACCATTAGACATGCACTAAATAATTGTCACTACAGCTCCTTTGAGCAAATCATCATAAACCTATAAATTGCATACATATAATCACAACATCACTCATTGGGACTTATATGGAGTACCGGGCTCAGGGGTCTTGGTCAGTGTGATAAAATCGATAGTGGGGTGGGTCTGAGCGCATCAAAGAGACTATGGGGCATGCTGACATTTGTTAGTTCTAAGGTGCAATATACTGTGATAGAGGTCTGATTTTAGTTGGGGGCATACTGGGGTGGGCTGCATAGCAGGGTCACGTGTCTGGTACATCAAGAGAATACCTTGCAGGGACACTTGGTTACACTGGCAGTAATTTGCCAACAGCAGGGGTAGGAGGGCACAGGCAGGTTTGTGGCGATGGATGAGCTACAAGGCATGGTTCAAGCTAGTTCACACACGGGACAGTGATCTCAGAGGAAGGGCGAGATGTTACATTTGTTTTGTTGCAATTACCTCCGGCTTAAGCGTGCAAATGGAGCTGCAAAGCTTTCAGGCACAGAGAAAAGGTGGGGGCCATGAGCTCTGTGTGTGTGGCGCTGCAGAGGGGAGAGAAGCCTTTTCGTATTATAGCAGTGAGGCCTAGTCCAAAGATGGAGTCAAGGGTGCACAAAATGGATGCCAAGTGTCTCTCGCAACATCCCCACCTATGCCATGCCAGCATAAGGCCAACGTTAGCGTCCCCCACCATTGGAAGAGCAAGTGGTCCATGTCGTGCTGAATTTATGAGGGGGCCCAAACGACCCCTCGCTCCCACACAGAAGCTATTAACGGTCAAAGACGAGGTTTACAAGCCTTTACCTAAACAGACTATTTTCAAGTCTGTCAGCTATATATGAGGGAGAAGAACCCTCTGATGACAATACACTACCTTTTGGTCTACAGTTTGGCATCCCCAATGTGCCAGAGGTACTTGTATGCGACGAGTCCAGGCTAAGAGATTTATGCAGTAATCTCCAGTTAGCCAGTGGTTTTGATACCTTGCCAGAGTTGGAGTTTGGCAGGCCTGACCCCTCTGAGCATGCTGACTCATACAGAAAACTTGTGGGGAAGGTTATTGAATTTATGGGATGGAGTAGGCTTACTCCATCTTTCAAGCAAGAAGATATGACTGACCTCTTGGACCAGGGTCCTCAAACACCCAATTTTACCTTTCCACATGGTACTACAGAAAAGAGTCTCTGCAAATTGGGAGACCCCAGAAACTGCAGCTGTAGAAAATAAAAACTTTATAAGGAAGTACAGACCATCCAGCAGTGACCCGGAATATCTTACCAAGTATTCCACACCTGAAAGATTGGTGGTTCAGGGAGCTACGTCTAACAGGCAGGCAGTCAGCTTACACATCCATCCATCCATCCCTCCTGACTGGGATAAGAGTGGATGCCTGGGTGCGAAACGTTTTCACTGCGGGTAGTATGGCTTTCAAATCCACTAATGTCTAGATTTGTTTACCCTGTGGGACTGTGTTGCAGTTGCAGCTAAACGCATCCCGGAAGGTGAAGAGACAGCTTCCTGGCAATCATTAAGGATGGTAAGGAGGCAGTGAGTGCATGTCTCCAGTCTGGGTTGGATACTACAGACAGCATCAGCAGTGTTACGCAGGTTTGCATGGTTGAGGAAGTCATGCTTTGCGCCAGATGTGCGGGCAAGACTACTCAACATGCCCTTTGACAGCTCAAGGTTGTTTGGCAGCAAGGCGGATGAGAGTTTGGAGAAGCTACAGACCTCCAAGGCGGCTGCTAAATCCCTTCGCGCCGCCATTAGACAGCCTCAACGACCCTATTCAGGCTCATCTTCTTGGAGGGGTAAGTCCTTTCGATTCTGCTCCTCAATTGGAAGAGGACAAGCCGGTCAAAGAAGATTCCCTCGTGCTGGACGAGGGAGAGGTGCGAAGTCAGCCCAAGCAGCAGCAACTTTACCTTCAGCCGCTGCTTCAGCCACCTCCAAACCACTATGATGCCTTGACCCACAGGACCCCGGTGGGAGGCAGATGTTCAGTATCTGAATGATTGGAAAGAGGATGTTCGGGTTCTCCATCCAGAGGTCAAGACACTCTTGGTTTCTGAAGGGCTGAGATGCAAGATTGAGACCTCCGGGATGACTTGATGGACGTTTTGCTTTCAGCCAGAAGGCCAGCAACTGAATCTTTGTACCGTTGCCGTTGGAACAAGTTCAGCAACTGTTGCAGGGATAAGAATGTGGATCCATTTCAATGTGACACACCTACAGTGCTTTCCTTTCTGTTACATTTAGCAAATCTGGGGCTCCAGATTGGAACGATTAAGGGTTACCTAGCAGCGCAAGATCCCTCTGTCCAATTAAAAGGACTTGCTAATGTATACCCACCAGTTCCATTCAATGTACCTGTATCTGACCTCAATCTTGTTAGTTTTTAACATGTATTCCCTTTGGGCCCTTACACTCATGTCCTTTAAGACTCTTGACATTAAACATGGTTTTGCTTATTGCAATAACGTCACCCCGCAGGGTAATGGTTGCAGGCTCTTTCTTGCAAACCTCTCATGTTATTCCATAAAGACAAAGTTATTCTCAAGGTAAAGCCGCCTTTTTTACTGAAGGTAGTCTCAGACTTCCACTTATCACAAGAAATTACCTTACCAACTTTCTATCCACCTCCTCATCCAGGAAAGGAGGAGAGATTACATAGACTGGACCCAAAAAGGGCTCTGTTTTTATATTTCCAGAATAGCTCCTTTTCACCAAGATGACCAACTATTTATTGGCTACACTGGTCCCAAATTGGGCCTTGCTGTTACGAAACAAACAATATCCAGACAGATCATCCTGGCTATTGGCAAATGCTACATATTAGCCGACAAGGACCCGCCAGGAGGCATAAGGGCTCATTCCACAAGGGGCATGGCAACCTCTGCTGCTCTTCAGAGGTGTCCCAATCAATGATCTTTGTTCAGCTGCCACTTGGTCGTCTATCCATACATTTGTAAGACATTACTGTCTGGATTCCTCTTCCAGTCAGGGAGGACATTTTTCAAAAGCCGTCCTCCATTCTGTCAATGATTAGATCTAAATTTAATTGGTACTCACACCTCCTAATTATTACTGCTTTGGGAGTCTATAATAAGATGAGCAATACGTGGGAGGACACAATCCATTTTTCAACATTTATTTTTGGAAGTGTGTGCCCATCTACCCATAATGGCCTTGTTTAGGTCCCACAAATCAATGTACATTCTAATACGCTACCCATGATTGGGTGATGACCACCTGCTGGATTCAATGGGTTCCCTTACCTTTTAGGGATCGAAATTGGGGTTCTATGAAAAGCCGCTCCTGGGTATGTATTTATTCGTATTTTTAAAGCACACAACAGCCCGAGGGCATCGTGGCGCTGTTACAATTCTGCATAACTGGATACAAGGGAAAGCATAGTGGTTACATAGACATTAGTTTGGTATGCATACTTAAAGGTTACAATAACATTTAGCAATAATGTAAATATACGGGTTCCAAAAGAACATATGGTCATATACAGTGTGGCTAGTGATCTCACCTCATGAGATCTGGTGAGTGGTGGGAGTTATGTGAATAGTGTGATTGAGAGATTTGCGAAAGGCGAGCAGGTATGGTTCTGCTCTGTGCGCTGGGGAGGGTGTTCCATAGTTTGGGTGCTATGTGGGGGAAACCAATGGCGCTGGCGTTGGCTCTTCTTATGGGAGGTACACAGAGTTGGTTAGCGAGGTGGCTCCTTGTGAAGCTGGCCGAGATGTTTTTGGTTATAGTTTCTGATAGGTAGGCTTGGGCAGAGAGTTTAATGCATTTGTGAGTAAGGGTGAGAATTTTGAAGTTGATTCTTTCCTTGACTGGGAGCCAGTGGGCTTTGCATCTGGCCTGGGAGCTATGGTTGATTTTAGGTGTTTGTAGTGCTGCTCAGAGTGCGTTATTTTGAACTATTTGTAGCCTGTTGATGTTTTGAGTAGAGGTGCCTGCTAAAAGGGCATTGCAGTAATCAAGTCTGGCTCCTACTGTGGCTCTGGCTATGGATTCACGATTTTGGGTGGATAGAAATGGTTTAATGGCAGTTATAAGTCTAGTGGTGATGGCAGAGGCTGAGGAGATGGCGCTAACCTGTCTTGTCATGGATAAAGTAGAGTCTAGGTAGACTCCAAGGGTCTTTACTGATGATAAGACTGGTATATTAGTCTGGTCAATGGTAAAGTAGGTATATTTAGTGTTGAGTTTGGCGAGGGTTTTCTTTGGGCCTAGAATGATGATTTCTGTCTTATCCCCATTTAGGCAGAGACCATTTATAGCCACCCATGTTTGGATGGTGGCATATATCTGGAGGAGAGCTTCTGCGTCACGGTCGTAGTCACCAGTAGGGGGGAGGAGGACTTGGGTGTCGTCGGCATAGTTCGTGTACGCTATGGCGAGCGTGTCCAATAGGTCAAAGAGTGGTTTGGTAAACAAATAGTAGAATGGGTGCTGTGCAGGAGCCCTGGGGGACTCCACAATTTATGGTGGTAGGGGCTGCGTTGGCGTGGTCTGAGTACACCTGCATAGTCCTTCCTTCCAGGAAGGAGGTTATCCAAGCAGAGACTTTGTGAGAAATGTGCTGCATTGGACAGATGGGATGTGAGGATGTCATGGTCAACAAGGTCGAACGCGGCGGAGAGATCGAGGAGGAGAAGGGCAGATCTGCCGTTATCCATTATTTTGGTGGTTTAGTTTTTCAGATCTAGGAGGGAGGTTTCTGTGCCATGTCCTTTGCGGAAACCTGACCGTCTTTTGCCTAGGATGGCATTGGATTCCAAGTGTTGTTGCATTTGAGTGTGGGCAGCTTTATCCAGGATTTTGAGGAGGAAGGGAACGGTAGTGATGGGGCGGTAGTTTGGGCAGAAGGGTTCGAATGTGGGCTTTTTTAAGAGTGGGCGAACCAAGGCTTCTTTTAGGCTTTGAGGTACTATGCCAGTGGAAAAAGGCATTAATGAATGCTGTGATGATGGGGGTGAGAGCGTCTGCGCATTCTTTGACGATAGTGGGTGGACAGATGTCCCCTTTGCAAGTGGATGGCTTGATATGTTGGAGGAGGTCAGTGACTTCCAACTGTGTGACGTCTCTGAAGAGAAAGAGAGGGGTTTGGGGCGCGGTTTAAGGGGAAGGGGGTGCATGTGTGATGTCCTGGTTGGGGAGGGTTTTGCTTTGGGCTGATATTTTGTCTTGGAGCATTTTTACTTTCTTGATAAGTGCATCTTGAATGCTGAAACACCAAGCTTCGTCTTTGATGATTTCATCCTGCGTGGTGGCGGGGGCCGTGAGTTCTTTGAATATGGAGAACATTTCTCTGGATTTAGAGTTTGCTTTGGATATTCTTTGGTTTAATTATTCAGATTTAGCTAGGAATATGGATTTTTTTGTACGTGTAAGATCTCTTTGAATTGGTTAAGCGAGGATTGCCATTTGGCTAAAGCTTGACGCTTCGTGGTGCAAATGCTTCAGTAAACCAAGAATTAGAGTGCATGGATTTTCTTTCTTTTTTTTGTCTTTTAAGGGGGCTATGGATTCAACGGCTTGTGTGAGGACTGGTGCCTAGGTGTTCGCCAAAAAGATGGGGTCTTTTATAAATGGAGGTGAGAGTTCGGGGATATCGAGAAGTGGTGCAAGGTTGATTTTAGTAGGTTTTTTTTAGAGCTTCTAACTTTAGCGGGTGGTGCAAATTAAGGTATCTTATGATTGGGTATGGTAGGAATAGCAAATTGTAGAAGGTGATCAGTCCACGTGAGGGCTGAGATGTTGGTGATGGAAGAGGAGCAGTTGTGGGCTGCGATCCAATCAATTGAGCGTGTCCTTTACAGTCTGTTGGAGTGGAGTTTTTGTTCAAACACAATGTGAGTGATTTCATTAGCTAGGGAGGCAGCAGCTTTGTCCTTGGGGGTAATGTAGGTCTAGGTTAAAGTCACTGAGATGGTTGGTTTTGGTTGAGCTTTTTAAATTTTCTTATGATTTTGAGGAGGAGCTTTTGATAGTCTGGCAGTGGGCCAGGCGTCCTGTAAGTAATTAGGATATTTATGGTGCAGTTACGGGAGAGCGACAGTTTGGTTGAGTGGAGGTTAGCGTTGTTTTCCCAAGAGGAGCTTGAGTTGCATGGTCTGATGGAGAGTGTGTCTTTGAAGATGAGTGCTACACCGCCACCTTTGATGGTTTTTCGATCTTGTCTGCGGATGGTGTATCCGTGAGGGAGGGCAATGAAGAGGGCAGGGCCTGATGCTTCGTGAAGCCAGGTTTCGGAGATGGCTAGTAGGTTTGGTTCGTGGGTAGTGATGAGGCTATTGATTTCCAGTGCATGTGCTATGAGGGAGCGGGCATTGATAAGGGCGCATGTGAAGGTGGAGTGTGTGCTCGTTTGGCATCAATGTTATGGTTAGCATATGGGGGTGTGGTGGCTAAGTGATTGGGAAGACTAGGGTGGTTGGAACTGTGTGTGGTGCAGTGGTAGCGAGTGTGGGTGTTGGGTGGTGTGAAGGAAGTGTATATGTGGACTGTGTTGGGGTGCGGGAGCGGAGTCTGATGGTTCTGAGGTTGGTAGTAGGTGGAGTGTTAGTGTGTTATGAGTATCCAGCGTTAACCACTGATCGAGGAGCTACCTGGGGAATGAGGACCTAGTATGTAGCGTGCTACAAATCTAATTTTCACGTAAGATGCAAACTTTGTTTCCATTCTTTCCAACACCTAACGTTTGTTTATAGATTGTGCACAGGGTTAAATTCCCATAGGTGTGTGTGTTTGGCATTTGGCATCAAGTTTGCAACTGGAGCAAACCGTAGCTCCTCCTAGTTGTTGGTGTCAAGTTACCCAGGCTCTTCTAGGCTACAAGCAGCCAGATCTAAATAGCTCATAGCTCCCCTCAATTTCGAACCCCACCTTTTTCCTCAAATTTGTTTCAGTTCAGCAGTTAGCTTTTTCTGAATAGATACAGGCACTTAACCGTACCTCGGGCACTACAGTGTTTTCCCCCTCTTTGAAATGTTGTGCATGAATCCCTTCAGCTCAGCTATGTGTTCAGAAAACTCTGGGAAACCTGTTCACTACCTCTCCGGGTTCTATTGTCACCACAATTGTTTGTACCTGCACATCAACTCCTGACTCTTACTTCATTTTCAAATCCACTTTGATGCCACCCCAGAAGGCTGCCCCCATGCTATTTACATGTATTCTTCAATGGGGTAGCAGCCATAAACGTGCAGTTCGATATCTGGCCTGATCAATATTGATGCTATTCTCTGAACTTCTCTTGAAAGATGCTAATGCAAATTGACATTACGTGGTGTCCATTTCATCTCAGCCCAGGATGCTCTGTACTGCTGTGCTTCTGTAATTTTGTAGCACTACTTGGCTGTTGTCTATGGTAGTCTTCTATCAGATCTACAGTTTTCCTCTTCATATCCTCTGTACTAGCTCTGCATACTCTAGCAAAGTGTCCTTTTTTTATTGCTAGTTTACCATGTCACCTTGGCTGCAGGGCCCTCTTTGGAGGTGACAATGTAACTGCGTTTCTGCACCTCAGCAATACCAGTGTTCGATCTTCTTTGCACTTCTGGGAACCATCCTGCTCTGAACAACTCTAACACCTAGTGAGCCAACCACATTCACCCCTTCACCTCTCCCAGCATCCTTGGCATTTGTTAAACATCTGGTGGATAGTTCCACTCCCCAAACCAAAATGTTGTTGAGAATTAGATTCTTTGTGGGTCTTTGCCTCCCATGCACTTTGTGAAGTCACCATCATAAGCTGATCCCTAATGTAGACCCCCATCTTTTCGTGTGAAGATAATTTGACTGAGGGCCCGAGATCTGTCCTAACGTTGTCCACTCGCTCTATGCTATACTGATGTTTGGAGAAAAATGTGTAGAGTTGCAAAACCGTGTTAAGCAATTTGGTCTTTTTCCCCCCCAAAAAAAAGCATCTCATAGGTGCTCTGCACTGCACTGGTCCAGGGTCTGGTTCAGGAACCTGTTTATATACACGCACTTTTCCCCTTCGGGTATGCGTGCTCCACCACTAGCACGCATGTAAAAAGTGAACATATCCTTCCAATCTTGTAGTTGTGGGATCTCGGAGTTGGCAGGAAGCAAGGTGGAAGGATGAGGATTCTTCATGATTTCAGTTGACTTGTGAATATATCTAGACACCAATGTATTAATCCACTCACTTAGTGGGGTTTATACTAAAGCTTCTGACGTATTTCCACTTTTCACCCCTAAATATTGCTGCTCCCTGCACTGCATTTGTTGTACTCTGCTGAGAACCCATCTTGCTTGCTCTAGTTTTGTTTTGCTGGACATGTCTACACGCTATGCATGCAATATTGGCTTACCGTTATTGGGGTCTCTCACCTGGCCTCCGTGCTGTTCTCCCAACTGATTCCTGCTGCTCAGCATCTGGCTAAATCACAAGGTTGAGCTGGTTGCGGCTTATGCAATGCTGGTTGCTGCTGGTGGTGTGGTGAAGAAGTCAGTCGCCCCCTCGCCACTTGCTGTAAGCCAGAGTAAGTTGCAAGTTTGTTTATTTAATTTTTGCACTCTGGATCTCTTCTGTGCAGGTGAGAGAACTTCATCTCGAAGCGCCCAAGCCTTCAGCTTGAGGACCCGTTGTGTGACATGCACAATTACAAAACACTCTCAAATTGTAAAAACCTGCCAGCCACCTGCCTCACTCCTCAGAGTGGCCACTTTGTTGTGCTGCCTACTTGTACTTAAATAACGCGGTGTTCATAGTGATGTGCTAAATGTATAATTTCTTCTCACATTAAAGTGTTTGCACGGGTGTGGGGGGTGTTGCAGATGGGAGTCTGTGCACAAATGTACAGTTTCTCCTAGTCCTCTATCGCTCATACAGTAAGCCTGATGAAACTGTTTAATGAAGAATGTGTAGTTGCACACTAATTTAACTTGCACCGTCACTTCACATTATAACAGACCAGTTTGGGGAGTGCAAGGGCCCACATCTCCTGCATTTCATGATATTCCTCATAGAATGAGCGGATTCATACAGAATGTGGTTCATGTGCTGTCAATCATGCTAGTCGTCCTTCTTTCAGATTGCTCATTAGCACTGAGGGCAGGGGGAGCTGCCAATCGTGTTCCATGAAACATGGGCTGAAACCGCTAATCTCAGCCTGCGTTCCATGGAATCTGCAGGCTACCGCCTTTGCCACCTTCTCCTTTTATTTTATTTTTTCTTTATACTTTTTTTTTAAAAAACCTCCCCAGTCCCACTTACACGATTGTTGCGGCGGCACCCGCTGCCACAAAAGCAGCTGCTCCTCTCCTCGCTTTTCCAGCCTCCATGGTAATCGAACAAGGGGGCACCGTACGGTGTCCCAGTCAAGGAATAATTTTTAAGAAAAAACTGCTTTGGTAACCCGGGTGCTAATGGGGTTAGCACACCCTTCCAAGGGCTGTAAAGGGGAGTGGGGGGGGGGGGTGTAACGGCCTCTGCCCTCAATAACCACCGTTGTTTTGTTTGGGCTATGAACTCAGAGTGCAGGGCCGGTAAACACCCCCCACCCCCATTTCCAGCCCTTAGATGGGGGTGCCAACACCACAATAGCCTCAAAGTTAACTTCTCTTCAGTGTAGCCAGCTTTGCTGAATATAAGGAAGTGAAGGGATATACAAAACCTAGACCAATGCTTAGGGTCATTGCTCCAGATACAATTTTTATGTGGGAGTATTTTATTCCAACTTTTTTTCAAAGTTGGGAGTAAAATGGTTTTTAGGGAGTACAAATGTAAGTCCATTTCCCAATGGGAGTATTTTATAAGAGTAAAACTATCTTAACTGGAAAACTGAAATGTTTGTAATAATTCCTTTGCACTTAGTTATTCCTACACATTAAGAGACCAGTTTACTACTTCAAATCAGGCAGTAGTAATCGTTTTTTCTTGTGGTAGTACGTGCACGACTGGTCCAAAGATATCCATGGAGCCATGTGGGTGAAAGCCGGGGCACATGATCCTACATGTCTGTTTACTATTTTTTGTTAAGAGTATTTTTACTCCCCTTTTTTTTATTTTTCGGGAATATTTAACTATTCTTTAGGGAGTGCAAGTGGTGGATGCACACCTTATCTGTAGGGCAGCTTAGGATGCTTTGCCTACTACTTTGATAGTATCTAAAGTACACACTGGAGTTATCCCTAGAGGAAAGTGATGCTAACTTACAGACCTTGCATGTTTCTTCTCCTAAAGCCAACTAAGGGCACTTAGTAGAACATAAGGAAACCTAAAGAACTTCAGGAAACCGAAGTACATATAGATAATTCAGTGCAGGTTGGATTAAAACAAATTGATATAAACATTGTGATATGAAAATAAAATAAGAGCAAAACAGTGAGTCATAGAAGACGCCATTTTGGATGTGCAGTACTGGTAATGCTAAAATATTAGGGTTTTAAATTTCCAAACCCCAGACAGATGTTGACCTGTATCAGTGGAATAGTATGTGTTTGGATGTTTGAGCATGACACTGAACATATTGTTTCCGTTCACTAGTAATTGTATGAAACCCTGCTGTGGCTTCAGCCAGATGCCACTTTTGAGACAAGATGCTAACCTGTATTCTACTTACTCCTACGCCCTGTTCCCTTTCCTCCATACTTATGGACATCTCTCCGTCCTGTGGGACGGGACCGGAGCACTTTGTAAAAAGCATCCAAAAAATGTTTTCAAAATGTCCTTCCTCTTTCTTACGCGGGGCCCGCCACGCGGCCGTAAACCCGGCCACCTTGGCTGCACATCACCCATCAGTCCTTTTCTCGGCTCAATCGGGACTGGACGCACTTGCATCCGCAGAAGATTTTTCTTCACTTTTTTCCTCTCTGGCTCTCGCTAGCGATTGTGTACTAGTCTGTCTGTCGTGTTACAGTCCAGGCCTGCTGCATCCTCTTCTACGACGGCTACTCAGGTTCTGGGGAAGGAGGACAAGCTCCTTGACTCCCTTGGGAGGAAGATTTCCACCAACTCGGCCTTGCAGCTCCGGCAGGCCAATGCAGAACTGGTATTAGCGGGGGCTAATAGGCGGATGTGGAAAGGTCTGTCGGAGTTCATCCCGGTCGAGAAGCTGGAAGACTTTAAAGCGGGGTTATCCGACGCCAGGGTCTTGGCCCAGGATCCCCTGGAGGCTGCGGCTCATCACATAGACACCTCGGCTCGGGGCCTTATGCTGGGGGTTGATACCTCACGTCGGGCGTGGCTGCATGCCACCAAATTCTCGAAGGAAGTACAGGACAAGGTGTTAGACCTTCCGTTTGATGGTAAGGAGCTCTTTCATTCTACAACAGATGTAGAGCTGACCAAGACTAAGGATTGCACTCAGACAGCTAAGTCCTTGTCGGTCCTTGTTAAGACTTCTTTTAAAGCACAGAGGCCATTGTCGCAAAGTCTACCTTCCTCTGGCTTTAGGGGCTTCTTAGACCGAAAATCTCGCAGGGTTGATACCCCTTTGGGGAATAACCACCAGAGGCAACAACGGACTCAGTTTTTCTGCCGTTCCTCAGCCTCCTCCTCAGGGTCGTGTGGCAACGCCACTGAAAAACCTGCAAAATGAGGGTTCTCCGCGCTCGCACGAGACCCCGGTAGGAGGACGCATTGCGTCTCATTGAGAGGTGTGGCAGACCATCACCGAAGACAGATGGGTCTTGTCAGTCGCTCGGGCGGGCTTCCGCTTACCCGCTACCCCACCTTCCAACCCTCCTTTGCAGCTGTCTGGCTCGCCCTCCCTCAAAGCAGAGGTTCAGAAACTTCTGGACCTCAGAGCTGTAGAACCCGTTCCCCTCGGGGAGGGCTCCTACTCCCGGCTGTTTACGGTGCCCAACCAAGCTGGCCTGCGCACCATCCTAGACCTTTCCCAGTTCAATCTTTTCCTACCCCAAGAGAAATTCAAGATGATCACGCCCGGCCCGATACGGTGGTCTTTGCAGATGGGCGATTGGCTCAGCATGGTGGCTCTTCAGGATGCGTAAATGCATATTCTGATTTAGAATCCAAACAGGAGATATCTCCATTTCTCTTTGGGAGATGAGCACTGCCAGTTTTGAGTGCTTCCTTATGGCCTCAGCTCCGCGCCGCGTGTCTTCACAAAGATGTCTGTGATTGCGGCTTATCTTCGTCTGCAGGGTATCCATGTGTATCCGTATTTGGACGACTGGCTATTACGCAGTCCTTGCCCATTGAAAGCCGCATGCAATCTTGAGTCTCTCCTTCAGCTCCTGTTGCATCTTGGGCTGTCGGTGAACTGGCGGAAATCTTCCATGATGGTCTTGCAGGATTTGATTTTCCTGGGCTTTCGCTGGTACACGATCGACTTCAGAGCGTACCTGACCGGGGAAAGAATGGCGGATCTGTTGGCCACGTGTCAGATGTTTGCGCAGTCGGAGAGCATGTCGGCCTGGTGGTTCCAGAGGCTTCTGGGCCTCATGGCCTCGTGCGTGTTGGCGCTTCCTCTTGCTCGTCTCAAGATGAGGCGGACCCAGATGGCTCTTCGGAGTTCTTGGTGTCAGGCTGTGGACCCGGATTCCACGTTGATGATGATTCTGGCTTCCATGAGAGTGGACCTGGAGTGGTGGTCATCTCTCAGCAACCTGTCGGTGGGTGCGGGGTTCCAGGACCCAGCCCCTACGATGACGATCACGACAGACTCCTCCCTTCTGGGGAGAGGTGCGACGTTGGATCTTCTTCAGGTCTAGGATCTCTGGTTGCCTCAGGACAAGCTCCTTCACATAAATCTGGAGCTTCTGGTGATTTTCCTAGCGCTCAAGGTGTTCAGACCGATCATTGCCAACAAAGTGGTCCGTATCCGCACGGACAAAGTGGTGTCCATGTATTACATCAACGAGCAAGGGGGAATCAAGTCTGCTCCTCTCGTGGACTTGTCCATCCAGATTTGGGAGTGGGCGGTTCTTCATGGTGTCTGGCTACTTGCAGTACACATCCCGGGCTAGCTGAATCTCACGGCAGATGCCCTCAGCCGGCGGACGATGGTCCGCTACCAGTGGGAGTTGAAGGCAGAGGTTCTCTCATGGATTTTCCTGCGTTGGGGCACACCGGAAGTGGACCTCTTCGCTACGACGGCAAACAAGAAGCTTCCTCTGTATGCCTCCAGAAGTGGGCTGCGAGCCTCCTCTCTGGGGGAGGCTCTCGAGATTCCATGGCACAACATGAGAGCTTACGCCTTCCCGCCTCTGCCTCTGGTTCACCGAGCAAATTTGGAAGCTGAACAACTCGGTGAACTGTTCCCTTCTACTCATAGCCCCCTGGTGGCCGGCCAGGTTTTGTTTCTCAGAACTGCAACACCTGTCGGTGTACCCGCCGATCAGGTTACCAGTGACCCCCGATCTTCATCAGGGGGAGCAGCAGCTGTGGCATCCCTCCCCACAATCGCTGATCTTGGCGGCATGGTGCCGGAGTTAAAGTCTTTAGAACATCTTAACCTGTCTGCGGATAACATGCGTATTATCCAGGCAGCTAGGAAACCCTCGACTAGGTCCCACTACAGAAGCTAATGGCTCAGGTTCTGTTATTGGTGTTTGAGCAAGCAGCTGGATCCAAGGGAGGCTACAATTGACACAGTGCTGTCCTTTGTAGCCTTCTTAGCAGAATCGGGTGTCCATGTCCTTGCATGCAGGACTTACTTTTCAGCGGTTTCCGCTTACCTTTCTACAGATCAATGCTCTTACTCTCTGTGTAACCCAGTGGTTAAGAGGCATTTCGCAGGCTTGTCACGCCTTTATCCTCCGGTTCGTAGTCCGCACCTGCCATGGGACCTGAATGTAGTCCTGACGGTGTTGTGCCATAAGCCTTTCGAACCAATGGCCACGGTGGACCTCAAGTACCTATCTTGGAAAGTGTCCTTTTTGGTCGCCGTAACGTCAGCAAAGCGGGTGAGTGAGCTCCAGGCCTTGTCGGTGGAGCACCCCTTTTTGGTCTTTCACAAGGATAAGGTAGTCCTACGGAGGAATCCTGCTTTCCTGCCAAAGGTGGTATCTGAATTCCATCTGAACCAGTCTATCTCCCTGCCGGTCTTTTTTCCGAACCCTACCTCAGAGGCGGAAAGGGTTCTGCATTGTCTTGATGTCAGAAGAGCTCGAAGTTCTATCTGGACAGAACAGCCGAGTTTAGGCGTTCTTTGTAATGGTTTGTGACCTTTGGTAACCCTCGGGGTAAGCAGGCCTCTAAGGCGACTATTTCTCGATGGATCGCCGCCTGCATTACGGAGTCCTTCACCGTCCAGGGTTTGAAGCCTCCTAAGGGTTTTCATGCGCATCTGGTGCGGGGCAAGGCAGCTGCGGTTGCTTTTCAGAAGTATGTCCCCTGGGAGTCGATCGCTAGGGCAGCTACTTGGGCCTCCCCATCTGCTTTTTGCAAGCATTATTGTCTTGACATGAGCTCAAGAGCTGATGCTCAGTTTGGTCAGGTTGCGCTGAAGAACCTTTTTCAATAGGGTTTTTTCCATCCACCCGTAGTTCCTGTAAGGAGTGCTTGGGAATTTCCCATAAGTATGGAGGAAAGGGGACGGGACATAAAGTATAACCAGGTTACTCACCGTAGTGACCACCTTACTCCTAGTCCCCTTTCCTCCATACGCCCGTCTGCCATCCCCTCTAATAAGGTTACTCTGTTATTGCTAATGGGTCTTGAACCTGACGATAGAAAAGGACTGATGGGTGATGCACGGGGCGGAGCCAAGGTGGGCGGGGTTACGGTCAGGTGCCGAGGATCAGCGTAAAAAAGAGGAAGGACAACATTTTGAAAACAATTTTTACAAGGTGCTCCGGTCCTGTCCCACAGGATGGAGAGATGTCCATAAGTATGGAGGAAAGGGGACTATGGACTAGAAGTAAGGTGGTCACTACGGTGAGTAACATGGTTAATCTGCATGTTTGAGAATGCATCTGTTCTGGAATAAAATGCAACTCAAGCTGTGTTGAAATCTGTATTCTAAAGTTGACTTAATGTCCTTGTCGTCTATTTTTTTCAGTTGCATACCGCATAGGAATGGATTATTTTTTACTCTCCACTTGACAGACCATACAAAGGGCTTTTTGATTCTTGAGCAATGAAAAGGCACTGCACAGGACCCTTTCTTTTTTTTTCAACTTTGTTTTATTGGCATTTTCATAATATAACGAAAGGGCGCAGAACATTTTTACAGATTGTGCAAGTAACAGGCCCAAACCCCCCCCCTCCCCCACCCCAAACATCCCCACCCCCCCGAAAAAGGGACAAACCAAAAAACTTAGTCCTCATAGAGCCGTTCTGCTGGGGAACCACTATGTGAGCTCCGAGAGTCTGGAGCCCCAGGAAGAGCGAGAGCATTAGCACAGGACCCTTTCAATTATTTTCCTTCATTGAGTTGGAGGGAAATGTTTCGAGGAATAGTAAATGTATTGCGTTCATTCAGTTTAGGCCTACATACGTAGACTTGGTAGACCTATCAAAAATGTGCTGCAGTATTTGTTTAGATTTTTCCAGAATTGCTTAATATAGAAAGTAAAGTGTGTATGGACACTTTAAAGAGGAATTAACATGCTTGCCTTTTATAATCTCAGAAACACTGTTCACTATTCAACATATTATGCTTCTTATCTTGTACCACTATTTTAGTCTAGGTAGCCCTAATATTTCTGTGCCAATAAGTTGACTTGCACAATGAAAATTGTAATTTAACATCTGTTTTTTTTTTTTCTTCTTTTCAGAATGACCTCTATAACCTCAAGTAATTAGTCTATGGACAGTATAAATATTTCATACATCACAACTTGGACCTCACAATTTCTTCCTCAGTATATGGTACGGCGCATCCAGTTCCATTTGTTTACTTCACACACAAACCTCAGGAGTTCTGACTGAACTGCACATTCTACATTGTGCCAATCAAGAAAGCACTGTGACACCTGACAAATGAGTCTTCTATTTACTCTCTTCTACCATACATATGGACTTAAATTGTTGCCTCCCTCCCCTAATCCACCCTCCCCATGTCTTTGGTGAGGAGGGGTTCGAGCATATTTACACATCACATTTCATTTGCTGCTGAAAAACGTGTTACAAATCACTGTTGTAAATTATTACATATTGAGCTGTTAATAATGTTTTGGGAGTATTACATATTTAACATAGGTTTTGATTTATACATGTACTTTGTAATAAAAATGTAACTGTCCTACATCACATCCTTTTTTTGATGTGGAACCGATGTGTATTATGTTCTGTTGTGAACAGAGTGGGGGCGGGTTGCTTAAAACAAGGCCAATAAGAATAGAGTAGGGTACTATTCTTGTTTTAAGATTGTACTTAAGATAATAATAAGAATATTTGAACCTTGAGCCTTTAATGGCTTTCTTGTACAGCCTTATTTACTGTTTGTCATTTGTAACATAGCCCGAAGTTCAGCTGAATTTGTCCCAAAAATACATTTAACTCTACAAAGATTGGCTCTTTGAAGTATTATTGTTGAATATGGTACTTGCAAGTGTCAACCTCGCTCATTAATTGCACAAGAATGTGAAACAAGAGAACTCTAATCAAAGTCTTCCTTTGTAAATACTGTTAAAAAAAAAGAGAAAGATGAATGAACTTTCAAGTTAAGTCTCCCTGGAATGAGCAACGTGGGTGTTTGTAAATTCTGGAAAACTTTCTAAATGTAATAAACTAGATGCTGTTAAATTTTTCTGGTACCCTGCTGTAACTGTTTTTGGTCACCTGATCACTATGTATTCATAAACGTCGGTTGAGGCCGGAGGGATATTTGGAGCCTATCATATGGTGATCTGGATCATGCTTTCTGAAATACTCAGTTCTACAGTGCAACACTTACTTGGCCATTTTTTAAGTTTTAACTTTTTAGTTTAAAAATAAAAAAAAAGTACACGCATGCATATATTTTCTTTACAGCTTGAAAAATAAACAATTGAACACCCCTCCCCGCCCCCCCCCAAAACAGGTACTCCTTTTTCCCTGTCTGGACTGATTTTTCACTAAAACTCCCTCAGTTTCCAGCTGTGGTTCCATTAAAATGTATCAGTATTTCATTGAACTGCTGCACTTCAGAGTTTACAATTGTGTATCCTGCAGTAAGGCTTAATTGAATCCAAACTCAACCACTGCAGGAGTCTAAAAATGATTGGCACGTAATTGAAAAATGTCAGCAGAATGGTAAATTGGGGCAACCTCTTTTCTGAGGGATATAAACATATTTTTAAATCAGTTGCGTTTGTCGAAGGTTCAGTATTTTTAAAATAAAGTGAGGTGCCATTTTTATTCTAGGATTACTACCAAGGTTTCGAGCTTGGTGGTGGGAGTAAATTCTTTCCATTTATAAAATGGAGTGCTTTCTTTAGGGATAGTGTATGTATACCTGTGCTAAACGATGGAACTATATTTAATGTAGATGTTGGGACAAGGATGCTACAGCAGGTGCATTTTCTCGCAAGGCGGGCATGTAGTGTGGGGCTAATTGGACACCTGTCCCTATCTGAGGGATGCATAAGGCACATGTAGATCTAGATGCAGAGGTTGAAGAGACCATTTTGATGAGTGACCACTCATTCTGCACTTAGGTCAATGCTCAGTGCCTGCCTCCACCACTCTCGATCTCCTTCCCCCAAACCCCCGCCTCCTACTCTGGGAACCTTCAACATGCACCACTTTAATGTACCTGCCTTGCCTTTAATTTCATGGAAGAATTCAATTAAATGTAAAGTGCTGTACCATTTAAAATTCGACTTTTATTCCAAAACATCTACTGTGAGGAACCAGAGGGCTTCTTCACTTTTCCCCCTGTAGCCTCCTCTCTGGTGGCCAGGCAAAGGCCATCACTCTTGGATCCCGATCTTGGGGCTCGATATGTGAGGGAGGATCACCTCGGTGAAGGAGATGTCTTGAGTGGGGAGAGGACGGCTTTAGGTGAGACATGGTCTTCCCCCATTTCCTTTTAGTAATGAACCCTGTATCCTTCAAGCCTTAGGATATCGGCCCTTTCCCTATCCCTCCTTTACATTCCCCAAGAAACACCAGTTTGACACTTGGATGAAGAAAAGACTGACTAGAAAGAAACACCCTCATACGGACACGCTAGCCTCTTTTTGTTAATTCAGACACATCAACCTCTGCTGTACTGGGGCGAGGAGGAGGATGGCACGAGTAAGGCAGGATTGCCATTCTAATTGTGAGTGGTCTAGTCTTTCTGTAATCAATATGGTGGCAGGAACTTAGCTGAGATCCTTTTGGAAATGAGGTCAGCTGTGCAAGTGTAGCTACAGACTGGTGTGCAGCCAGACCTCTCGGGATAGGCGGTGTGGTAAGTGGAGCGCTCAAGACCCATTCAGGGATGCCGAGTTTATGCAGCAGGAAGCGGAGCTGAAGGACACTGGAAGCCGAAGGCAGACCACTAGATGGAGGACCATACGACCGAGCAAAGCGGTCGTAAAGATCCCGAGCTGCAGGTGGAGCATCGCCGGGTAAGCAGAGCCCACAGGAAGCCGCTGGAGGAAGAGTGCAAGGTTTGCACAGCCCAGCAAAAACCTGTGGTTGTGGAGGACCTTGCACACTAGCTTTAAGATCCAACCTGTGATTGAACCAAGATGGGGGAACACCGGGCTGGCCTGAGCATATGAAAAGGAACATTGATTCAAAGCGAACTGAAAGCATTTACAAGTACAAGTTCTTTTGAATAACCAAACCAAATGAAAGCAAGTAATGAGTACTTTTACCGAATAGAGAGTATGCAAGTGTTGACCATTACTAAACATTGAAACATTAATTCAAGGAGCTGCATATCATGAAGAAACCAGCCATGACCGTGTCATCAAAGTGCGACACAGGTGAATGAATCAAGCATCACTCTCCAGTTCAAGCAGTGGCATAGAGTTGATGGGACAACAACCAAGAAGAGGCATCAGCGGCGTGACCTGTAATTGGTGGGCGCTGTGGTTGGACAACTTCACCTAGACGGAATGTGCACCTGTATGGAAAAACCACTGAAATCACCTATAACAAAGCTTGTGTTTTACAGTAACCTTGTGTGGTTTTGAAGCTGAAACTGAACTGCCTATGTGAACTGGTGAAAAGTGACAACGTTTTAAGAGCTGGGAAGTATCCCAGGGAATTGTTTTGAAAAGCTGGAAGATTTGTACTCTTGGGGAAGGGAACCTCTGTGCATTTCGAACTATTGTGAACTTGGGGAAGCTGATAAGCCTAGAGCTGGAAGAAGCTTTGAAATTTACTTTGAACACAGTTTTGTTTGTACTCCTACATCCCATCCCCTTTCCTCCATACTTATGGGATATCTCTGTCCTGTGGGACGGGACCGGAGCACTTTTGGAAAAAGCATCCACAAATTTTGTAAAAATGTGTCCTTCCTCTCTTTCTTGCGCGGGGCCCGGCACGCAGCCGAAATCCCGCCCACCTTGGCTCCGCCCCACGCATCGGCCCTCAGTCCTTTTCTCTGCTTGTTCGGGACTGGACGCACTTGCATCCGCAGAAGATTTTCTTGCCTTTTTTCCTCTCTGGCTCTCGCTAGCGATCGTGTACTAGTCTGTCGTTCAAACTAGACTTTCCTGATTGCTCATCGGGTCACTGACGCTTCGCGAGGGCGGATCCCCATCCTCTTTGTTTAGTGTGTTTGGGTCCGGATCACCGTTGGGACTCCTGTTTTTACTGCGATTCCCTTTCGATCCGGACTCAACGTCAGTTGGAGCGGTGGGAGGAGGTGTTCCGACAAACTCCCCCTTCGCATTTTCAAGCGTTTATCGACGAAAATAAAAAGCGCCTGTTTAGTTCTTTACTTTTCAGAGCACCCCGGCCGGGAGACACCTTCCCGGGTTCTTCTCGTGCCGGGAGGGGAGTTGATCGCTCTGTCACCAGGGATTGCCCTGAGTTGCCCGTTGGGCCTAATAATTGTACCAGAGTTTTCTCTGAGGATCTCCGTAAGGGGCCTGTGGATACCGGAGCACGCTCCGAGGCCCCTCCTGTGGGGGCTGCTTGTAGACCCAGTTCTACTCAGTTGTGGGGTACCAGAGCTCGCTCTGAGGCCTCTCTATCGGCTTCCCTCAAAAATAAGACCGGGGTGCGCCCCAAAGCCTTGGTTGGGCTTGGTGTTACCCAACGGATGTTCGCGGCCTGCACTAGTAAGGCTGTTACCGGACCTGGGTCCGAGGTCCCTCGTACAGAGGCTAAAGTTACCAACATTTCTGAGAGGGGTGAAGTTTGTTTCTCACGGCTCCCGCTCTTGCGGCAACACCAGATCTGTTGAGGGGGCAAAGAAGGAAAATTCTTCTTTTACCGGCAGTGCCGAGGTCCTTCCTGGGAAAGCTGATTTGGCGGTTGGTACGTCACAGAAACATTCCAGGCCTCTTAGTACCGGCTCTGCCAAGGTTCCTTTCGTTAAGGCTAATCTTAAGACCCCTGATCCATCGACGTGGACCCCTGCCTCACTTCTTCACGTGCCGCAGTTACCCTCAGGTGATGACAAAATGGTGGCCGTTCCTGCCACGACCGCAGCAGCCATTTTGGGTGCTACACCCACAACTATGCCATCGGCCTCAGTGTAGGACTTGGCTCTGGGGGTGACTGTGCAGAAGGGGCATCCGAGCATTCCAATGTTTTGTTGCCTGTGGGGTCGGCGCCTTTGATTTTTGTGGATACTTCGGGAGATGGGCCGGTGTGGCAACCTTCCCCGTTACATCCCTGGAATTATCCTCCTCATGAGAGGCCTCCGGTTCCTAAACAGTCCTCGGAGGAAGCCTTTTTCTGCAAATTTCAGATGCTTATGCCTACCGACCCCATACAGGAATATTTCAAAGGGCTTTTCAGAGAAATATGTCCAACTGCGTCTCCGGCTCCACCCGTTCCTCCGGTGGTTCCGCCGGTGCCCCCTTTACCTACGGTGCCTTCTCCTACTCTTCCGCCTTTGCCTCCATTGTCCCCCGTGGACAAGGCAGCGCCTGACACGGTTCAGCTGGATCCTGACCTGTCGGATGACGCACATGGCGATCAGGACAACAAGGACCTGCCCCGCTCTATTAGAGCCTTTCATGACCGGGTACTGGACATGATGTGCTTCTTGGATGTTCCGGTGCCCGAGGCACCCACTCCGCAGGAGGGTGTGCTTTCTGGGGCGTTCACCTTGTCTCCTTTGGAGCGTACCGGCCTGTTCTTGTGGAAGCATGTTCTGGCCGAGGTCCGCAGGGTCTGGGAAAAGCCACACTCTGGACTTTTTATCAATAAGAAAATTGACGCGCGATACAGGCTGCATTCTTCAGAAGAGGTGGCCCTGTCGTCTTGTCCGCCCCCCCTCTTCCGCAGTGGTGGCTGCACCCACTTTACAGCCCAGGCCTGCAGCATCCTCTTCTATGACAGCTACTCGGGTTCTGGGAAAGGAGGATAAACTCCTCGCCTCCCTTGGGAGGAAGATTTTTGCCAAATTGGCCTTGCAGTTCCAGCAGGCCAATGCTGAACTGGTGTTAGCGGGAGCTAATATGCAAATGTGGAAAGGTCTGTCGGAGTTTGAGGAATTCATCCCGGTCGAGAAGCTGGAAGACTTTAAAGCGGGATTATCCGACACCAGGGTCTTGGCCCAGGATCTCCTGGAGGCTGCGGCACATCACATAGACACCTCGGCTCGGGACCTTATGCTGGGGGTTGATACCTCACGACAGGCGTGGCTGCATGCCACCAAATTCTCAAAGGAAGTACAGGACAAGGTGTTGGACCTTCCGTTTGATGGTAAGGAGCTCTTTCATTCTACAACAAATGTAGAGCTGACCAAGGCAAAGGATAGCACTCACCAAGTCCTTGTCGGTCCTTGTAAAAACCCCTTTTAAAACCCAGCGGCCGTTGTCGCAAAGTCGACCCTCCTCTGGCTTTAGGGGCTTCCTAGATTGGAATCTCGCAGAGTGGATACCCCTTCGGGGAGTAACTGCCGGAGGCAACAACAGACTCGGTTATTCTCCCGCTCCTCAGCCGCCTCCTCAGGTTCAGATGGCAACTCCACCAAAAATCCTACAAAATGAGGGTTCTCCGCGCTTGCACAAGACCCCGGTGGGAGGACGCATTGCGTCTCATTGGGAGGAGTGGCAGAACATCACCGAAGACAGGTGGGTCTTGTCAGTCGCTCGGGCGGGCTTCCGCTTACCCCTACCCTCTACCCCACCCTTCAATCCTCCTTTTTCACTGTCGGGTTCGCCCTCCCTCAAAGCCGAGGTTCAGAAGCTTCTGGACCTCAGAGCTGTAGAACCTGTTCCCCTTGGGGAGCGAGGGGAGGGCTTCTACTCCCGACTGTTTACAGTGCCCAAACCCAACCAGGCTGGCCTGCGCACCATCCTAGACCTTTCCCAGTTCAATCTTTTCCTACCCCAAGAGAAATTGAAGATGATCACGCCTGGCCAGATATGGTCCTCCTTGCAGATGGGCGATTGGCTCAGCGTGGTGGATCTTCAGGATGCGTACATGCATATTCTGATTTGGAATCCACACAGGAGATATCTCCATTTCTCTTTGGGAGAGGAGCAGTTTCGAGTGCTTACTTTTGGCCTCCGCTCTGCGCTGCATGTGTTCACGAAGATGTCGGTGATTGCGGCCTGTCTTCGTCTGCAGGGTATTCATGTGTATCCGTATTTGGACGACTAGCTCTTACGCAGTCCTTGCCCGTTGAAAGCAGCGTGCAATCTTCAGTCTCTCCTTCAGCTCCTGTTCCATCTTGGGCTGTCTGTGAACTGGCGGAAATCTTCCATGACGGTCTTGCAGGACTAGATTTTCCTGGGTTTTCGCTTGAACACGATCGACTGCAGAGTGTACCTGACCAGGGACAGAATGGCAGATCTGTTAGCCACGTGTCAGATGTTTACACAGTGGGAGAGCATGCCGGCCTGGTGGTTCCAGAGGCTTCTGGGCCTCGTGCGTGTTGGCTTTTCCTCTTGCTTGTCTCCAGATGAGGCAGACTCAGATGGCTCTTCGGAGTTCTTGGCGTCGGGCTGTGGGCCAGGATTCCACGTTGATGATGATTCTGGCTTCCAGGAGAGTAGACCTGGAGTGGTGGTCATCTCTCAGCAACCTGTCGGTGGGTGCCCAGCCCCTACAGTGACGATCACAACAGACTCCTCCCTTCTGGGGTGGGGTGCAACGTTGGATCTTCTTCAGGTCTCGGATCTCTGGTCGTCTCAGGACAAGCTCCTCCACATTAATCATTTAGAGCTTCTGGCAATCGTCCTAGTGCTCAGGGCGTTCAGACCGATCATAGCCAACAAGGTGGTCCGCATACGCATGGACAATGTGGTGTCGATGTATTACATCAACAAGCAAGGGGGAACCAAGACTCCCCCTCTCGTGGACCAGTCCATCCAGATTTGGGAGTGGGGTGTACTTCATGGTGTTTGGCTGCTTGCAGTGCACATCCCGGGCCAGCTGAATGTCAGAGGATGCCCTCAGCCGCTGGACAGTGGTCAGCTACGAGTGGGAGTTGCAGGCAGAGGTCCTCTCATGGATTTTCTTACGTTGGGGCACACCGGAAGTGGACCTCTTTGCTACAGCGGTAAACAAGAAGCTTCCTCAGTATGCCTCCAGAGGGGGGCTAGGAGCCTCCTCTCGGGGTGGGGGGGATGCTCTCGAGATTCCATGGCACAACATGAGTTTACGCCTTCCCGCCTCTGCCTCTATTTGATTGAGCAATTTGGAAGCTGAAGAACTCTGTGAACTGTTCCCTTCTACTCATAGCCCCGCGGTGGCCGGCCAGGTTTTGGTTCTCAGAACTTCAACACCTGTCGCTGTATCCGCCGATCAGGTTACCAGTGCCCCCCGATCTTCTTCATCAAGGGGAACAGCAGCTGTGGCACCCCCTCCCCACAATCGCTCAGCTTGGCAGCATGGTGCCTGAGTTCAAGTCTTTAGCACATCTTAACTGCGGATAACATGCACATTATCCAGGCAGCCAGGAAACCCTCTACTAGGTCCCAGTACAGAAGCAAATGGCTCAGGTTCTGTCATTGGTGTTTGAGCAAACAGTTGGACCCTGGGGGGCTGGGGGGGGGGCTACAATTGACACGGTGCTGTCCTTTGTATCCTTCTTAGCAGAGTCGGGTGTCCATGTTCTGTCATGCAGAACTTACCTTTCAGCGGTTTACGCTTACCTTTCTACGGACCAATGCTCTTACTCTCTGTGTAATCCAGTGGTTAAGAGGCATTTTGCAGGTTTGACACGCCTCTATCCTCCAATTCGTAGTCCGCACCCATCGTGGGATCTAAATGTAGTCCTGACGGCGTTGTCATAAGCCTTTCGAGCCAATGGCCACGGTGGACCTCAAGTACCTGTCCTGGAAAGTGTCCTTTTTGGTTGCCGTTACGTCAGCAAGGCGGGTGAGTGAGCTCCAGGCCTTGTCGGTGGAGCATCCCTTTTTGGTCTTTCACAAGGATAAGGTAGTCCTATGGAAAAATCCTGCTTTCCTGCCGAAAGTCGTATCTGAATCAGTCGATCCTCTCCCACCCCCCCACCCCCCGGTCTTTTTTCCAAACCCTACCTCAGAGGCAGAAAGGGTTCTGCATTGTCTCGATGTCAGAAGGGCTCTTAAGTTCTATCTGGACAGAACATCCGAGCTTCGGAGTACTTCTCAACTGTTTGTGACTTTTGGTAACCCTCAGGGTAAGCAGGCATCTAAGGCGACTATTTCTTGGTGGATCACCGCCTGCATTACGGAGTCTTTCACCGTCCAAGAGCTGAAGCCTCCTAAGGGTATTCATGCACACCTGGTGTGGGGCAAGGCGGTTGCTTTTCAGAAATGTCCCCTGGGAGTCCATCGCTAGGGCAGTTACTTAGGCCTCCCCATCTGCTTTTTGTAAGCATTATTGTCTTGACATGAGCTGATGCTCAGTTTGGTCAGGCTGTGCTGAAGAACCTGTTTCAGTAAGGGGTATTTCCATCCACCCGTAGTTCCTGTAAGGACTGCTTGGGAATCTCCCATAAGTATGGAGAAAAGGGGACTATGGACAATAGACTATGGACTAGGAGTAAGGTGGTAACTACGGTGAGTAACCTGGTTATTCCCAACATCCCCACACATTGCATACATTACTCCTATGTCCCGTCCCCCTTTCTCCATCCTGTATGGGCGCCCCTTGCTAGGGGCAGGAACTGAACCTTTTTCACCAGAAAACATTATTTCCATTTGAATTTGAGTGTGGGGGCGTGGCCCCAGGACCATGTGCTCTCTTGATTGACCCCGCCCACCCGCTTCACACCCCAGTCTTCCGCGTCGACGGGGGCGGACTGACTTTCCCAGTGCTCGTGGTTGATTTCCTACGACACATATTAATACTATCTTCTAATTTTTCCAGGACACATCCACGTGTGCCCGCCCATTCCTGGTGCATGTTGGCCTTGACAGACTTCTGCTGGTGCCCGTCCTGCGACTGTTTGTTTCCCACATCGTACCTGCATGCCCTCTGCCTCCGGTGCCTTGGTGAGGACCACAGATGGGACGGCTGCTTGGCATGCAACTTAATTACTCCCTGATCCCTTAATCGGTTGGCATGCTGGAGGGAGTAGTTTGCCAGGTCTGCACCTGCGTAGATTAAGGAGAATGTGAGAATGAAAGCTAAGAAGGTAAGTATAATGTTCACTAAAGAACCCTGCCAGGGCGAATCCTTCCCGGAGAAGCCAGTCAGTGGGAAGGGCCAATCTGGCTCTACTGCAGGTGACCAGGGTACCGAGGCTCAGGTAGCTACCGGCCTAATGGCTGAGGGATCTAAAGATCCTCCTGGTCCCATCGTCAAGGAGCGTAACAGCATAAACTTGCTGCGACTGTCCCGAGGGACACTGCTCTATTATTGGGCCTAGGCCTGAGTGGGCGCCTGAATGCACTGCAGACAGCACTACTGGCTCCATGGCCAAGGGCCAACAGCCTACCAGGCTTTGCATGAGGTTCAGGGAGGGGGGGTCAAGCCTATGGGTCCAAGCAGGCCTAACCCAGGTCCAGTACAGCCACGGATGCACACGAATGGCGTCAGACAAAATGGTGCCTAGACTAGATGTGCAACCTTCCACAGAATCACAAAGGCGGGAAACCACCACCGGAACAGTCTCAAATTTCCACACCACAGATCACATGGTCTGACCACAGCGGCTTCGTACTCTTAGACTCAGCGGGGCAGACAACAAGTGTACATAAATCCGCCTACGCAGGTACAGGTGCAGGAATGTGCTAAACCCTTCGGGAGCGCTTTTTCAACAAATTACTAACGCTTATGCAGTCCCCTTAAGGGTATCCTACAGGACATTATCCCTCACATGCTCCCGCCATAACCATCACCAGTTCAGCTCCAAGCGGTAGCACACTACTCCTGCAACCGACCACATCAGTCAACCCTGCGTTGCCTCCACCCGTCACTCCTCTGCCAGGTAGCATTCCGACATTGGGCCCCACAGAGACTCCAGCCAGCAGTACACCGATTAAGAGCTAGACTGTGAGGGTTCCACAACAGGATTAGCTGAGTACCTGGGCGTTCCCCATGCCCCAGAAGGAGCAGCTGGAAGCTGGGGATCTTGGCGGAGATCTGTGCAGATGCCAGATCAGGGATGCTAAAAAGGGATGGACCAAGCCACACTCCACACAACCAGTCAACAAGAAGCTGGATGCGAAGTACAGGCAAGTGGAGGGTGATTCACTATGCTTGTCAGTGCACCCTCTGTCTCTATCATCTGTCATCGCAGCAGCGTCCATGTATGCCAAACCCCAGGCATCTTGTAACAACACATCCAATTCGGCTCTGTTGGGTAAGGAGGAAGAGGTACCAGAGGCTTATGTCAAAAAGGTATTATCTAACGCTGGCCTTCACCTCAGGCAGGCCAATACCGACACAATCTTGGCCGCACTGAATCAAAGACTATGGCGGGAAATCGCAGACTTCCTCCCGTACCTACCACCCCACAAGCAAGCCTCTTCTAAGGCTGGCTTGTCGGAAGCCAAAATAATGGTGCCAGCTCACCATGGAGACCACTGTAGCAGACATCGATACGGCAGGTAGAGCTATATGTGTGGCAATGTACATGAGACGAACAGCCTGGCTCATAGCCACAAGATTCAACCCTGATATCCACGAGAGAATTCTTGATTTTCCTTTTGAAGAGGGTGACTTGTTTCATTCCACCACAGACGAAGAGTTGGAGAAAAAAGGAAAGCTGCTCTCAGACCGCCAGATCACTGGCCATTCTTACAAAGCCAGTGGCTGAGAGCTTTGGGCGGGGCAGGTTCAAACAGATAGGGACCTAATGTTTGGCGTTGTGAGGTTTTCAGGACCGCAGACCACTATAAGCAACCTCAATTTATCTTGGGACGATCTGAAAATCAATCAAGGCACTAGCAGTGCCCACAGGCCACACAAAAAGCAAATGGACCAGATTCTACTCCAGGTCCACGGAGGTGGGAGCCAATCCCTGATCATGTTCTCTAGATCAGGTGCACTCATTCTCAGCGTACCTTGCTAAATTAGGGTTCCAGGTGGATACATGTTGGACATACCTGGCAGTTGTCTGCGACTACAGAAACTAGGAAAGGAATGTGTTCTCTAGTTCCAACCCAGTGGTGAAAAGACATCTGGTGGGGCGCACACGCATGTACCCACCTGTCAGTGCCTGTCTGGGACCTCAATATGGTCCTCTGTGCCCTTGCGCATAACCCTTTCGAGCCAATGGCAGACATAGATATCAAATTAGTCACAATAAAGACTTTGCTCCTAGTGGGCCTGAATTCCGCACGCAGGATTAGAGAGATCCAGGTTCTAGTGGCTAGAGCCATACACGACAAAGGAGTACTGTGCACTCATCCTACTTTTCTCCCAAAAATGGTGGTCTCATTCCGGAAATCGTGCTACCCATCTTCTTTGCTAATCCCATGAATGAAGCCGAAAAGGTCCTTCACGGTCTTGTTGTCACGGGAGCATTGAAATTCTACCTGGATAGGACCAAGGATTTTCGCAAAAAGTCTGACGTCCTGTTAGTCATTTTTGGTGTGTCAAAGCTGGGAGGACTGGCTTCAATATCTCAGTGGATGGTCTCAGCCATTCTAGAAGCTTATAGGTTGCAGTGTACGTAGTTTCCAAAGGACATGCACACACACTCTGTCGGGGCCACGGCAACAGCAGTCTCTTGGCAGAGTCACATACATGGCAAACCATTTGCAGGGTGGGCAAATCGGCCACCCCATCAGCCTTCTGCAAGCATTACTGCTTGGATATCAGTGGGTGGGCTGACTGGGCCTTCGCCCAGGCTGTGTTGCGAAACCTCTTTGCCTAAACTTAGAGCATCACTCCTCCCCAGGGCTTCAATCTGTGGTAATCGCCCATACAGGATGGAGGAAAGGGGACGGGACGTAGGAGTAATTGCAAGTTACTCAAAGTATAGGATAGATTTTATTTATATCGTGCTCATACTCAAGTGTTTCAGAGCGCGACCAAGCCAGGGAGGGGAACGAGGGAGAACAAAAAATACAATCTTACTAGGCCAAGTGACATTAAGAACATACAAGTGCATTGAAAAGGGGAAAAACAAAAGGGAAAGTGCATGGAGAGGGAGAAGTGGAAGTGCGGAGAGAACAGAATAAATAATACGTGGAATAAATTATAATAAATAAATGCAGTTAAAATGGTAGTGCACCCCAGCAAGTGCAAGATTAGTCGGTATATCTGATAAGTGCAGATGAAGGGTGGGGGACTATATGGATACAGATCCCAGTGCCAGCGGTGCAGGAGGCAGGGTGGACAGGTACTTGGGCCCAGAGGACAGAGGGTGGCCAGGTGCACGGTGCAGAGAGAGAGAGACAGATCAGCAGGGCAGGAGACGGGCAAAGGCAGAAACGAAGAGCAGGGTTTTGAGGTGCTTCCGGAACTGCAGATGGTTCTCAAGTTTCAGGGTGGTCAGGAAGCTGTTCCAAAGGGAGGCCCCATCCGAAGACTGAGATCTTCCTCCAGCACGTTTCTTTGAAAAACAACCGACCGTGAAGGAATTGGAAGTAGAGGAGCGAAGGGCTCGAGAGGGGAGGTATTTACGGAGGGATAGTTGAAGGTATTTTGGACCCAGGCTCCAGAAAGCCTTGTGGACAATGCAGAGGGTTTTGAATGCAATTCTTGCATCCACTGGGAGCCAATGAAGGGATTTCAGAGCTGGAGAGAGAGGGCTTGAGGCAGATGACAAGTGTCACAGTCCTGTTCTGGATTAGTTGTAAAGGGCGAAGAGTGGAGGCAGGTAGATTTAGAAAGAGGCACAATAGTCCAACCTGGAGAGAACCAGAGCTTGGGAGACGGTGAGTTTCTGGGGGAAGGAGCGGAAAGGCAGAGTACTTCTAAGGAGGTGCAGTAAGAAATTTGACTTTTTACAGACGTCAGATGTGTGCAGAGAAGGAAAGTGTGGAGTCGGAGGACCCGAGGTTCTTAGCCTTGCAGGTAGGGGTAGGAGGAGGGCCAAGGGAAGCTGGCCAAAGAGTGAGGGGCAAGGATCGTGTCCCAGTGAGGAGGATCTCCGTTTTGTTGGTATTTAGACAAAGATCTTTGACAGCACACCAATATTGAATGGCGGTTAGGCAATTGGAGATGAGGGAAGGCAAGGAGGTGGCTGAGGGAAGCCTGAAAATGAGTTGGGCTTCATCAGCATAGCACTGGAAGTTTCAGGAGAAAAAGGAAATGCAGTAGGCGAGAGTTGCCAGGTATTGGTTTAAAAGCCAGTACGAGAGGTTAGACCCCTGGGGAACACCACATGTAGAGAGGGAGATGGCGGATAGGAAGGACCCAAGTGTTACCTGGGAGGGTCGATCAGAAAGGAAAGGGGTCAGCCAGGCCAGAGCCTGATTGGTGATACCCAGGTTGTCACGGAGACTGTTCAGCAGGATGATATAGTTGACCGTGTCGAAAGCAGAGGAGGGATGAGGACCCAGGGAATGTTAGTCAAGGTTAGAGAGCACGGACGTTCAGGAGAGCAGTTTCCCTGTTTCTGGCGGCTCTGAATCCAGATTCGTGGTCATGCAGAGAGCCAACAGGGTCAGAAAGAAGGTTAAGCTGGTAGATGGCAAGCTTTTCCAGGAGCTTCCCCAAAAAGGGAGTAATCGAAATTGGGTGGAAGTTGGCGGGACAAGAAGGATCTGCTGTGAGTTTCTTGAGGAGAGGGTCCACAAGGGAGTGCTTCAGGGGGTTGGGGGGGAAAGATCCAGAGGCAAGAGTGGTTGCAGAAATCGGGTATCGATGTGGTCCTTAATGGTTTTAGAGGAACAGGGGTGGATCTTTTTTGATGAGGCTTTCATAGGTCGGACTTGTCTAGCAGCCTCATCCAGTGAGAAAAGAGGAGAAAGGGGGAGTGGGGTGGCTGAAGGAGGGTCTGCAAGCCGGGAGGGGAGAGGTGGGGGGGCAGAGGAGAGGAATATTCTCCGTAGTCACTAATATTCTCCTAGTCCATAGTCCCCGTTTCTCCTCACATAGGCCCATTTGGGTCCTCTAAATGGACTACAGAAAAATTTGAAGGGTGTATGGATCGGCTGGAGCAGATTATCAGGTCTTCTGATCATCCTCCCCCCGAAAAGGGCTCGGGTAGACCCTAACCTCCAAATTCAGGAAGATCAGTCTCATGTTTTCCAACAGGAAGACGTGGTCCAGATGGACACATATAGAGACATCTATAATGAAGAAGAAGCTTCTTTTCTCAAACTATGAGGAAGATCAACCGGATACTATGGACAACTGGGAGGAAACCCAGCAGGAAGGTCAAGACCCATGGACACAGCAAGATCAGGACACTGATGTTTTGTGCCTAGACTCTCCTCCGTCCACCCCGGCTTGCCATGCATCTCCTGTAGATGACCAAATGGCATTCAACTCCATGTTGAAAAAAGCAGCTGAATACTTCAAAATTGCCTCTCAGGAGGGAGTACCTGAACAGGATTTCGTGGAGGATATCATTAGAGAAAAACCGCTGTCCAGTCAATCCATCCTCCGCCTTAACTCTGTTAAGAGACGGGTAGCTCCCTCATTGGTGTCACTTGCTCAAACATGGCAGTACACCAGAGAGTCGAAAAATTATTTCAACCACCTCCTTCTGACCCTCTATACATCAAAGGGCACTCAATCCCAGATTCACTGGTAGTGACTACCACTCGAAAGAGGGCAGGGCTACCCCTTGCGACGGGAGAATCACCACCGGACAAGGAGTCTAAGTGGTTGTATGCCCTGGGCAAACATGTCACATCAGCAGCTGCATACACCATACGGGTTGTTAATAATACTACGCTATTAGCAAGCTATGCTGATGCCCAATGGAATTTGCTCCAGGAAGGCCTCCAAGAGGTTCCCGGACCCACCAAATCAAAGATTCTCTCCATTCTAACAGAGGGAAGACTGGTTAACCAGAATGTAGTGAAGAACACCCTGGAAACTGCAGGCAGGTCTCTTGCTCAATGGACCCTACTGAAAAGACAAGCTTGGCTGCGTACATCAGGATATAGACCTGAGACTCAGGCCTCCCTCATTAATAAACCCATTGAGGAGACTAACGTCTTCAGGAAAGCAGTGGATGAGGCGTTGGAGACAGCCAAGGAGCATGAGACTATAAGGTCTCTGCATCAAATTACACAGAAACCCTCCTCCCAGAGGGGTAATAACTCTCAGCGGTCCTTTTGAGGCCAAGCCCCTGCTGGTCAAAATGACTACGGCACTGGTAACTTCAACATAAATCAAACATCTGGAAGCCCCACTTAGTACCCCTCAAGGGGTCAGAAACGCGGCAAAGGTAGAGGCAGAAGCGCCAATCCCAGAGGAGCCACAGCCTCTGGTCAGAAATGACCACCAAGTCCAGGTCCCCTCCCATGTCACCCCAGTCGGGGGGCGATTGACATCTTTCCTCAGAGCATGGGAGGGGATAACTTCTGACCAGTGGGTCTTCAACGGTCGCCCACGGTTATTGCGTGGAATTCGCCCGACCTCCACAGTTCAGACCGCTGCGCTCACAGTGCCTTTGACCGGACCATCTGGATATCCTGATCCAAGAGGTGGAAGCACTGCTGGGAAAGGACGCCATAGAAGCCATCCCTATTCTTCAGGTAGGCAAGGGTTTTTATTCAGTGTACTTCCTTGTACCCAAAAAGGATCTCACCATGCGTCCTGTTCTAGACCTGCGCCCAGTGAACAAGTTTATAAAACCCCAGACATTTCGCATGGTAACACTCCAGGAGGTAATCCCATTGCTGAAACAAGGGGATTTCATGGCAACATTGGACATGAAAGATGCATACTTTCATATTTCAATGTTGCCAGCGCACAGAAAATATCTAAGGTTTGTGATCCAGGACAGGCATTACCAATTCAAGGTACTCCCCTTTGGCATCGCCTCGGCGCCAAGGGTGTTTACCAAAGTCCTGGCAGTGGCAGCAGCACACCTGCGCAGACTATCAGTGGCTCATCACGGGGGACTCGTTCGACGCTTGTTTTTCGAACAACCAAAAAACAGTAGATCTCCTCTTCAGTCTGGGTTTCTCAATCAACGAAAAGAAATCCAGTTTAGTCCCCAGCCAAGTAAAACAATTTCTGGGAGCTCTAATTTGGACGGAAGACAGTCTTGTCTTTCCCTCCAGCAAGAGGGTTCAGAACATGCTTTCTCAGATCCCTCAATGTGTAGCTAGTCAGGAGGTGACGGTACGCAAAGCTATACGTTTGCTAGGGATGATGGCATCATGCATATACTTGGTTCCCAACGCGCAGCTACGCATGCGTCCCATGCAAGAGTGGCTCAACAGCCAGTGGTGTCAGGCCAGCGGACAATGGGAAGATCTGGTAGTTGTCTCGCCATCTCTCGTTCTCTCTCTGCAGTGGTGGTCAAGAGAGAACCTCTTGAAGGCGAAGACCTTCACCACCCCTGTAGTGGAAGCCACTCTCACGACAGACGCATCTCCCACAGGGTGGGGGGCTAACCTGCTTCAGCAGACTTTGCACGGAGTGTGGTCCCCTCAAGTAGTGTCGAACCATATCAACTTACTGGCGCTATTAGCGGTGTTCAAAGCATTGAAGGCCTTTCAAACGCAACTGCAAGGGAAGACCGTGCTGATCCTAACGGACAGCACTACAGCAATGAACAAACAGGGGGTGGAGGGGCACGCACTCTCCAGGGCTATCCAAGCTGTCCCAAAACATTTGAATATGGGCTCTCAAACACAAGGTGTTTTTGTTGTCCCAACATGTTCCAGGGGAAGTCAATCTTCTGGCAGACATACTCAGCAGAGATTTTCCTCTGCCAGAAGAATACGAATGGCGACTGCACGAAGACATTGTGTCCAACGTCTTTGCAGAATGGGGTTTCCCAGAGATCGACCTGTTCGCTACTCAGGAGAACGCCCAATGCCAAGACCACGCCTCCAGGTACCCCCAGAACTGATCCAAGGGGAACGGTCTCTGGATAACTTGGTCAGGGAAATTTGTCTACGCTCCCCCCCCCCCCCCCCGACTCCCCTTTCTCAACAAGATAGTGCACAAGATGCACCAGGAACCAGTTACCATGATACTGGTGTCCCCCATGTGGGCCCGCCAACCCTGGTTCGCTCACCTGATGGAAATGTCCCTCTCCCCACCAGTCAAGCTGCCCTGCCCGTACAACATGTTGTCTCAGGACAGGGGGGTAGACCCTACACTCATGCCAACAAACTCTGAACTTAGCAGCCTGGCTCCTGAGATCATAGAGTTTGGACATCTGCAACTCCCTCAGAGGTGCATTGACATACTCAGGGAGGCGAGAAAACCTAATACATGTTATTGCTATGCCAGCAAATGGAAACGTTTTGTCATCTGGTGCATTTCCAAGGGCGTCAATCTCATCGATTGCTCACCCTCACACATTGTGCTGTATCTAACACACCTGTTAGACACTGGGCTAGTCTTCAATTCCCTAAAGGTTCATCTGGCTGCTCTGTCAGCCTACACTAAATCACAACCAAAGGTATTGTGGTGGAAAATACCTGTGATTAAAGCCTTTATGGAAGGGGTTAAGAGGATTTATCCTTCCATCTCTCACCCAGCCCCTGGATGGGATCTGAATGTGGTTTTGACTAGGCTCATGGGAGCTCCCTTTGGGTCTAGGCATAAAGCAAGTCTGAAAGACTTGATTTAAAGACAGCCTTCCTAGTGGCTATCACTTCTATCAGACGGGTTAGCGAACTACAAACTCTTTATGTTCTAGACCCCGTTGTTACAGTCCAGAAAGATAAGGTTGTTCTGCACACACATCCCAGGTTTGCACCTAAATTCATCTCCAAGTTCCATGTGAACCAATAAATCGAACTACCCACTTTCTTCCAGAACCCTACAAGCATGGCTGAAAGAAGCCTTCACACATTAGACGTGCGCAGGAAAGTCATGTTTTACCTGGAAAGAACTAAACCACTAAGGAAGACTAAACAATTCTTTGTTTCAGTGGCAGATGGTACAGAAGGGGATCCTGTCTCTAAATCCGCTATCTAGAGGTGGATTGTCAAATGCATCACACTGTTACACTCTTGCTAAGAGAGAACTGCCCTTCAAACCTAGAGCACACTCTACTCGAGGCACTGGGGCATCCATAGCATTCATTACAAATGTCCCTCTTGAGTCCATTTGCAAAGCGGCAACCTGGAGTTCTGTACACACCTTTACAAAACACTATTACCTAGACACTTATTCTAGGTCTGATTCTCAGGTGGGACAAGCAGTACTAAGACATCTTTTCTCTAGTGTTCCTTCGCACAACCCACCTCCAACTCCGGGTACTGCTCGCTAGTCTATGCACAGCATGTGATTCTAAGCAGATTACCAAGCATCAGAAGACATGCATTACTTACCGTAATAGCATTTCTGATGATTGTATCTGCTTAGATTTACATGTGCCCTTCCTGCCTCCCCGCTCGGGGTGGAAGGAACATAGACATTTTACTACTCTCTCTTTATGTACTCACTCAGTATAGCCATGGGCTCCCTCATGGCAGAAAAAATACAATCTGAGGGACCTCGGCGCGTTAGGGATTTTGGGTACTACACCTGTCACTATAGAGATAGTGTTACAAACACACCTATGTCCCTGAAAGACAAGATGCAATACTCTGCGGTTACCATTGGATGTTGGACTAGATGCACAGCATGTGCATCTAAGCAGATAAAATCATCAGAAATGGTATTACGGTAAGGAATGCATGTCTTACAACCTGACCGCTGATTAAAAATACAGGTATAATCACATTAACCTTCTAAAGGAATGGAGGGAAAATCCTTCAGTCTAATGCAACAGTTTTGTCCTATTTGTTACCCGAGGATTCTGATAACAGTTCTGATTCCACAGAACTTGGTAATAACCAGCAACAAGACCTTTATCACCTCATAATCCAATTTACTGATGTATTCTGAGAGGAACCAGGGAGAGTGAAGGATATCTACCATCATATCCGCACTCCAGAAGGCAAAGTGGTACATTTAAAACCTTGATTACCTGAATCCAGAAGAGAAACCATCATCCAGGAAGACATGCAGATGCTTGAGGCTAATATTATTGAACCATCTACTAGCCACTGGTCTTCCCCCATTGTGTTGGTGTCAAGACCTGATGGGAGTTGGAGATTTTGTATCGACTTCCGGAAAGCCAGTGTCATATCTGCCTTCGATGCGTCCCCAATGCCGCGCATTCATTATCTCATTGACTGGCTGGGTAATGCTGTCTATCTCTCTACCACAGACGTTATGAAAGGCTATTGGCAGGTTCCATTATACTGTCTGGACAAGGAAAAAACTGCCTTTGCCACACCTATAGGTCTGTTACATTGTAAAGTCCTCCCATTTGGACTACATGGGGCCACGCAACATTTCAGAGGTTGATGGATAAGATTTTACAAACCTACTCTGACTTTGGCTGGGACTATATAGACTGTATTGTAATACACTGTAAAACTTGGAAAGATCACGAACATCACCTTTACACATTCATGCAAGTATTGAGAAAGGCAGGCTTAACAGCTAATCCAAAAAATGTAGTGAAATATCTGGGACTTTTCGTGGGTAATGGCACTGTACAGCCCCAGCAGGAAAAAGTTAAATCTGTCCTTGATACCTCCATGCCAAAGACAAAGAAAGACCTTGGAGCCTTTTTAGGATTGATCGGCTGCTACTGCCGGTTTATCACACATTTTTCAAGTAAAACCCCAAGAGACTCAGATAAACTGAAATACCTTGCCCCAAAAGAGCAGGTGGGATGAAGATCAAACCTGTTATACCACATTAAAGGAAACCCTTTATCAGAGACCGATTTTTAAAGGTAGCTGATTTCTCAAAAGAATTCATCCTACAAAGAGATGCCTCTTTAATGGGACTGGGAATAGTCCTCTCTCAAAATCTTGACTGACTAGCACACCCCATACTCTACATCAGTAGAAAGATGCTTCCCCCGGAAAACAATTATTCAGTTATTGAGCTTGAAGCCCTGGCATGCAAGTGGGCCATACGCCATCTAAAATATTACCCATTTGGTCGCAAATTCAGACTAGTTACCTATCGTTCTCCTTTAGTGTGGATAAGCCAATGAAAAGAAACAAACCTGAGAATTATGCAATGATTTTTGGGCCTTCAGACATATTGTTTCACAGTGGAACCACTGGAAGGGTTGAGATCAGGGAAATGACTACCTCTTCTGGTTTACCTGTAAAACATCCAGGTTCAACCTGCATAGGGGAGGGGTATGTGACAAACCTGGGGTGTCCTCACTTCGTTTCCCCCTGTAGCCTTCTCTTGGGTGGCCAGGAAAAGGCCATTGCTCTTGGATCCTGACCCTGGGGGTGGATATGCGAGGTATGATCACCTGGGTGGATGAGATTTGGGGAGTGGACGTCTTTTTTGTGAGACACGGTATCCCCATTTCCTTTTCATAATGAACCCTCGATCCCTCAAACCTTTGTAGGCTATTGTCAGCCCTTTCCTTCTTCTTCCCTTACATTCCTCAAACATTGGTTTGACACTGGGACGAAGAAGAGACCTACTAGGAAGACACATCCTTATACAGACACATGTCAGCCCGTTTGTTAATTCAGACACATCCGCCTCGGCTGTGGACTGGGACTATGAGGACGACGACAGCACAAATAAGGCAGAACTGTTGTTCTAATGATGAGGGCCTAGTCTTTCATGGACTCATTATGGTGGCGGGAAATTTTAAAGCCAACATCCTTTTAGAAATGGGGTCAGCTGTGCAATTGTTGCTGCGGACTACGGTGTGCAGCCAGACCCCTACAGATTGGCGGTGTGGCAAGCAACGCGCTTGAGCCCCATTCCGGGATGCAGAGTTTATGCAGCAGGAAGTGGAGCTGAAGGACACTGGAAACCGGTGGCAGACTGCAAGAGGGAGGCCAGCATGACCAAGCGAAGTGGTCATAAATATCCTGAGCTGCAGGTGGAGCATCGCTGAGTGAGCAGAGCCACGGGAAGCCACTGGGAGAGAGCGAGGTACTACACTAGCCAGAGAAAACCTGTGGCAGTTGAGGACCTTGCATAGGAGCTGTAAGATCCAACCGGTGAATTACCCAAGACTGTGAAACACCAGGCTGTTAGGCGCATATAAAAAGCAAGCAAGGAACATTGTTTTAAAGCAGACTGAAAGCAGTTACAAGTAGTTTTGAATATCGAATGAAGTGAAAATAAGTAAAAGTACTTTTGAATAGCTGAATGAAATGAAAGCAAGTGATAAGTACTTTTTGAATACCAAATAGAGTGGATGCAAGTGTTGAGCATTCCTGAATGTTGAGCCAAGAGAGTTCAAGGAACTGTATGTCATGAGGAAACCAGCATTGGCATGAGCCAGGAGAATGCAAGACAGAATGACAAATGCATACTGGCCAAACAAGCCATGACTGTCGGAGTGTGACACAGGTGAATGAATCAAGCATCACTGTGCAGTTAAAGCAGTGTCATAGAGTTGATGGGGAAAACAGCCAACAAGAGGCAACAGTTACGTGACCTCTAATGGGTGGACCAACAACTGCACCTAGACCAAGTGATGTAAAAAACAAGCTTCATTATAAGTGATTTTGCTTTTCCAACAACCTTTTGTGTGGTTTTGAAGCTAAGAAACTGAACTGCCTATGTGAACTGGTGAAAAGTAACACTGTTAAAAGAGCTGGGAATTATCACAGGGAACTGTGGTGTTTCGAAAAGCTGGAAGATTTGAACTCTTGGGGAAGGGAACCCCCTGTACCTTTTGAGCTATTAACTTGGGAGAAGCTTTGAACTTTACTTAGAACACTGTTTCATTTGTTGCTGACATCCCTACATATTGCATACATTTAGATGTGAGGGCAAGTATAGGTTTTGGACACAGACATACTTTCTTTGGACTGCCTAACAAAGACAGGTAGGGAAATCCCTCCTTAGTAGAGGGCAAGTTAGGCCTTATCCAACCCAACATTTTGATTTCATAACACTTTGTTGACCAAACCTGAACCTGTTGCTGAGTCTGCTTCATGATGCCTCCAAAGTACAGACAATATATCACCAGGATTAATTTTATAGATTTGCATGAATAAAGTATGTATTTCTGTGTATAGGCATGTACTCCCTGCCTCCACATCTGACCTATATGTTAGCAGTCCATCCTCCACCAACCTTGTCAAGCTTTATCCAGTCAATGATATGCCCTCACCATGCAACAGAAACCTGGAAAACCCTCAGGTGCAGCAGATCAGTTTCCTTGCCACCCCCTCCATTGCAACAGATGGGCGATCAACTTTCTGGTGACTGCATTTATTCTCACACTGGAAAGTAGTGCATTCTGTGCGTGTGTGTGGTGGCCTAAAGTTCCACACATCCAGCTACCATCTCACTCAAGTTCCTCTTTCGTGGTGCTGCGTGAGTATTCCGAAATATACTTCCTGCAAAGATGCAAATGTCTTGCTCCCGTGGTTAATTGGAAGCTCCAGCAACACTGCAAGAACTGTGGAGATACATGAGTTGCATATGCTGCACATGCAATTAATATATCCCTGAAGCAGTGTGCCTCCCCTTTAACATTGGCTTTCACAATGCAATTTGCACATCCTGAAAGGTAGAGGTGTATGCTTGCACAAGGATATCTATGGGCACAAATCATTCAGTCATGCCATAGTTCTAAGATTTAGTTTTAATGACCGCATTGGTACTGCAGTCTGCACTGCGGATACCCCGATCAGAAATACTTTGCCTCTTTGAGCTCTCGCTGGATAAAAGTGCATCTGTTATAGACTCAATATCTTGCCATTTCTTCTCCCCTGAAAGCAGCCCTCTAATGTCAAAGGTTAGTTAAAGGGCATGGATGATGTGTTCTCGTACTGTAAGAAACACTTGCACATCTAAGCAGACATTCTCTGGTAAGACTATCCTCTCCAGCTGCCAACAACCTTGGTGGTTTTAGAGGTTTACATAAGTTACAGGATTGCCTGATTTAAGACCTGGGTCTGTTATCCTCTTGAGGTCCTTCACTGGCTGCAACGTCCCCTCCGCTTGTTTCACCTACATCTGACCTGGTGGACTTGTTGCTTTAACATTCCTGCACAGCAGATTTCTAACTGCTATAAAGAATATGTTCTCTCAATCGATTTGGGGAGATTAATAGTCTTGTGTATTGTTCATCATGGGGGAGTTTTGATGAGCCAATCCAAGTCCACCTACCAAACACAGCAAATCTGGAAGCGTAGCCAGAGCCGGTCAGTTTATCACATTGTCATGCATTACAATTGCTGCAGCATGTTGCAATGTATGCTAGAAGCAAAAACACCTAAACGAACGACTGAACGTATTTTGTTCCCTTCTGCTGCACTAAAGATGGATCTCTTATCAAATGCCTCATGGGGCTCTGGGAAAATAGACGCATTTTATGGGAAGATGTAGATTTACCCTTCAGAGAGTGCACACCTGCTCATCTGTTATGAATGTTCATTGCACTGGATGCTTATTTTGGTCACATCACAAGTCATCCATTGTCCTACCTTGGCCTTGAGGGGCAACCTGGCACCTTTATGGGACACAAAGCACTCTGGATAGTTCTATCTATAAATGATGATCCTGTTTATTGTTGCCAGTGTCCGCCCTGCACAGTTTACTGATGCCAGGGCCCATCTCCCAAAAGTCAGAACCCACTTCAGTGTACCAGCAACCATGGCGGCTGTGGCCTCATGGTATTGTCTGGCTATTTGACATTTTCTGTTTCTAGTCGCCATTTATTCTGGTCAACGTATTTAAAATGATGGTAATATGCCCCTAACCTGATCCCCTTATGACCTTTTGTGCCACCATCTTGACTGCAAGACATGTTCATTTGTTTCATGACCTTTTAAAATGTTTCTTTTTGGAGACCAAGGCAATGCAGATTAACCTTTCTTAAACCCTTAATACAATATCTGGAGTTTCTTATTTGCTATAGGTGCGTGTTTGTGTATATATGAGCTGATATGGGTTGTAACCCAATGTGCACCCCCTTCAAGCCCTCCTGTGGATGATGCCCATATTCCCAGGATCCTCAAACAAAGACCGCGTCGCAGCCTGGGGATCAGTCTGGGCCACCAACCATGGGCAATGTGCATGATCCTGCTGTTGCGGGCACGCGCTGCACTATGTTAAAGAGTGCATGTTACAACAGTTCATGATGCCGGTGCCTACTACATAAGCAAGTATTGATAAAAAGTGACTTTCATGAAAGTTTGGATGTTATCCATGCCAGCAATGGTTACTTTAAGGGGCCGATTCATGGAACAAACGTGTGCCGAAAATCTTCGCGCAAGCGTACGCGTGCGATTCATGGAAGTCCCTGCGCGTGTACACCTCGGGATGTGCGCCAAACCCGTGCATGGCGTACAAGTCACTGCAACATCTCGAAAGGTGTGCGCGACACGCACAGTGAAAGCGCACAACCTCGGCGCATACACCAGAAAGTGGGTGGGACACGGGGCGTAATGCGCGTAATGTGCGGAATGGGGAACAATGCGCGAAAATAAGGGCGTAACTGGGGATGTACTGCAGGGAAGCAGACGGAACGCCCACACGCACTCGAACCACACGTATTCATGGAATCGAATAGGGCAAAGCCACGCAGAGCCAAAGACACGCACAAGCTGAAACACGTCCGCCACACGAAGGCAGGCGGTAGAGTCCCAGCGCATCACAAAAGTGGCAACATACAGCAATTGGGCCTGTGCGAGCGGGGTACGTGTATTTCGGGGGTGCGCGGGAAGTTACACACGCGATTGAGCGGGGTACGTGTATTTCGGGGGCGCGCGGGAAGTTCCACACGCGATTGAGCGGGGTACATGTATTTCGGGGGCGCGCGGGAAGTTACACATGTGATTGAGCGGGGTACGTGTATTTCGGGGGTGTGCGGGAAGTTACACACGCGTTTGAGCGGGGTACGTGTATTTCGGGGGTTTGCGGGAAGTCACACACGCGATCTCATCAGGGTACGTGTATTTCGGGGTGCGGGGGAAGTATCCCACGCAACATCAGCAGGGTACGTGTATTCCAGGGGTGCGCGGGAAGTTCCACACGCGATCTCATCAGGGTACGTGTATTACAGGGGTGCGCGGGGAGCAGCACACGTGAATTGCACGTGTGGGTCCTCCCAGGTGTTCCCTCTACAGCCTCCACGGCCCCTGCAGGTGGCTCACACCACAGGGGCCTACCCAGCACATGTCCTGCAGGCACCCCATCCACCATGGCCATGCCCACCAGCCAACCCACATGTCAACTTGCACTACTGCCCACCAACGCATGTCCCCCTGCACCCCCAGCCACCAGGGGCACCCTCCACCAGGCCCCCACCCATGTCTCCTACCACCCCCACCCCCCAGCCACCAGGGGCAGCCTCCACCAGGCCCCCACCCATGTCTCCCAGCACCCCCAGCCACCAGGGGCAGCCTCCACCAGGCCCCCACCCATGTCTCCCAGCACCCCCACCCCCCAGCAGTGCAGGGGCAGCCTCCACCAGGCCCCCACCCATGTCTCCCACCACCCTCACCCCCCAGCACTGTGGGGCACCCACCACCAGGCCCCCACCCATGTCCAACTCGTGTTCCCCAGCACCCCCACCCCCCAGCACTGTGGGGCACCTGCCAGCAGGCCCCCACCCATGTCCAACTCATGTTCCCCACCACCCCCCAGCACTGTGGGGCACCTGCCAGCAGGCCCCCACCCATGTCCAACTCATGTTCCCCACCACCCCCCAGCAATGTGGGGCACCTGCCAGCAGGCCCCACCCATGTCCAACTGATGTTCCCCACCACCCCCACCCCCCAGCACTGTGGGGCACCTGCCAGCAGGCCCCCACCCATGTCCAACTCATGTTCCCCACCCCCCAGCACTGTGGGGCACCTGCCAGCAGGCCCCCACCCATGTCCAACTCATGTTCCCACCACCCCCACCCCCCAGCAGTGCAGGGGCAGCCTCCACCAGGCCCCCACCCATGTCTCCCACCACCCCACCCCCCCAGTCACCAGGGGCACCCACCACCAGGCCCCCACCCATGTCTCCCACCACCCCCACCCCCCCAGTCACCAGGGGCAGCCTCCACCAGGCCTCCACCCATGTCTCCCAGCACCCCCACACCCCCAGTCACCAGGGGCAGCCTCCACCAGGCCCCCACCCATGTCTCCCATCACCCCCACCCCCCAGCAGTGCAGGGGCACCCACCACCAGGCCCCCACCCATGTCTCCCACCACCCCACCCCCCAGCAGTGCAGGGGCAGCCTCCACCAGGCCCCCACCCATGTCTCCCACTCCCCCTACCCCCCCAGCAGTGCAGGGGCACCTGCCAGCAGGCCCCCACCCATGTCCAACTCATATTCCCCCCCACCCCCCAGCACTGTGGGGCACCTGCCAGCAGGCCCCCACCCATGTCTCCCAGCACCCCCACCCCCCCAGTCACCAGGGGCAGCCTCCACCAGGCCCCCACCCATGTCTCCCAGCACCCCCACCCCCCAGCCACCAGGGGCAGCCTCCACCAGGCCCCCACCCATGTCTCCCACCACCCCCACCCCCCCAGTCACCAGGGGCAGCCTCCACCAGGCCCCCACCCATGTCTCCCACCACTCCCACCCCCCAGCAGTGCAGGGGCAGCCTCCACCAGGCCCCCACCCATGTCTCCCAGCACCCCCAGCCACCAGGGGCAGCCGCCACCAGGCCCCCACCCATGTCTCCCACCAACCCCACCCCCCAGCAGTGCAGGGGCACCCACCACCAGGCCCCCACCCATGTCTCCCACCACCCCCACCCCCCCAGTCACCAGGGGCAGCCTCCACCAGGCCCCCACCCATGTCTCCCAGCACCCCCACCCCCCCAGTCACCAGGGGCAGCCTCCACCAGGCCCCCACCCATGTCTCCCAGCACCCCCACCCCCCAGCAGTGCAGGGGCAGCCTCCACCAGGCCCCCACCCATGTCTCCCACCACCCCCACCCCCCCCAGTCACCAGGGGCACCCACCACCAGGCCCCCACCCATGTCTCCCACCACCCCCACCCCCCAGTCACCAGGGGCAGCCTCCACCAGGCCCCCACCCATGTCTCCCAGCACCCCCACACCCCCAGTCACCAGGGGCAGCCTCCACCAGGCCCCCACCCATGTCTCCCACCACCCCCACCCCCCAGCAGTGCAGGGGCAGCCTCCACCAGGCCCCCACCCATGTCTCCCAGCACCCCCAGCCACCAGGGGCAGCCTCCACCAGGCCCCCACCCATGTCTCCCACTCCCCCCTACCCCCCCAGCAGTGCAGGGGCACCTGCCAGCAGGCCCCCACCCATGTCCAACTCATATTCCCCCCCCCACCCCCCAGCACTGTGGGGCACCTGCCAGCAGGCCCCCACCCATGTCTCCCACCACCCCCACCCCCCCAGTCACCAGGGGCAGCCTCCACCAGGCCCCCACCCATGTCTCCCAGCACCCCCAGCCACCAGGGGCAGCCTCCACCAGGCCCCCACCCATGTCTCCCACCCCCCCCCGTCACCAGGGGCAGCCTCCACCAGGCCCCCACCCATGTCTCCCACCACTCCCACCCCCCAGCAGTGCAGGGGCAGCCTCCACCAGGCCCCCACCCATGTCTCCCAGCACCCCCACCCCCCCAGCCACCAGGGGCAGCCTCCACCAGGCCCCCACCCATGTCTCCCACCACCCCCACCCCCCAGCACCCAGCAGTGCAGGGGCACCCACCACCAGGCCCCCACCCATGTCTCCCACCACCCCCAGTCACCAGGGACAGCCTCCACCAGGCCCCCACCCATGTCTCCCAGCACGCCCACCCCCCCAGTCACCAGGGGCAGCCTCCACCAGGCCCCCACCCATGTCTCCCAGCACCCCCACCCCCCAGGGGCAGCCTTCACCAGGCCCCCACCCATGTCTCCCACCACCCCCACCTCCCCCAGTCACCAGGGGCAGCCTCCACCAGGCCCCCACCCATGTCTCCCACCACCCCCACCCCCCAGCAGTGCAGGGGCAGCCTCCACCAGGCCCCCACCCATGTCTCCCAGCACCCCCAGCCACCAGGGGCAGCCTCCACCAGGCCCCCACCCATGTCTCCCACCACCCCCACCCCCCAGCAGTGCAGGGGCACCCACCACCAGGCCCCCACCCATGTCTCCCACCACCCCCACCTCCCCAGTCACCAGGGGCAGCCTCCACCAGGCCCCCACCCCCCCAGTCACCAGGGGCAGCCTCCACCAGGCCCCCACCCATGTCTCCCAGCACCCCCAGCCACCAGGGGCAGCCTCCACCAGGCCCCCACCCATGTCTCCCACCACCCCCACGCCCCCAGCAGTGCAGGGGCACCTGCCAGCAGGCCCCCACCCATGTCCAACTCATGTTCCCCGCCCCCCCACCCCCTAGCAGTGCAGTGGCACCCACCACCAGGCCCGCACCCATGTCTCCCACCACCCCCACCCCCCAGTCACCAGGGGCAGCCTCCACCAGGCCCCCATCCATGTCTCCCACCACCCCCACCCCCCAGCAGTGCAGGGGCACCCACCACCAGGCCCCCACCCATGTCTCCCACCACCCCCACCCCCCAGCAGTGCAGGGGCATCCTCCACCAGGCCCCCACCCATGTCCAACTTATGTTCCCCACCCCCCAGCACTGTGGGGCACCTGCCAGCAGGCCCCCACCCATGTCTCCCAGTACCCCCAGCCACCAGGGGCAGCCTCCACCAGGCCCCCACCCATGTCTCCCACCACCCCCACCAGTGCAGGGGCACCCACCACCAGGCCCCCACCCATGTCTCCCAGCACCCCCACCCCCCAGCCACCAGGGGCACCCACCACCAGGCCCCCACCCATGTCTCCCAGCACCCCCACCCCCCCAGTCACCAGGGGCAGCCTCCACCAGGCCCCCACCCATGTCTCCCAGCACCCCCACCCCCCAGCCACCAGGGGCACCCACCACCAGGCCCCCACCCATGTCTCCCACCACCCCCACCCCCCAGCAGTGCAGGGGCAGCCTCCACCAGGCCCCCACCCATGTCTCCCACCACCCCCCCCCAGCACTGTGGGGCACCCACCACCAGGCCCCCACCCATGTCCAACTCATGTTCCCCAGCACCCCCACCCCCCCAGCACTGTGGGGCACCTGCCAGCAGGCCCCCACCCATGTCCAACTCATGTTCCCCAGCACCCCCACCACCAGCACTGTGGGGCACCTGCCAGCAGGCCCCCACCCATGTCCAACTCATGTTCCCCAGCACCCCCACCCCCCAGCACTGTGGGGCACCTGCCAGCAGGCCCCCACCCATGTCCAACTCATGTTCCCCACCCCCCAGCACTGTGGGGCACCTGCCAGCAGGCCCCCACCCATGTCCAACTCATGTTCCCCACCCCCTAGCACTGTGGGGCACCTGCCAGCAGGCCCCCACCCATGTCCAACTCATGTTCCCCACCACCCCCCCCCCAGCACTGTGGGGCACCTGCCAGCAGGCCCCCACCCATGTCCAACTCATGTTCCCCACCACCCAGCACTGTGGGGCACCTGCCAGCAGGCCCCCACCCATGTCCAACTCATGTTCCCCAGCACCCCCACCACTGTGGGGCACCTGCCAGCAGGCCCCCACCCATGTCCAACTCATGTTCCCCAGCACCCCACCCCCCAGCACGGTGGGGCACTTGCCAGCAGGCCCCCACCCATGTCCAACTCATGTTCCCCAGCCCCCCCACCGCCCAGCAGTGCAGGGGCAGCCTCCACCAGGCCCCCACCCATGTCTCCAGGCACCCCCACCCCCCAGGGGCAGCCTCCACCAGGCCCCCACCCATGTCTCCCACCACCCCCACCCCCCAGCAGTGCAGGGGCACCCACCACCAGGCCCCCACCCATGTCTCCCACCACCCCCACCCCCCAGCAGTGCAGGGGCACCCACCACCAGGCCCCCACCCATGTCTCCCAGCACCCCCAGCCACCAGGGGCAGCCTCCACCAGGCCCCCACCCATGTCTCCCACCACCCCCACCCCCCAGCAGTGCAGGGGCAGCCTCCACCAGGCCCCCACCCATGTCTCCCACCACCCACACCCCCCCAGTCACCAGGGGCAGCCTCCACCAGGCCCCCGCCCATGTCTCCCAGCACCCCCACACCCCAGCCACCAGGGGCAGCCTCCACCAGGCCCCCACCCATGTCTCCCACCACCCCCAACCCCCCAGTCACCAGGGGCAGCCTCCACCAGGCCCCCACCCATGTCTCCCACCACCCCCACCTCCCCAGTCACCAGGGGCAGCCTCCACCAGGCCCCCACCCCCCCAGTCACCAGGGGCAGCCTCCACCAGGCCCCCACCCATGTCTCCCAGCACCCCCACCCCCCAGCCACCAGGGGCAGCCTCCACCAGGCCCCCACCCATGTCTCCCACCACCCCCACACCCCCAGCAGTGCAGGGGCACCTGCCAGCAGGCCCCCACCCATGTCCAACTCATGTTCCCCGCCCCCCCACCCCCTAGCAGTGCAGTGGCACCCACCACCAGGCCCGCACCCATGTCTCCCACCACCCCCACCCCCCAGTCACCAGGGGCAGCCTCCACCAGGCCCCCATCCATGTCTCCCACCCCCCCCACCCCCCAGCAGTGCAGGGGCACCCACCACCAGGCCCCCACCCATGTCTCCCACCACCCCCACCCCCCAGCAGTGCAGGGGCAGCCTCCACCAGGCCCCCACCCATGTCCAACTTATGTTCCCCACCCCCCAGCACTGTGGGGCACCTGCCAGCAGGCCCCCACCCATGTCTCCCAGTACCCCCACCCCCCAGCCACCAGGGGCAGCCACCACCAGGCCCCCACCCATGTCTCCCACCACCCCCACCAGTGCAGGGGCACCCACCACCAGGCCCCCACCCATGTCTCCCAGCACCCCCAGCCACCAGGGGCACCCACCACCAGGCCCCCACCCATGTCTCCCAGCACCCCCACCCCCCCAGTCACCAGGGGCAGCCTCCACCAGGCCCCCACCCATGTCTCCCAGCACCCCCACCCCCCAGCCACCAGGGGCACCCACCACCAGGCCCCCACCCATGTCTCCCACCACCCCCACCCCCCAGCAGTGCAGGGGCAGCCTCCACCAGGCCCCCACCCATGTCTCCCACCACCCCCACCCCCCAGCACTGTGGGGCACCCACCACCAGGCCCCCACCCATGTCCAACTCATGTTCCCCAGCACCCCCACCCCCCAGCACTGTGGGGCACCTGCCAGCAGGCCCCCACCCATGTCCAACTCATGTTCCCCAGCACCCCCACCCCCCAGCACTGTGGGGCACCTGCCAGCAGGCCCCCACCCATGTCCAACTCATGTTCCCCAGCACCCCCACCCCCCAGCACTGTGGGGCACCTGCCAGCAGGCCCCCACCCATGTCCAACTCATGTTCCCCACCCCCCAGCACTGTGGGGCACCTGCCAGCAGGCCACCACCCATGTCCAACTCATGTTCCCCACCCCCCCACCCCCTAGCACTGTGGGGCACCTGCCAGCAGGCCCCCACCCATGTCCAACTCATGTTCCCCACCACCCCCCCCCCCAGCACTGTGGGGCACCTGCCAGCAGGCCCCCACCCATGTCCAACTCATGTTCCCCACCACCCAGCACTGTGGGGCACCTGCCAGCAGGCCCCCACCCATGTCCAACTCATGTTCCCCAGCACCCCCACCACTGTGGGGCACCTGCCAGCAGGCCCCCACCCATGTCCAACTCATGTTCCCCAGCACCCCACCCCCCAGCACGGTGGGGCACTTGCCAGCAGGCCCCCACCCATGTCCAACTCATGTTCCCCAGCCCCCCCACCGCCCAGCAGTGCAGGGGCAGCCTCCACCAGGCCCCCACCCATGTCTCCAGGCACCCCCACCCCCCAGCCACCAGGGGCAGCCTCCACCAGGCCCCCACCCATGTCTCCCACCACCCCCACCTCCCAGCAGTGCAGGGGCACCCACCACCAGGCCCCCACCCATGTCTCCCACCACCCCCACCCCCCAGCAGTGCAGGGGCACCCACCACCAGGCCCCCACCCATGTCTCCCAGCACCCCCACCCCCCAGCCACCAGGGGCAGCCTCCACCAGGCCCCCACCCATGTCTCCCACCACCCCCACGCCCCAGCAGTGCAGGGGCAGCCTCCACCAGGCCCCCACCCATGTCTCCCACCACCCACACCCCCCCAGTCACCAGAGGCAGCCTCCACCAGGCCCCCACCCATGTCTCCCAGCACCCCCACACCCCAGCCACCAGGGGCAGCCTCCACCAGGCCCCCACCCATGTCTCCCACCACCCCCAACCCCCCAGTCACCAGGGGCAGCCTCCACCAGGCCCCCACCCATGTCTCCCACCACCCCCACCCCCCAGCAGTGCAGGGGCAGCCTCCACCAGGCCCCCACCCATGTCTCCCACCACCCCCACCCCCCAGCCACCAGGGGCAGCCTCCACCAGGCCCCCACTCATGTCTCCCACCACCCCCACCCCCCAGCAGTGCAGGGGCACCTACCACCAGGCCCCCACCCATGTCTCCCACCACCCCCACCCCCCCAGTCACCAGGGGCAGCCTCCACCAGGCCCCCACCCATGTCTCCCAGCACCCCCAGCCACCAGGGGCAGCCTCCACCAGGCCCCCACCCATGTCTCCCACCACCCCCACCCCCCCAGTCACCAGGGGAAGCCTCCACCAGGCCCCCACCCATGTCTCCCACCACCCCCACCCCCCAGCACTGTGGGGCACCTGCCAGCAGGCCCCCACCCATGTCCAACTCATGTTCCCCAGCACCCCCACCACTGTGGGGCACCTGCCAGCAGGCCCCCACCCATGTCCAACTCATGTTCCCCAGCACCCCCACCCCCCAGCACGGTGGGGCACTTGCCAGCAGGCCCCCACCCATGTCCAACTCATGTTCCCCAGCACCCCCACCGCCCAGCAGTGCAGGGGCAGCCTCCACCAGGCCCCCACCCATGTCTCCCAGCTCCCCCACCCCCCAGCCACCAGGGGCAGCCTCCACCAGGCCCCCACCCATGTCTCCCACCACCCCCACCCCCCAGCAGTGCAGGGGCACCCACCACCAGGCCCCCACCCATGTCTCCCACCACCCCCACCCCCCAGCAGTGCAGGGGCACCCACCACCAGGCCCCCACCCATGTCTCCCACCCCCCAGCCACCAGGGGCAGCCTCCACCAGGCCCCCACCCATGTCTCCCAGCACCCCCACCCCCCAGCAGTGCAGGGGCAGCCTCCACCAGGCCCCCACCCATGTCTCCCACCACCCACACCCCCCCAGTCACCAGGGGCAGCCTCCACCAGGCCCCCACCCATGTCTCCCAGCACCCCCACACCCCAGCCACCAGGGGCAGCCTCCACCAGGCCCCCATCCATGTCTCCCACCACCCCCAACCCCCCAGTCACCAGGGGCAGCCTCCACCAGGCCCCCACCCATGTCTCCCACCACCCCCACCCCCCAGCAGTGCAGGGGCAGCCTCCACCAGGCCCCCACCCATGTCTCCCACCACCCCCACCCCCCAGCCACCAGGGGCAGCCTCCACCAGGCCCCCACTCATGTCTCCCACCACCCCCACCCCCCAGCAGTGCAGGGGCACCCACCACCAGGCCCCCACCCATGTCTCCCACCACCCCCACCCCCCCAGTCACCAGGGGCAGCCTCCACCAGGCCCCCACCCATGTCTCCCAGCACCCCCACCCCCCAGTCACCAGGGGCAGCCTCCACCAGGCCCCCACCCATGTCTCCCAGCACCCCCAGCCACCAGGGGCAGCCTCCACCAAGCCCCAACCCATGTCTCCCACCACCCCCACCCCCCCAGTCACCAGGGGCAGCCTCCACCAGGCCCCCATCCATGTCTCCCACCACCCCCACCCCCCAGCAGTGCAGGGGCAGCCTCCACCAGGCCCCCACCCATGTCTCCCTGCACCCCCACCCCCCTGCCACCAGGGGCAGCCTCCACCAGGCCCCCACCCATGTCTCCCACCACCCCCACCCCCCCAGCAGTGCAGGGGCACCTGCCAGCAGGCCCTCACCCATGTCCAACTCATGTTCCCCACCACCCCACCCCCCAGCAGTGCAGGGGCACCCACCACCAGGCCCCCACCCATGTCTCCCACCACCCCAGTCACCAGGGGCAGCCTCCACCAGGCCCCCACCCATGTCTCCCACCACCCCCACCCCCCAGCAGTGCAGGGGCACCCACCACCAGGCCCCCACCCATGTCTCCCACTACCCCCACCCCCCAGCAGTGCAGGGGCAGCCTCCACCAGGCCCCCACTCATGTCCAACTTATGTTCCCCATCCCCCAGCACTGTGGGGCACCTGCCAGCAGGCCCCCACCCATGTCTCCCAGCACCCCCACCCCCCAGGGGCAGCCTCCTCCAGGCCCCCACCCATGTCTCCCACCACCCCCACCCCACAGCAGCGCAGGGGCACCCACCACCAGGCCCCCACCCATGTCTCCCAGCACCCCCAGTCACCAGGGGCAGCCTCCACCAGGCCCCCACCCATGTCTCCCAGCACCCCCACCCCCCAGCCACCAGGGGCACCCACCACCAGGCCCCCACCCATGTCTCCCACCACCCCCACCCCCCAGCAGTGCAGGGGCAGCCTCCACTAGGCCCCCACCCATGTCTCCCACCACCCCCACCCCCCAGCACTGTGGGGCACCCCCCAGCACTGTGGGGCACCCACCACCAGGCCCCCACCCATGTCCAACTCATGTTCCCCAGCACCCCCACCCCCCAGCACTGTGGGGCACCCGCCAGCAGGCCCCCACCCATGTCCAACTCATGTTCCCCAGCACCCCCACCCCCCAGCACTGTGGGGCACCTGCCAGCAGGCCCCCACCCATGTCCAACTCATGTTCCCCAGCACCCCCACCCCCCAGCACTGTGGGGCACCTGCCAGCAGGCCCCCACCCATGTCCAACTCATGTTCCCCACCCCCTAGCACCGTGGGGCACCTGCCAGCAGGCCCCCACCCATGTCCAACTCATGTTCCCCAGCACCCCCACCACTGTGGGGCACCTGCCAGCAGGCCCCCACCCATGTCCAACTCATGTTCCCCAGCACCCCCACCCCCCAGCACGGTGGGGCACCTGCCAGCAGGCCCCCACCCATGTCCAACTCATGTTCCCCAGCACCCCCACCACTGTGGGGCACCTGCCAGCAGGCCCCCACCCATGTCCAACTCATGTTCCCCAGCACCCCCACCCCCCAGCACGGTGGGGCACTTGCCAGCAGGCCCCCACCCATGTCCAACTCATGTTCCCCAGCACCCCCACCGCCCAGCAGTGCAGGGGCAGCCTCCACCAGGCCCCCACCCATGTCTCCCAGCACCCCCACCCCCCAGCCACCAGGGGCAGCCTCCACCAGGCCACCCATGTCTCCCAGCACCCCCACCCCCCAGCAGTGCAGGGGCAGCCTCCACCAGGCCCCCACCCATGTCTCCCACCACCCCCACCCCCCAGCAGTGCAGGGGCACCCACCACCAGGCCCCCACCCATGTCTCCCACCACCCCCACCCCCCAGCAGTGCAGGGGCACCCACCACCAGGCCCCCACCCATGTCTCCCACCACCCCCACCCCCCAGCAGTGCAGGGGCACCCACCACCAGGCCCCCACCCATGTCTCCCAGCACCCCCACCCCCCAGCCACCAGGGGCAGCCTCCACCAGGCCCCCACCCATGTCTCCCAGCACCCCCACCCCCCAGCAGTGCAGGGGCAGCCTCCACCAGGCCCCCACCCATGTCTCCCACCACCCACACCCCCCAGTCACCAGGGGCAGCCTCCACCAGGCCCCCACCCATGTCTCCCACCACCCCCCAGCCACCAGGGGCAGCCTCCACCAGGCCCCCACCCATGTCTCCCACCACCCCCACCCCCCAGCAGTGCAGGGGCAGCCTCCACCAGGCCCCCACCCATGTCTCCCACCACCCCCCAGCCACCAGGGGCAGCCTCCACCAGGCCCCCACCCATGTCTCCCACCACCCCCACCCCCCAGCAGTGCAGGGGCACCCACCACCAGGCCCCCACCCATGTCTCCCACCACCCCCACCCCCAGTCACCAGGGGCAGCCTCCACCAGGCCCCCACCCATGTCTCCCAGCACCCCCGCCCCCCCAGTCACCAGGGGCAGCCTCCACCAGGCCCCCACCCATGTCTCCCAGCACCCCCACCCCCAGCCACCAGGGGCAGCCTCCACCAGGCCCCCACCCATGTCTCCCACCACCCCCACCCCCCCAGTCACCAGGGGCAGCCTCCACCAGACCCCCACCCATGTCTCCCACCACCCCCCCCCCAGCAGTGCAGGGGCAGCCTCCACCAGGCCCCCACCCATGTCTCCCAGCACCCCCACCCCCCAGCCACCAGGGGCAGCCTCCACCAGGCCCCCACCCATGTCTCCCACCACCCCCACCCCCCCAGCAGTGTAGGGGCACCTGCCAGCAGGCCCCCACCCATATCCAACTCATGTTCCCCACCACCCCACCCCCCAGCAGTGCAGGGGCACCCACCACCAGGCCCCCACCCATGTCTCCCACCACCACCCCAGTCACCAGGGGCAGCCTCCAACAGGCCCCCACCCATGTCTCCCACCACCCCCACCCCCCAGCAGTGCAGGGGCACCCACCACCAGGCCCCCACCCATGTCTCCCACCACCCCCACCCCCCAGCAGTGCAGGGGCAGCCTCGACCAGGCCCCCACTCATGTCCAACTTATGTTCCCCATCCCCCAGCACTGTGGGGCACCTGCCAGCAGGCCCCCAACCATGTCTCCCAGCACCCCTACCCCCCAGCCACCAGGGGCAGCCTCCTCCAGGCCCCCACCCATGTCTCCCACCACCCCCACCCCCCAGCAGTGCAGGGGCACCCACCACCAGGCCCCCACTCATGTCTCCCAGCACCCCCACCCCCCAGCCACGAGGGGCACCCACCACCAGGCCCCCACCCATGTCTCCCAGCACCCCCACCCCCCCAGTCACCAGGGGCAGCCTCCACCAGGCCCCCACCCATGTCTCCCAGCACCCCCAGCCACCAGGGGCACCCACCACCAGGCCCCCACCCATGTCTCCCACCACCCCCACCCCCCAGCAGTGCAGGGGCAGCCTCCACCAGGCCCCCACCCATGTCTCCCACCACCCCCACCCCCCAGCACTGTGGGGCACCCACCACCAGGTCCCCACCCATGTCCAACTCATGTTCCCCAGCACCCCCACCCCCAGCACTGTGGGGCACCTGCCAGCAGGCCCCCACCCATGTCCAACTCATGTTCCCCACCACCCCCACCCCCAGCACTGTGGGGCACCTGCCAGCAGGCCCCCACCCATGTCCAACTCATGTTCCCCACCACCCCCACCCCCAGCACTGTGGGGCACCTGCCAGCAGGCCCCCACCCATGTCCAACTCATGTTCCCCACCACCCCCACCCCCCAGCACTGTGGGGCACCTGCCAGCAGGCCCCCACCCATGTCCAACTCATGTTCCCCACCCCCCCACCCCCCAGCACTGTGGGGCACCTGCCAGCAGGCCCCCACCCATGTCCAACTCATGTTCCCCAGCACCCCCACCCCCCAGCACTGTGGTGCACCTGCCAGCAGGCCCCCACCCATGTCCAACTCATGTTCCCCAGCACCCCCACCCCCCAGCACTGTGGGGCACCTGCCAGCAGGCCCCCACCCATGTCCAACTCATGTTCCCCAGCACCCCCACCCCCCAGCACTGTGGGGCACCTGCCAGCAGGCCCCCACCCATGTCCAACTCATGTTCCCCACCCCCCCACCCCCCAGCACTGTGGGGCACCTGCTAGCAGGCCCCCACCCATGTCCAACTCATGTTCCCCAGCACCCCCACCCCCCAGCACTGTGGGGCACCTGCCAGCAGGCCCCCACCCATGTCCAACTCATGTTCCCCAGCACCCCCACCCCCCAGCACTGTGGTGCACCTGCCAGCAGGCCCCCACCCATGTCCAACTCATGTTCCCCAGCACCCCCACCCCCCAGCAGTGCAGGGGCAGCCTCCACCAGGCCCCCACCCATGTCTCCCAGCACCCCCACCCCCCAGCAGTGCAGGGGCAGCCTCCACCAGGCCCCCACCCATGTCTCCCACCACCCCCACCCCCCAGCAGTGCAGGGGTAACCACCACCAGGCCCCCACCCATGTCTCCCACCACCCCCACCCCCCAGCAGTGCAGGGGCACCCACCACCAGGCCCCCACCCATGTCTCCCAGCACCCCCAGCCACCAGGGGCAGCCTCCTTCAGGCCCCCACCCATGTCTCCCAGCACCCCCACCCCCCAGCAGTGCAGGGGCAGCCTCCACCAGGCCCCCACCCATGTCTCCCAGCACCCCCACCCCCCAGGGGCAGCCTCCACCAGGCCCCCACCCATGTCTCCCACCACCCCCACCCCCCCAGTCACCAGGGGCAGCCTCCACCAGGCCCCCACCCATGTCTCCCAGCACCCCCACCCCCCTGCCACCAGGGGCAGCCTCCACCAGGCCCCCACCCATGTCTCCCTCCACCCCCACCCCCCAGCAGTGCAGGGGCAGCCTCCACCAGGCCCCCACCCATGTCCAACTCATGTTCCCCAGCACCCCCACCCCCCAGCACTGTGGGGCACCTGCCAGCAGGCCCCCCACCCATGTCAAACTCATGTTCCCCACCACCCCCACCCCCAGCACTGTGGGGCACCTGCCAGCAGGCCCCCACCCATGTGCAACTCATGTTCCCCAGCCAACATGTCATCACAATCTAGATCCCTGGTCCCTATGGTCAGCCTCCAAATGCAAAACACCCACCCGAGTATTGCATCCACCCACTCATAATTTGCAATTACATCACAGTACACCAATTGCAAGTTCCGAAACAAACACATTTCCCTCACATACACCCAATGGGTGTCAGTGAATCTCAAAACACATATCATGAATTGCATGAAACCAATGAGATACCACACATTGAAGTTCACCAAAAAAAATATGTATTAAAGGAAACATAAATAGAATAAAAAATGAAGAAACAGAAATGTGAATGTACAAAAATTAAAAGAAGCATGTCCGTGAAAAAAAGCAAAACCAAAAATAAAATTCCAAAGTAATGTTGTCCAAAGTCAATGTCCACAAAACAAAATCCAATGGGAAATAAAAAAGAAAGCCATTGCTCCATGGTTAAAAAGTGAAAAAAAAATACAATCCAACAGTGAACTATGTACATGGGAACAAGCCAGGGTCCATTATCCCAACAAAAGAAAGGAAACCTATCTAACTACACTAACTAATAAAATAAACTATATACAAAAATGTGGCCAATGTCCGAAAGGTCCAAATAAAATCAAAACAAAAATGAAACCTAACACTACCTACATAACTATGTACAAGGGCAGCGGGCTAGTTTCACGGCTCACTTGTGGATGTCCCGGACTCCTCCTCAATGTCCCGGAGGCGGTCCTCCTCCATGGCCCCGAGGGTCTGCAGGGCCGTCGACGTCTCCACCTCCAAACCCCTGCGGATTGCCTCGAGGCACTCGGCCCGCCTCAGGGCGCTCCGCATGGAGTTCTCCGCCCTGACCATTGTGAGCCGTGCCTCTTCTGCCCGCTGCCGCTCCGCATCTATGGCGTGGCCCAACCGCTGCCACACGGAAGACACTCTCTGTCCTGGGTCCTCCTGCCCTCCGGCCGATGCCTGCCCCTCCGATGCTGAAGGCCTCAAGCCTTCATGGCTCCAACCACGTTGCTGCTGCTGCTGCTGCTGCTGTGCCTCTGCCCGTGCACTGCCTCCTGCTGCCTGCACATCCTCCGCTGGCTGGGGTGCAGTGGTAGATGTGGCCACCCCTGCTGGACGTCCGACTCCCGACTGTGGCAGGGATGCCTCCTCCACCAGCCTGGCCGCACCGTCAGAGGCAGCTCCACAGGGCACCCAGGTGACTGATGGGTGGGAAGATGGCACAGAGGACGACTGGCGCGTAGGGGGTCCAGTTGAGGAGTGGGTCGTAGCAAGCCCCATCAGACGGAGGAATCCGGCCTGGGTGACCTGTCCCAGCAGGCTGACGTGGTCAACGAGCCATTCGAGATGACGTGCAGTCTCTTCATGAAAAGACTGCAGGTCACCTCGCATGGCCCGTTGACGCAACGCCACACCAGCGAGGACAGGCTCAACCCGGACCTGGATAGCCACGTCCGCAGGCAGAGGAAGGCCAGTTGACGTGAACTCAGCCCCTGCCTGAAAACGGGTCTGGACGTAGGCATCCCTGCTGGTGCAAGATGATGCAGGGACAGGATCAGGGACAGGATTGCACACAGGCACCTCCGCGGCGGCCTGTGCTGCCTCCTGTCCCTGGTCCTGCACTGCACCACTAGCACCAGTGGGATCCCCACCTCCAGACCCCGTCTCTGGTGCTTGCACGGCCTCCTCCTCCACCAAACCCCCCACCAACCTGGATGACTCCGTGCCATCTTCCCCTGTTGGGCCCTGTGGGGTCCCAGCTGCCCCTTCTGCTGCCGAGGAGTCCAACTCCAACCTCCGCCTCTTGGACCTCCCCCCGGCAGCTGCGGCCTAGGACGCGGCACCGGACTCCTCACTCCCCGACGAGATCACAAAATGGGAGGGGAGCCGGGCCTTGCGTCTCCGGCTGGCGGTGGGATCCCCGCCGCTGTGCTCCACAGCACCTTCTCCGCCCTCTTCATCAGTTGACGCTGCAGACAGGGAGAAACAAAACACAGGCATCAGGGCACTGTACAATGGACACATACACACATGACAGTTGTACATGAGTGGCATTGGCAAACCTCAGACATGTCATCACAATCCCCAACACACATGTCATTACAACTCGCACACATGAGCCATACCACAGCCATATCGCAACTGCCACCACCATCCATACACATACAACAGCATGAGCAGCCAAAGGTGAACCAGACATCACATGCAACACAGGAAGTGCACCACACATGTACACACACCACCACACTTGCATGCATGTGTACACCTCTGCCAAGTGTCGCAGTGTTCAGACGGGCATCCATGTCACATCTGCCAATCAGGCTTCCACATAACGCTGTCACATGCATCCATGTTGCATCACTGTTGCACTCTTGTCAAATACACACACATGCACATGTACACAGTGCTGATACATGCAGCCAAAAACAACATACATGCGTGACATCACGGACATGTCTACTTACATACACATTCATCCAAACATGTGTGCCCACACAACTGCATTTGGCATGCAAGCCTACACACACAAGCACCATCCATGTCTCACACATTCCAGCCCTCGCATGTGTCAGCCCCACGGCCCTGTACACCCCCACCCATACTCGACCCCATACAAACAGATGTGCAACCTGCACACTACTGAATAATCACCACACGCACTGCTCACAATCAGGATGCATGTACACTCACCGCTCGACTCCAGACGGGTCTGCCTCTCAAGGACCTGGACGTGGAGCGCTGGGGATATGCGTTCCAGGACCCTCATCTGTTCTTCCGACAAGTGGCTCCGGCGCCCCTTGGCATCCGCTGCCTTCAAGAGGCGCCGGGCCTTGTTCAGGGTCCTGGACCTGAAGTCCTCACAGTGCTTCTTGACATGTTGTAAGTCGCAGACTGCCACCCCCTCCGCGTTGATGGCAGTCACGATGTCAGTCCAGATCCGATTCCGTCCTTCCTTGTCGGCGCGGGAACTTCCGAAGAGGGCATCATACTGCCCCAGGACTTGCTCCACCAGGACACCAACTTCGGTGGCACTGAAGCTGGTGCCCCTCTGCCTCTCTGGCCGGGGGTTGTCAGTGGTCCCAGATGGTGTTTGCCCCGACATGACAACCCCAGAGGCAGGAGTGGGTGGGCAACTGGGTCCTGGGGCTGGGCTGTGGAGCGATGGAATCCCAGTCGGGAGTCTTCGGTTCCAGCAGGGGTGGTCACAGCAACAGCACCCCTGGCTGATGTGCAGGCAGCAAATGGCAGGGCACGTGGGCAGCAGGCAGTCAGGCAGCAGCAGATGGCAGGTGGGAGCGTGCTCGGGGCTCTGGGGGGCAGTAGTTCGGCCTTCTGGGCAGGAGCGTGGTCTTCCGTGTGCTTACGCGTGGCCAGCTTGATACGGAGTGATTTGGCACGTGAAAAATCTGCACGTCAGCGTGTAATTCGAGGAAAGGCCCTTAGCGCGTAAGCGTGTCTGCACGCATACGCATTTTCATTGGACAGAAGGCCCCTGAAGCGCAAGCGCCCCTGTGACGTGACGCGTACAGACGTGCATGGGCATTTCAGCGCGCGTGAAAAACTGCACGTCCGCGTGTAATACGAGGAAAGGGCCCATGCGCGTAAGCGCGCGTGGAAAACTGCACGTCCGCGTGTAATACGAGGAAAGGCCCTTAGCGCGTATGCACGGCAGCACGCATATGCGATTTCATTGGACCAAAGGCCCTAAGCGCGTGAGCGCGTCTGTGACGTGACGCGCGCGGGTGTTTCCCTCATTGCACGTGATGACAGAACACACGTGGATTTCCACCAATCACGTGTGAAAGTTCCCGGCACCCCGGAACACACGTACCCAGGCTAATCGTGTGTGGAACTTCCCGCGCACCCCTAAACACACGTACCCAGGCCAATCGCGTGTACGCTCACTCCCCTCCGATCACACGTGATGACACTCGGACCTACAGTCTTACCACGTATCCGAATACGGGAAACCCGCGCACGGCAAAAGACGTGCACAGGCGTCAACGCGTCCGCCCACACGAAGGCAGGTGGAGGCGTCCCCGCGCACAGCATAAAAGTGCGCGCAAACAACAAACGCGTATATACAGCTATGATGAATGCCCCATTTGTCGCTGCACTGATCGTGGAACACCGCAGGAGGAGGAGAATAGCCAGGGCACGCATTTTCGCACCACAGACAAGCCTTTTTGGGATGCCTGACGACCAGGTCCACGGCAGGTATAGGTTTCCACCCCATATCATCCTAGACCTGGTCAGGGAGTGGGAAGATGACCTCACATCCCCCACCCTTTGCTCCCAAGCATTGAGCCCCTTGCAGAAGCTGCTCAATGTCCTGCATTTTTTGGCCACTGGGTCATTTCAGCGGACCACTGCCATAGTGGGGGGGTCTCACAGGCCACGCAGTCACGCTGCCTACACCAGGTACTGGCAATCATGACAGCGCGCCCCTCAGTCCGCAGGCACATATACATGCCCAGAACACCCGCAGAAAGGCAGGCCGTTGTCCTGGATTTTTTCAGGGTGGCACACTTCCCCAAAGTGCTCGGTGCCATAGATTGCACCCATGTGGCCCTACGTCCACCTAGGGCCATTGAGCACATCTACCGAAACTGCAAGCACTGGCATTCCATCAATGTACAGGTGGTATGTGATGCAAAGGGAATCATCACCTCTGTCTATGCAAACTACCCTGGCTCCACCCATGACAGTTTCATATACAGAATGTCTGCCCTGAGCCGGGCCCTGGAAGCTGGGCAGCATGGCGACACATGGCTCCTAGGTCAGTACAAATGCCCTTGCACATGCATGCAAGTCACACACAGACAAATATTCAAACCCTAATAATCTCAACTATTATCACCTCCCCAGGGGACAGTGCCTATCCTCTGAGCAACCACATGATGACGCCAATCCGGAACCCCACCACACCACCCCAGGTAAGATACACGCCGCCCATATTGCAACCAGGGGCATAGTGGAGCGCACATTCGGAGTGCTCAAGTCACGTTTCCGCTCCCTTGACCGCTCTGGTGGGCAACTACTCTATGCACCACCAGTAGTGTGCAGGATCATTGTGGCAGCATGTGTCCTGCACAATGTTGCAACACGGCAGGGCGTCCCGGTGGACATGGTGGTGCCCCCACATCCCCAACCACAGGCACAGGCGCTGCCCATGGGAGGGGACAGGGCATGTGGCGAGGAAGCCCGGACCCAGCTTGTGGCCACATTTTTCACCTAAACTCCCACCCCTGCGGAGTGCACACAGGCCTGGCACATACCAGGTGACAATCGATGATGACAAAGAGACAGTCAACTGTCACAACCCTACCACCCTGAGAAGTGCCACATCGTCTGCATCCCTAGCTACTTAAACACAAGCTATCCTGTGTGACCAAAAGGCACACTTATGACATGATATGGGCCATACGCAAGTATTCCAAGGCGCAATGAGGCAGGGAGGGGGGAACAAGGGAACACAGAGAACGGTACTACTAGGCCAGGTGTCATTGAGATCGTGCAAGTGCAGGGGTAGGGGGAATGGGAAAAGTGCAAGGGGAAGGGTGGGGGGGGAGTCCAGTACAGGGGAAGTAGCCCAAAAAAATAATACATAGGTCGCCTGGTGGCAACTACAAAGGTAAGTGCAGACAAGTGCTGGGAAGGGAGGGCTGTAGGGATAGAGAGACAGTACTGCAGTGCAGGGGTTGCCAGGGAGGCAGTGCAAGTGGAGAGTGGCTGGGCCAGGGACCGAGGTTGGTGAGAGTGGCCCAGTTGTAGCTCCTGTGCAGTTCCAGTGAAGAATTCTGCAAGGGAGAGGCAGAGAGTAAGCAGAAGCAAAGAGGAAGGTCTTGAGGTGCTTCCAGAACTGGAGATGGTTCCCCTCAAGTTCAAGTCAGGCCGGAAGTCTGTTCCAGGGGGAGGGCCCTGCTGCGGAGAGAAATCTACCCCCAGCTAGTTGCTCTGAGAAGCGGATGACCCGGACATGCAAGGTGTGCATCACACACACCTGCAAAACAGGCCATGGCCATTACTGTCATGTCACTCAAACCCTCCCAAACTTCAACATGACATGGCAAGCAATACCCATACACCAACGCAGTAACGATAAGGTACACATTGCCATGCCCTAAATGTACAGTGGCATCGGACACTGCTGCCTGACCCGGAATCAGATGAAATGACAGACCAACAAAATCTCCCACCCAAAATAAGTCATTTCCAAATGCATTACAACAGTCGTAGACGTAACATCACAATGAATGCCTGTCTACATGCACATTATGCATTGCAAAATCAACACTGCAGCTCATGTGTGCAGTGTCCTACTCCTGCATCACACTGCTCAGCGCACAGCACAGTGAACAGCCATTGTGTGTGATGCACACCCTGAGCATCACATCTAAGTGACAGACCACGTCAAACATCAAATTAGGCATGTACTGGATCCATAATCGGTCACAGAACATGTGCTGCCGGGACACAGTGGGCACCAGAAGGCAAACAGTGTACACGTGGATATGCAAGGGTGGGAGTACATGTAGTGCATCAGAGTGCAAGTGTGTGGTTCTGCAAGGACATGCACTCCACATATGCATGTGCACTCAAGTGACCATCAGTGTTCCCTACACATCACATGTGAACATCCACCATGTGTACACCCCAGCATGTCAAACCACAACTATCCCCTCGCACCTGAAAGGAAAACACAACACATGAACAGGCATTGATCAGCAGAACACAACATGTACATAGGATACCACCATTACTATGTCAGAGTTCCCATCACACTCAGGGCAAGGCAACTATCAACAACAACCCCCCCCCTCACAAATGACCATGACCCACTGAACAACTGCACCTGGGTCATGGAGCCTCCAAACCTCAATTCCACCTGGCCACAGGATCACCTTTACCCTTCGTCACCATCTCCCACCTTGTGTGTAAAAAGATGCCTGAACCCTCAGAATCCACACTCATTTCCAAAATCACAAAATTCAAGGCATAAAAACGAACCCGAACACCCTCCAGTAGATGACTTGACGTAGCAGTACCTCACAAAGGCCAAGTACTACCACAATGATGCAACAACCAAGGTAGCACAGCAAAACAATGTCACGACAGGATGTGAGACATGTGTGGTACATGACATAGGATGATGCACCATGAATGGATGTGTACTGTCACAGGTCCCCTGTACAGGCGCGGGAGTGTCACGAAACAACCACCCCCACCATGTCCCGGGTGCCTGCAAGGTCAAACTCACACAGGCCCCTGAGACCCTGGTGGGGAATGAGGTTCAGGGATATGCAGTCGGGACAGGTGTTGACACACTGGATGACTGGAATGAGTGGCAGGAGAGGGGAGGAGGAATGACACATGAAACTAGTGAATGCACGAAAATGTACAACCTGCAGGAACACATACACAATCCAAACAAACTTGGACATCATTGTCATGGCCTTCTGTAGTCCAGGCTCAGGAGTGGTACGAACCAACCACCCCCTCTAGGGTTTTGGCGCCTGCAAGTTCGGGGCTTACACAGGCATCCGCAACCCCAGTGGGGAAAGAGGGTCAGGGAACGTTGCTTGGATAGGCACGGGAAGCAGGAACACCGGGTAGAGGGTACAGGTTTCAAAATTGCATAGGATCACGGGTGATTAGGGAGAAAAGACATACCAAATTGAACCACACATACATCCATGCATCAGTACACTCCCCAGCAAGCCTATGCAGAGCAGTTCGTAAGAAAAACAAGACACTTAGCTCTGGTTTTGAGTGCTGGCCTCCTGCCTGCGCACTCTCAGGTCCGGTTACAGGAGCACTGCAATGCTGCAAAGAGAGCCACAGTCAACAACCTGTACGTGCCAATTACCCAAAAACACAACACCAAACATCCCCCATAGCAACAATCTACTCTACAAACAGACAATCTGTGCTCGATGCTTCGTACCCATATATAACATCACCCCTGTGACGGGTCATACACAGTCAATGCAGTAAGTCAGCCGCTGGTGGGTGCGTGGCAAATGGAACACCAATGTGTCACAATTCACACAACATGCAATGTTCCCTGGGTAAGCAGACAGACCCATATAGCAAGCCATGACTACAGAGCAAGTTGCGTACCACCATGACCGAAACAAAGTTGGCAGTGCATTTATCATGAAGTACGTGGAAAAGACATGCACTGCACCCGAGTATGTCCCTTGCTGTATGTCCCTGTGAGCTGCCCCTTTCCATGTCTCGGAAGGCTACATGGTTGATACAAGTGCCTCAATGGACCTTAGTGTACCGGAGGGTATGTGCCACTGCCCCTGCATGTGTCCCAGACAACCCTACTATCAACAGCCATCAGTCCACAAACACATCTGAGCTGCATTGTGTGCTTCAACACCAATATTCGTCTAAGCTCACCCTCAGTGCTGTGACTAAGCCTGCATGTGCAACTCGCCTGGTGCAAGCTTTGCTGTGCTGTGGCCCCCCTGGGATGCTCACCTTGCCTGGAGTTCCTTGGAACATGTCAGCAGTTCTAGGATGTGGGTCTGCAATCACTGTGCCTCTGCTTGTGCACACATGTGCATGTGGGCACCAACAAAGGGGTCCAGAATTTCGTCGTCCAATGGGCCATGTCTGCTGGCAAAGGTGCTCTGGAGGCTCATCCCCCTGCAGAAAGGGCATGAAATACATGATTAATGCTTCAAAGTCATCTGTGTGTGTCTCATCAGGCATCTCATTACTTGACCATGTCAGAGAGTCACATCACGAATCACACCATCAGTCCGTCTTTCACCTCCAAAGTGTGGAACACTATCTACAGCATGAATTGCAACAAGCACGTGTACAGGAAAGATATGAAACATACTACACAATGCATAGCAATCAATGTCCACATTAATCATGACACACCCCATCTAGCAAAAGCTGAACAGTGGACAATGACACCTAAATCATCCCCACTAGGGGTGTCAACACAAGTCACACAGCACCAGACATGCCACAGATATGACAGTCCAAAGCCCTTGTGTAAAATGCTGTAACACCGAACCATCCTTGCGAGCCCATGGATAAGGGAGGCAGGAGTGGCATATGTGAGTCAAGGACCCAAAGCAGCAAACACATACACAAGACAACCATGAAGGGCCCAGCTGGAACAGACAGTAGATGCCTTCAAAAGCCACAAAGCACAATAGACTAGCAATTTTAAACTAACTCAACTATTAACTAATTACACTAACTATGGAAAACCTACATTACCTATTTAAACTAACTATCAAACAGAAACTTAACTAACTAAACTAAAAGAAAAATCAAAAATGGCCACATACGTCCCGGGGGGGAGGGGAGGCACCCAGGAGGGGGGAGGTACAGGGTGCTGCTCAACATCCAATTGCGATGATGCTGAGCCAAAAAAAAATCCTCCATGGGCTCAACGCCTGCACAGCACGACCTATGTGGGAGATAGATGGTCGTCCGAGTCTGGCTCATCCTGGAAAGGAGGACGTGGCACAGTAGCCTGGCTACGCCTAGCCGCAGCTTGCCCCTCGTCGGCAGCAAGTCTGCCGGACGGGTGAGCCTGGTTCTGTGTGGCGATGTGACGTAGGTCTGCATGCAGAACCTCACGTGATACACGTGCTTCCTCTTGCAAGGTAGCACGTGTAACACGGAGTTCCTCCTGCAAGGCCTGGCTGGACCACCGCTGCACCTCCCGGAAAGCCTGTAGCTCAGCCGAGATGGTACGCTCAAGCTGTGCAAACCTCTCCTCTGCCTGCTGCCTCTGGGACATCATAAGGACACCCAGAGTGGATCTGAGGGAAGCATACTCCTCCCTCAGGGCATCCATGTGCGCCTCTGCGTGAGCAGCAATTGCTTGACGCAGAGACGACATTTCAGCCTGGCGTGCCCTGTCTGAGGCCGCCATGCCCAGCCTGAGCGAGCGGGCCGTGGACCGTGCCGCCTGCTGCTGGAGAAGCACCTGCCTAGCAGGGGGGAGCACAGATCGGGCCACACGCTCCATGCTCTCAGCGATGTTCTCCATTGCTGCCCCCTGCCGTTCGGAATTGGCAGTCATGTCTTGCTCCCACTCAGTATACAGCGGTTGCGCGCGGCGACCGCATTGCCCGGCTTGACCCCTGCGGGACCCAAGGACCGGGGGTCCTCGCTGTGTTGGTACCGCCTGCGGCTGCACGACTACATGCCCCCGTCGACGTGATGTCCCAGGCACATCAGTGACTGGTGTGGAGGGTGACCCTGCGTCCCGATCCACCACGGGCGGAGGAACCAAGACTGTCTGATCCCTCAGTGCAGGTGTCGCAGACAGAGGAGTGTCCACATCAGAATCACTCACCCCTGACACATGGACTTGATGCTCATCCAACTCAACATGGACGTCAGAGTGGTCATCAAGGCTGGACTCATAGGCAGCCAGAGACAAGATGGACTGCAGCACTTGGGGATTTTCGTGGCCTACAACCCCACGACCCCCACTAGTGCCAGGTTGATGTGGTGTTACCAACCCTGTGTCTGGCATGACAACACCATCCTCCGCCTCCATTGCGTCATCACCTGAAAAATAGAGAGAAAAAGGTCAATACACATGTCAGAAGCACACGACACATACACACACCGACAGCAAAGGCATCCGGCAGACATGTGACACACAACATATGACCTGGCATGCATGCTGGGTCTACTTTGAATAGCTTCTGTGATCAGACCTGTTGAAAGGTGGCAGTTTCCATGGAAGTGGGTCTATGCAGTGCAGAAAATGTGTACGCCACTCACTACCTACATGTACAAGCACTACATGGTGTGTGCCAGGAAATGTGAAGGCAGTGCAATGTCAAATTCAGACATCACGTGCATTGTGCATTCAATGTGTACCATGTCTAGAAGCCAAGCACCCCTCCACCCCAGTACCAAAGCAGGGATGCCTAGCATGGTATCAAAAGGCTGACCATACACCTGTGTATTGACAGGCAGTGTTGACTGGCATCAACAGCTTAATGTGATTGAAATGACAACACTGCAAATGATGCTGGGACAGTGGGCAGGACACATGATGAAAACTCTGGAGGCCGCCCACGTGTGAAGAAGACACAAGAGTTGGACAGAGTCATTGGCCATTGAACAGGCTGAGGCCTGTGAGCCACACAGATTGTCAGGGCCTAAACATGTGTGCAACGCAGGACTGAGCCACAGTTGACATGGGGAGGCCGATGAGATGGCAGGCAATGTATGTAACCAAGGACTCATATTACAGTGATCATCCAGTCAAGGACACATAGGGGCATGCGTGCAATGCACATGGAGCATGAATGGGCACTCATGTCCCTGCGGGACATCTGACCCATGCACAGTACAAGTGAGATACCCTGCATCGAGTACTAAGGCTGTACCACACGGCATATGTCTGGCAGTTTCTACGCTGGAAGTTAGCATCTACACAGGACACATGAACAAGAAACTACACATTGGCAAGATTGGAGCAGACCAGTGCAAAGGTGGAACTGGAGTGCAGAGTGGCGGAGGAGGGGCAAGGGAGCATGCCCACATGGAGTCCCGCATGCAGGCAGAGGAGACATGCATGACGGTAGCATTGCATTACTTACACATCAGAACCATGTACACGTCACATGTAGCAGCAATCATGCACAACACATCCCACAAGTGAAACACACACGTCCTCAACAAACACGCATCAACACTCACTGGACTGGGCATCAAAGTCCAGCATCTCTCCCACTCCTTCGACCAATTCAGGTAGTATGAACTCCACAACGAGAGCCTCATGCGGAGTGAGTTGTTCCTCCTCTGGTGCAGGCCCACCGCCAGTCACCAGAGTCAAGTTGTAATTTGAGGCACGCTTGGCCTTAGTGCTGAGCTTGATGTCATTCCAACGCTTTTTGCACTCCTGCGCCGTGCGCACCTCATGGCCGAATGAACTGACATGTTCCGCAACATGCTTCCAGTGGTTGTCACGTTGGGCAGCCGTAGTCTGACTATTGGCACCCACTAGCATGTCACGGCTGTGGCTCCGCACGTAGTCCACGAGGAAGTCCAGTTCCTGCTTACAGAAAGGCTTCTTCCTCGACGTGCAGGAGGTCGTGGCTGTGTGTGGGGTCCCAGCCTGTGCTGCAGGTGCAACCTTCCTCCTCTTGGACTGTGGCGCAGACCCTGGCTGGCTAATGCCGCCCTGACCAGTATGGCCAGTGGGTTCGGTGGATTGAGCCAAGGGAGTGGCAGGTGGAGGGATGACCAAAGGCCTGACTTGTGTCAGTGGCAGCTGGGTGCCCACTAATGGACCCTGCGCAGCAACATCAGCTGTGGCAGGGTCATTGACCGCAACGGTCCTGGTTGGCAGACTCACAACCGGGGTGCTGTTGGGTGCATCTGCCCCTGCACTTGCCAACACCCGGCTGTTCGGGGCAGCAGATGACATGACTGCCCCAGGGACACGTGTCTTGGTCTGAGCAGCCCAGCCTGCCCCTATGGTTTCCCCCCTGGCCTGTTGGAGATCTACCAAGGGCTCTTCAAGTGCCAACGCAGCCTGCGCTGGCAGACCCTGAGCCTGGGTGGCGGTGTCCACAGCTGCACCTGCAGCTACCACTACCCTTGGGCCCGTGGCAGTCGATGGAACGGACTGCCGGGTCATATCCCCGGAACCACAGGGGGTGGTGGCATGGCTGCACCGACACATGGCACAACATTGTGCTCAAGTGGCGCACCCCTGCCTCTTCCCCCTCTGTGGCTGCCCTGGACACCCTGGAGTCCCCCTACTCCCTGGTCACCACGGCCACGTCCCCGACCACGCCCGCCACGAGGAGTACGCCCAGCTGAGGCGCCCCTCACCTTTGGTGGCCTCCCAACCATGGCACAGATGTAGTAGTGCTGGCACAGATGGAGTGGTGCCAATGGGAGGTGTACACCACAATTGACCTGGGCAATTGGGGTGAAGGGGGTGGGAAGCAAGATGTTAACAGCCCCCTTGCACCTGCAAGCCTGTATGTGACCCCGGTGATGTGGTGACGGGTCACGCAATGCTCAGGCACCCCAAAACTGCAGTAAAACCGTGCACGCAACCCTGCAGCCTACGTGCGTGGATTCAACCTCCCGCAGTACGCGGTGGCACCCAGTAACACGAATAACGCATACACGTGGGACACGCAGGCTACTATGACATCGAAAATGGGTGCGATACACAGGGGCACCCGCAGTGGGAAAAAGAGTGTGTGCGACTCACCGTCTGACTAGCGCGATGCAGAAAAACACGCGTAGCCAATACCCCCGCCAAAAGAAGAGATACGTCCTTGATAGCTGTGAAGTTGTGATGGCGCGCGAAACAACAGGAAGCAGCAACACACGTCGGTCTCCACGAAAGGCACGTACAGCGAACTGCTGGGCCCGCTCACCTTTAACCCGTGCTGAGGGAAACGCACGCGCGCGTCACGTCACTTACGCGCATGGGCCCTTTCTTCGTATTACACGCGGACGTGCAGTTTTTCACGCGCGCTTACGCGCATGGGCCCTTTCCTCGTATTGCACGCGGACGTGCAGTTTTCCACGCGCGCTTACGCGCATGGGCCCTTTCCTCGTATTACACGCGGACGTGAAGTTTTTCACGCGCGCTGAAATGCCCATGCACGTCTGTACGCGTCACGTCACAGGGGCGCTTGTGCTTGAGGGGCCTTCTGTCCAATGAAAATGCGTATGCGTGCAGACGCGCTTACGCGCTAAGGGCCTTTCCTCGAATTACACGCTGACGTGCAGATTTTTCACGTGCCAAATCACTCCGTATCAAGCTGGCCACGCGTAAGCACACGGAAGACCACGCTCCTGCCCAGAAGGCCGAACTACTGCCCCCCAGAGCCCCGAGCACGCTCCCACCTGCCATCTGCTGCTGCCTGACTGCCTGCTGCCCACGTGCCCTGCCATTTGCTGCCTGCACATCAGCCAGGGGTGCTGTTGCTGTGACCACCCCTGCTGGAACCGAAGACTCCCGACTGGGATTCCATCGCTCCACAGCCCAGCCCCAGGACCCAGTTGCCCACCCACTCCTGCCTCTGGGGTTGTCATGTCGGGGCAAACACCATCTGGGACCACTGACAACCCCCGGCCAGAGAGGCAGAGGGGCACCAGCTTCAGTGCCACCGAAGTTGGTGTCCTGGTGGAGCAAGTCCTGGGGCAGTATGATGCCCTCTTCGGATGTTCCCGCGCCGACAAGGAAGGACGGACTCGGATCTGGACTGACATTGTGACTGCCATCAACGCGGAGGGGGTGGCAGTCCGCGACTTACAACATGTCAAGAAGCGCTGGGAGGACTTCAGGTCCAGGACCCTGAACAAGGCCTGGTGCCTCTTGAAGGCAGCGGATGCCAAGGGGCGCCGGGGCCACTTGTCGGAAGAACAGATGAGGGTCCTGGAACGCATATCCCCAGCGCTCCACGTCCAGGTCCTTGAGAGGCAGACCCGTCTGGAGTCGAGCGGTGAGTGTACATGCATCCTGATTGTGAGCAGTGCGTGTGGTGATTATTCAGTAGTGTGCAGGTTGCACATCTGTTTGTATGGGGTCGAGTATGGGTGGGGGTGTACAGGGCCGTGGGGCTGACACATGCGAGGGCTGGAATGTGTGAGACATGGATGGTGCTTGTGTGTGTAGGCTTGCATGCCAAATGCAGTTGTGTGGGCACACATGTTTGGATGAATGTGTATGTAAGTAGACATGTCCGTGATGTCACCCATGTATGTTGTTTTTGGCTGCATGTATCAGCACTGTGTACATGTGCATGTGTGTGTATTTGACAAGGGTGCAACAGTGATGCAACATGGATGCATGTGACAGCGGTATGTGGAAGCCTGATTGGCAGATGTGACATGGATGCCCGTCTGAACACTGCGACACTTGGCAGAGGTGTACACATGCATGCAAGTGTGATGGTGTGTGTACATGTGTGGTGCACTTCCTGTGTTGCATGTGATGTCTGGTTCACCTTTGGCTGCTCATGCTGTTGTATGTGTATGGATGGTGGTGGCAGTTGCGATAAGGCTGTGGTATGGCTCATGTGTGCGAGTTGTAATGACATGTGTGTTGGGGATTGTGATGACATGTCTGAGGTTTGCCAATGCCACTCATGTACAACTGTCATGTGTGTATGTGTCCATTGTACAGTGCCCTGATGCCTGTGTTTTGTTTCTCCCTGTCTGTAGCGTCAACTGATGAAGAGGGCGGAGAAGGTGCTGTGGAGCACAGCGGCGGGGATCCCACCGCCAGCCGGAGACGGAAGGCCCGGCTCCCCTCCCATGTTGTGATCTCGTCGGGGAGTGAGGAGTCCGGTGCCGCGTCCTAGGCCGCAGCTGCCGGGGGGAGGTCCAAGAGGCGGAGGTTGGAGTTGGACTCCTCGGCAGCAGAAGGGGCAGCTGGGACACCACAGGGCCCAACAGGGGAAGATGGCATGCAGTCATCCAGGCTGGTGGGGGGTTTGGTGGAGGCCGTGCAAGCACCAGAGACGGGGTCTGGAGGTGGGGATCCCACTGGTGCTAGTGGTGCAGTGCAGGACCAGGGACAGGAGGCAGCACAGGCCGCCGCGGAGGTGCCTGTGTGCAATCCTGTCCCTGCATCATCTTGCACCAGCAGGGATGCCTACGTCCAGACCCGTTTTCAGGCAGGGCATGAGCTCACGTCAACTGGCCTTCCTCTGCCTGCGGACGTGGCTATCCAGGTCCGGGTTGAGCCTGTCCTGGCTGGTGTGGCGTTGCGTCAACGGGCCATGCGAGGTGACCTGCAGTCTTTTCATGAAGAGACTGCACGTCATCTCGAATGGCTCGTTGACCACGTCAGCCTGCTGGGACAGGTCACCCAGGCCGGATTCCTCCGTCTGATGGGGCTTGCTACGACCCCCTCCTCAACTGGACCCCCTACGCGCCAGTCGTCCTCTGTGCCATCTTCCCACCCATCAGTCACCTGGGTGCCCTGTGGAGCTGCCTCTGACGGTGCGGCCAGGCTGGTGGAGGAGGCATCCCTGCCACATTCGGGAGTCGGACGTCCAGCAGGGGTGGCCACATCTACGACTGCACCCCAGCCGGCGGAGGATGTGCAGGCAGCAGGAGGCAGTGCACGGGCAGAGGCACAGCAGCAGCAGCAGCAACGTGGTGGGAGCCATGAAGGCTCGGGGCCTTCAACATCGGAGGGGCAGGCATCGGCCGGAGGGCAGGAGGACCCAGGACAGAGAGTGTCTTCCGTGTGGCAGCGGTTGGGCCACGCCATAGATGCGGAGCGGCAGCGGGCAGAAGAGGCACGGCTCACAATGGTCAGGGCGGAGAACTCCATGCGGAGGGCCCTGAGGCGGGCCGAGTGCCTCGAGGCAATCCGCAGGGGTTTGGAGGTGGAGACGTCGACGGCCCTGCGGACCCTCGGGGCCATGGAGGAGGACCGCCTCCGGGACATTGAGGAGGAGTTCGATGATGCCCTGGCCCGGGACATCCACAAGTGAGCCGTGAAACTAGCCCGCTACCCTTGTACATAGTTATGTAGGTAGTGTTAGGTTTCATTTTTGTTTTGATTTTATTTGGACCTTTCGGACATTGGCCACATTTTTGTATATAGTTTATTTTATTAGTTAGTGTAGTTAGATAGGTTTCCTTTCTTTTGTTGGGATAATGGACCCTGGCTTGTTCCCATGTACATAGTTCACTGTTGGATTGTATTTTTTTTTCACTTTTTAACCATGGAGCAATGGCTTTCTTTTTTATTTCCCATTGGATTTTGTTTTGTGGACATTGACTTTGGACAACATTACTTTGGAATTTTATTTTTGGTTTTGCTTTTTTTCACGGACATGCTTCTTTTAATTTTTGTACATTCACATTTCTGTTTCTTCATTTTTTATTCTATTTATGTTTCCTTTAATACATATTTTTTTTGGTGAACTTCAATGTGGGGTATCTCATTGGTTTCATGCATTTCATGATATGTGTTTTGAGATTCACTGACACCCATTGGGTGTATGTGAGGGAAATGTGTTTGTTTCGGAACTTGCGATTGGTGTTCTGTGATGTAATTGCAAATTATGAGTGGGTGGATGCAATACTCGGGTGGGTGTTTTGCATTTGGAGGCTGACCATAGGGACCAGGGATCTAGATTGTGATGACATGTTGGCTGGGGAACATGAGTTGCACATGGGTGGGGGCCTGCTGGCAGGTGCCCCACAGTGCTGGGGGGCGGGGGTGGTGGGGAACATGAGTTGGACATGGGTGGGGGCCTGCTGGCAGGTGCCCCACAGTGCTGGGGGGTGGGGGTGGTGGGTGACATGAGTTGGACATGGGTGGGGGCCTGGTGGAGGCTGCCCCTGCACTGCTGGGGATGGGGGTGCTGGGAGACATGGGTGCGGGCCTGGTGGTGGGTGCCCCACAGTGCTGGGGGGGTGGGGGTGGTGGGAGACATGGGTGGGGGCCTGGTGGAGGCTGCCCCTGGTGGCTGGGGGTTGGGGGTGCTGGGAGACATGGGTGGGGGCCTGGTGGAGGCTGCCCCTGGTGGCTGGGGTGTGGGGGTGCTGGGAGACATGGGTGGAGGCCTGGTGGTGGGTGCCCCTGCACTGCTGGGGGGTGGGGGTGGTGGGGAACATGAGTTGGACATGGGTGGGGGCCTGCTGGCAGGTGCCCCACAGTGCTGGGGGGTGGGGGTGGTGGGGAACATGAGTTGGACATGGGTGGGGGCCTGCTGGCAGGTGCCCCACAGTGCTGGGGGGTGGGGGTGGTGGGGAACATGAGTTGGACATGGGTGGGGGCCTGCTGGCAGGTGCCCCACAGTGCTGGGGGGTGGGGGTGGTGGGGAACATGAGTTGGACATGGATGGGGGCCTGCTGGCAGGTGCCCCACAGTGCTGGCGGGTGGGGGTGGTGGGAGACATGAGTTGGACATGGTGGGGGCCTGGTGGAGGCTGCCCCTGCACTGCTGGGGGGTGGGGGTGCTGGGAGACATGGGTGGGGGCCTGGTGGTGGGTGCCCCACAGTGCTGGGGGGGTGGGGGTGGTGGGAGACATGGGTGGGGGCCTGGTGGAGGCTGCCCCCGGTGACTGGGGGGGTGGGGGTGGTGGGAGACATGGGTGGGGGCCTGTTGGAGGCTGCCCCTGGGGGGTGGGGGTGCTGGGAGACATGGGTGGGGGCCTGGTGGTGGGTGCCCCTGCACTGCTGGGGGGTGGGGGTGCTGGGGAACATGAGTTGGACATGGGTGGGGGCCTGCTGGCAGGTGCCCCACAGTGCTGGGGGGTGGGGGTGGTGGGGAACATGAGTTGGACATGGGTGGGGGCCTGCTGGCAGGTGCCCCACAGTGCTGGGGGGTGGGGTGGTGGGGAACATGAGTTGGACATGGGTGGGGGCCTTCTGGCAGGTGCCCCACAGTGCTGGGGGGTGGGGGGGGTGGGTGACATGAGTTGGACATGGGTGGGGGCCTGGTGGAGGCTGCCCCTGCACTGCTGGGGGGTGGGGGTGCTGGGAGACATGGGTGGGAGCCTGGTGGTGGGTGCCCCACAGTGCCGAGGGGGGTGGGGGTGGTGGGAGACATGGGTGGGGGCCTGGTGGAGGCTGCCTCTGGTGGCTGGGGGGTGGGGGTGGTGGGAGACATGGGTGGGGGCCTGGTGGAGGCTGCCCCTGGTGGCTGGGGGGTGGGGGTGGTGGGAGACATGGGTGGGGGGCTGGTGGAGGCTGGTGACTGGGGGGTGGGGGTGGTGGGAGACATGGGTGGGGGCCTGGTGGAGGCTGCCCCTGGTGGCTGGGGGGTGGGGGTGGTGGGAGACATGGGTAGGGGCCTGGTGGAGGCTGCCCCTGCACTGCTGGGGGTGGGGGTGGTGGGAGACATGGGTGGGGGCCTGGTGGTGGGTGCCCCTGCACTGCTGGGGGGTGGGGGTGGTGGGAGACATGGGTGGGGGCCTGGTGGAGGGTGCCCCACAGTGCTGGGGGGTGGGGGTGCTGGGAGACATGGGTGGGGGCCTGGTGGAGGCTGCCCCACAGTGCTGGGGGGTGGGGGTGGTGGGGAACATGAGTTGGACATGGGTGGGGGCCTGCTGGCAGGTGCCCCACAGTGCTGGGGGGTGGGGGTGGTGGGGAACATGAGTTGGACATGGGTGGGGGCCTGCTGGCAGGTGCCCCACAGTGCTGGGGGGTGGGGGTGGTGGGAGACATGAGTTGGACATGGGTGGGGGCCTGGTGGAGGCTGCCCCTGCACTCTTGGGGGGTGGGGGTGCTGGGAGACATAGGTGGGGGCCTGGTGGTGGGTGCCCCACAGTGCTGGGGGGGTGGGGGTGGTGGGAGACATGGGTGGGGGCCTGGTGGAGGCTGCCCCTGGTGGCTGGGGGGTGGGGGTGGTGGGAGACATGGGTGGGGGCCTGGTGGAGGCTGCCCCTGGTGGCTGGGGGGGTGGGGGTGGTGGGAGACATGGGTGGGGGCCTGATGGAGGCTGCCCCTGGTGACTGGGGGGGTGGGGGTGGTGGGAGACATGGGTGGGGGCCTGGTGGAGGCTGCCCCTGGTGGCTGGGGGGTGGGGGTGGTGGGAGACATGGGTGGGGGCCTGGTGGAGGCTGCCCCTGCACTGCTGGGGTGTGGGGTGGTGGGAGACATGGGTGGGGGCCTGGTGGTGGGTGCCCCTGCACTGCTGGGGTGTGGGGGTGGTGGGAGACATGGGTGGGGGCCTGGTGGAGGGTGCCCCACAGTGCTGGGGGGTGGGGGTGCTGGGAGACATGGGTGGGGGCCTGGTGGAGGCTGCCCCTTGTGACTGGGGCGGTGGGGGTGGTGGGAGACATGGGTGGGGGCCTGGTGGAGGCTGCCCCTGGTGGCTGGGGGGTGTGGGTGCTGGGAGACATGGGTGGGGGCCTGGTGGAGGCTGCCCCTGGAGGCTGGGGGGTGGGGGTGCTGGGAGACATGGGTGGGGGCCTGGTGGAGGCTGCCCCTGGTGACTGGGGGGGTGGGGGTGGTGGGAGACATGGGTGGGGGCCTGGTGGAGGGTGCCCCACAGTGCTGGGCGGTGGGGGTGGTGGGGAACATGAGTTGGACATGGGTGGGGGCCTGCTGGCAGGTGCCCCACAGTGCTGCGGGGTGGGGGTGGTGAGAGACATGGATGGGGGCCTGGTGGAGGGTGCCCCACAGTGCTGGGGGGTGGGGGTGGTGGGGAACATGAGTTGGACATGGGTGGGGGCCTGCTGGCAGGTGCCCCAAAGTGCTGGGGGGTGGGGGTGGTGGGGAACATGAGTTGGACATGGGTGGGGGCCTGGTGGAGGGTGCCCCACAGTTCTGGGGGGTGGGGTGGTGGGGAACATGAGTTGGACATGGGTGGGGGCCTGCTGGCAGGTGCCCCACAGTGCTGGGGGTGGGGGTGGTGGGAGACATGGGTGGGGGCCTGGTGGAGGGTGCCCCACAGTGCTGGGGGTGGGGGTGGTGGGGAACATGAGTTGGACATGGGTGGGGGCCAGCTGGCAGGTGCCCCACAGTGCTGGGGGGTGGGGGTGGTGGGTGACATGAGTTGGACATGGGTGGGGGCCTGGTGGAGGCTGCCCCTGCACTGCTGGGGGGTGGGGGTGCTGGGAGACATGGGTGGGGGCCTGGTGGAGGCTGCCCCTCGTGACTGGGGGGGTGGGGTGGTGGGAGACATAGGTGGGGGCCTGGTGGAGGCTGCCCCTGGTGGCTGGGGGGTGTGGGTGCTGGGAGACATGGGTGGGGGCCTGGTGGAGGCTGCCCCTGGTGGCTGGGGGGTGGGGGTGCTGGCAGACATGGGTGGGGGCCTGGTGGAGGCTGCCCCTGGTGGCTGGGGGGTGGGGGTGCTGGGAGACATCGGTGGGGGCCTGGTGGAGGCTGCCCCTGGTGACTGGGGGGGTGGTGGGAGACATGGGTGGGGGCCTGGTGGTGGGTGCCCCTGGTGGCTGGGGGGTGGGGGTGCTGGGAGACATGGGTGGGGGCCTGGTGGTGGGTGCCCCTGGTGGCTGGGGTGTGGGGGTGCTGGGAGACATGGGTGGGGGCCTGGTGGTGGGTGCCCCTGCACTGCTGGGGGGTGGGGGTGGTGGGGAACATGAGTTGGACATGGGTGGGGGCCTGCTGGCAGGTGCCCCACAGTGCTGGGGGATGGGGGTGGTGGGGAACATGAGTTGGACATGGGTGGGGGCCTGCTGGCAGGTGCCCCACAGTGCTGGGGGGTGGGGGTGGTGGGGAACATGAGTTGGACATGGGTGGGGGCCTGCTGGCAGGTGCCCCACAGTGCTGGGGGGTGGGGGTGGTGGGTGACATGAGTTGGACATGGGTGGGGCCTGCTGGCAGGTGCCCCACAGTGCTGGGGGGTGGGGGTGGTGGGAGACATGAGTTGGACATGGGTGGGGGCCTGGTGGAGGCTGCCCCTGCACTGCTGGGGGGTGGGGGTGCTAGGAGACATGGGTGGGGGCCTGGTGGTGGGTGCCCCTGCACTGCTGGGGGGTGGGGGTGCTGGGAGACATGGGTGGGGGCCTGGTGGAGGGTGCCCCTGGTGACTGAGGGTGCAGGGGGACATGCGTTGGTGGGCAGTAGTGCAAGTTGACATGTGGGTTGGCTGGGGGTCATGGCATGGTGGATGGTGTGCCTGCAGGACATGTGCAGGGTAGGGCCCTGTGGTGTGAGCCACCTGCAGGGGCCGTGGAGGGTGTAGAGGGAACACCTGGGAGGACCCACACGTGCAATTCACGTGTGGTGCTCCCCGCGCACCCCTGTAATACACATACCCTGATGGAATCGCGTGTGGAACTTCCCACGCACCCCTGAAATGCACGTACCCTGCTCGCACGGGCCCAATCGCGTGTGGAACTTCCTGCGCACCCCTGGAATACACGTACCCTGATGGAATCGCGTGTGGAACTTCCCGCGCACCCCTGGAATACACGTACCCTGCTGATGTCGCGTGTGAAACTTCCCCCGCACCACGGAATACACGTACCCTGATGAGATCGCGTGTGGAATTTCCACCGCACCCCTGAAATACACGTGCCCTGCTGATGTCGCGTGTGAAACTTCCCCCGCACACCAAAATACACGTACCATGATGAAATCCCATGTGGAATTTCCCGCGCACCCCTGAAATACACGTACCCTGCTGAAATCGCGTGTGGCACTTCCCGCGCACCCCTGAGATACGCGTACCCCCAATCGCGTGTGGAAATTCCCGCGCACCCCTGAAATAC